>NC_140285.1:15469969-15555813 GCF_964030765.1 Micromesistius poutassou
AAGACCCTACAATCACCACCCACCCACCCCCCCCGCAGACGCTCTATGCACCTCATCACTGCAACAAGACCTGCCCGCCTCCCTGAGAGTGGTCTGACAGACAGACGGTCCACCAGCCTTCTGTCTGTGGCCCCTCAGGCCCCCGAGACCGAGTCAGGGGTCCCCTAACCTGAGGGAGGGCCGCATTTTTGTCACTGCTGCCGAGTATGTTGTCAGTATTATGTTTTTTTTAATACTTATTCTCTCTTTGTAATAGCGTTTTTTGTTTTTGTTTTTTTTGCAGAACAGTGGTGTAAAATATGGCGATTTGACTGTTTTGGTTACTTTTTCTCGTGCTGTGTACTCACATGTGCTTTGTTTTGTGCCAAATGATTATATTTGATTGCTTTTTGAATAAAATAAAAAAAGGAAGAGAGGAACATTTGGAATAACTGTTTTGTTTGGCACCTTCATAATGTAAGCCCTGTGACGTAACGAAAAAAAATCATGGAAAAGGAGACAATGAACAACATTTAATAAAATCTTTTTTCCATTTTCCCAAAAAACTGTTTTGTCTGTCTGTTTCAATAACATTGTGCAAAAAATAAAACTCACAAAAACAGCCAAGACACAAATGAACGTTCATCTCGTTCATCCGTCCCACACCAGTGGAGAGTGGGGTTCACTTCATTTCCTGTTGTCAGTGTAGTTCACTTTTAGTTCACAATGCAACACATGCAACAAACAACCAATCACATGCATTCCTCTTGGCTGCCCTCATAAGTATACATCCTTACTCACCAGACACTCCGGAAAGATCAATATTTACACGGACAATCATCTGTACACGTGTACTGTGGACCGAGTGGAAAACAATACAGCATGAAGACATATGCATATACACACGCACACACACACACACACACACACACACACACAACCACACACAACCACACACACACACACACACACACAAGCGCTCACTCATTAAGAACGTAAATCCCTTAAGGTCGTACAGCTGGTTTGCATCAGCAGTAGTAATGACATCACTTCACAGCTTTATCATTCTCTGTTTGGGTGGGGCACAAAAACATGTCCAGCTGTCTGAACGTGACACACTCCCTCTAACCATGTGCTACAGACCCGACCCATGTGACCAGCACATTATTCAGACAATTCATTAGAAGAGTTCATTCTCGTCATAAAGCATACAGTGACTCTCTGCATCAGCGGAGAGGCGAGGCCTGTGATGATGTGTTTTTGCCTTTCGACCGTTCACATTCCGGTGTTATTCATAACCCTCGTGTGTCATCACACCCCGTCTCGCTCCTCAGACGCTCATCGAAAGACTTTCCTCCCCACCGTCCGCACTGTCCTCCCCACCCCAGTGCCTCTAACCCCACCAGGCCAAACACCAGCAACTGCAAAGAGACGGCCAACGGAGACATGAGCATCAGACACAAGCGAGCCCAAACCTGTCGCCAACTAATGGCTCACTCCTGTCTCGTGCGTGGAAGTCCCCGCTGCATCGCTGCGCGTTGCCGTAATGCGGTTTGCGCGCAAAAGACATGCTGCTGAGTGCAAGCAGGCTTGTCTTATTTTACAATTCTCTCTCTGTCTGTCTCTGTCTCTCTCCCTTGCTCGCTCTCTCTCTCTCGCTGTGGTGAAAGAGAGAATCGAAACCATGACTGACAAGGTGCAGATGTTGTAGAATCACGGAGGGGAGAGAGTATGAGGGAGGGTATGTGTGTGGGTGGGGGGGGGGGGGCGGGGGGGCGGGGGAAGTGAGGGGTTAGGGTTTAAGGGTATCTCCCAGGTGACCCCAATCCCATTGGGCTCCACAACGACTTTGCTTCTCCCTGCTGCTGCTACACCCTTCTGCGTAGGAGCGGTCGTATCTCTGCGCATTAACCACCCCACCCATGTGCACTGGGGGACAGTGTGTGTGTGTGTGTGTGTGTGTGTGTGTGTGAGTGTGTGAGTGCACAGCCTTTTGGAACAAGTCAAACAGGACCACTCGAATATCAACAGACAAACACACTGACCAACACACACATACATACACACACACACACACACACACACACACACACACACACACACACACACACACACACCCAGCCAGACACACTGACAGACAGACAGTCTGTCTGTCTGTCAGTGTGTGTGTGTGTGTGAGCGGTCGGGCTCAGGGGTTATGATCACATCTCGGCTGGATGTTTTCACACCCGGGGCGGGGTCCCCCCACAATGTACTCACAGCTGCCAAGTACGTCATGATCCCCCCCTCCTCCTCCCCCCCCCTCACCCCCTGACCGCCAAGACACACTCTGCCCCCCCCCTCAGCGAGGGGGTGAGGGTCGGCCGGTTGACGGTGACCTGTGTTGACAGCGGATCAGGCTCAGCTCTGGATACAACGGCCCCGGTGCCCGCAGCAGACGGGCGTCACGGGGAGATGAACCCAGGTGGTTCTTCTTGGTAACATCACAGGACGCACTTTAGTAGACCAACAACAACCACCCCATGTTGTCTTTGAGCACGGGCCTGTGGGCCAGTCGCTGACTGGGAGTTGTGGCTCACGGCTGGACTAGTGAAACACCTTGGACGGCCGAAACACAACACACAGCCATCCTTTTTTTACAATGTGACAACAACTATAAGGGTGCAAGGTATTTCAAAGGTTTCATCCAAAAACGAAAGATAGTTGTGCTGTTCCCAGACTGGAACGACTAAAGCTAATGTAGCTAAAGTTCAATAAGGAAGGACGACGTTCCCCTTCTGTTCCTCCCAGCTCTATGTTGGGTTCTAAATTCCCTCGTGGTCATCGCAGGCCCCTCCCCTTCATCACTCAACCAATCAGGACCGCACGCATTAATCATGGTTTTAGCCTGGTTCTATCCTGGTTCCAGCCTGGTACAAGCCTGGTTCTAGCCTGGTTCTAGCCTGGTTCCAGCCTGGTACAAGCCTGGTTCTTGCCTGGTTCTAGCCTGGTACAAGCCTGGTTCTAGCCTGGTTCTAGCCTGGTTCTAGCCTGGTTCTTGCCTGGTTCTAGCCTGGTTGTAGCCTGGTTCTAGCCTGGTACAAGCCTGGTTCTAGCCTGGTTCTAGGCTAATAGTATCAGGGTAAAAACGTCACAACGATCTCTCTAAATGATGCCGTCAACAGATCCTGATAAACGTCCCCAAAAGATGGGCCTAGCTTCATTGTACCGACCCCGCTTGAAAAGGGACTCGTATTACCGCTACATGTATGCCGTCATGAGGGGGAAAAATGGCATAGCTACCAAAAAGGGGACGTGAGGTTAATGCTGTTTTATATGTTCTAATAGCTGCCCGCTCTGCATTACATCGGTGAGGGTGGGAAGACCTGGACCAATCTGTGTTTCCGTTAACATATGTAACTAACCACACTCATGTGGTGAGGCAGCCTAGTAGTGAGTCGTCGGGTCAGCACCCGCCTGACTCTCAGTCCATTCAGAACCAACAATGTGTGCTTGTAGGCAGCTGCCGAGGCTAACTAAGTGTCCTTTCTTCTTCCTTCATAGGCACGTCAAACCCTGTGTGCCTCAAGGCGGCCGGTCATAAGCAGGCTTCTCGACTCGGTGACCTCCGTTCCTCAGCGCCGCAACCCGCTGCCTCTAGGTGGCGCCGGAGCTCTGGCCGACCAGTCTGCTTCCCCCTGCTGGCGCCTCGTTCTTCTGTGATGCAACGGCCCTCTTCTTCACACTTGATCATTGTTGTTTGTTTTTTAACCTTTCTACAGATGTTGCTCCATCTGTGAGTTTTTTTGGGGGGGGTATTTTCAAGGTCAAATTCTGGGTTATCATTACTCATTCATTCCACTACATGACATCTGCAATCGCTGATCACAGAAAATTCATTCATTCATGAATTGAATGCTATGTTGTCATCATTAGGTGCAGTTCTCATCTGTCCGGGTAATAACTTTCACTACATGTATGGGGGAATCATATCATTCCCATGAAGAATAATTTGATGGTGACTCGTTGCCAAATGTTGTGGTTAATTTCAAATACTAGTTGACTGAACTAGTGTTTGAGCAACACGGCCTACCCAAGCGCTTCAGAGCGATTGGAGCGCTGGCTCCGAGGCTCTAGCTCTGCTCAGTGCATAGGTGTGGTTAGGGTGACAGAAGACAACAAACCATCTGTTATTTTTCGTTATGCTGCACCATACCCTGACGGAATGTTTTGGTATCATGAATCGATAGAAAGAGGCCTTCTTTAACATTGCCAGAGTGAAAAAGGAACACATCTTTACACAAAGTGCGGCTGAGAAAAGGAAGCTGGAGGCAGATTTATAATGCTTGTGTTTTGTCTATTCTTGGGAAAATATTAATGAAACCCTCAATGTAAACTTTATGATACAGTTATTGGAGTAGCTGATAACTTCAAGGATTTACATAGGATAACAAAAAAAAAAGTTAGAATATCTACACATGTAGACATCATGAAGGCACTGTGCAGTATGGCAAAGTGTATTTTGGGTTATGTTTTGGGTAGTATTGTGTAAAATTGGTTAGTTAACATGTTATAAGCTATATTTTCCTCTCAATGGCGGCAACACCCGTTACAGACCAGAATTATTTTCCAGGAGGAAGATATGCATGGTGCATATAATAAACAGACGGATCCAGGTTTATTGTGTTCTTACTTACTAGCCAATTAACTCACTTAGGTTAATTTCTAACTCACTGGACAGTTGGCCATCCATTACCATCCATTATATTACAAACAAGTATTCAGCAGCTCCCAAAGCCATATCTTGGTTTGTCCAACACAAGTAAACGCGTACGAACTGCCCTGGCTAGGGCAGTCATCTACCGAGCCAGATCCACAAGTTTGGATTCTGTGTTAACACGGAAAGATGGGAAAGAGAATTCATAAGGACTTAGGAAAAGACAACATTGGTGCTAAGAGAATCCGACTGCACCTACACTCGGCTACTGGATTATTATTTTGCCCCGTGCATTTTCAGCTTGTTGTTTCATGAAGGCTGTATAAACGTGGAAAACACATTGAAAAATACCATTTCATTACCATGTTTGAAATTGAATTGTGAGGGGGGGAGTTGAACAATGGCTGATTTATATCTGGACGCAGACAAGTAACCTGGGGTCTTCTAAAGGACCAAATCCTTTAGAGCAGTTTCAGTTTCAGTCTGCATCAGGGAAGGCAAGGGGAAAGTGTGACAAATAGAAAGAATTGCGATTTACCTCATCTGTGAAACATGGTGAAGGGAGAGTCAAAGTCTTTAGGGGTCTTATTAAAACTCATTCACTTTGGTTTTAAAGTTGAAACACTTTTTAATATAGAAACGGATTCATTCATGCATCAAAATAAACTGCATGTGTGTGTGTTTTAAAAGTATAAGCAAACCAAAACAAGCAAAACATTTTATTTAGTTTAACATTTTGTCAAAAAAAGGTTCAGCTTTGTTGATTCCAAAACCAGAACGAGAACCAGAAAAAAAAATGTAAACGTTTGAAAAAATAAATTCAGACTGCATCATGGGAAAGGAGAAGGAATGTGTTCTTTGGATGCGATGACGCTGTCCACATTACACACCGGACCCATTGAGAAGGTTAATATGCAGCAGCAGTGAAGTTGGTGTTCACACATTAGGGAGTAACCAGTAACACCCAACACATCCATGCTATAGCTATAGCCCGGCCCTGCCTAACTCCCAGCATTACCAGTAACACCCAACACATCCATGCTATAGCTATAGCCCGGCCCTGCCTAACTCCCAGCATTACTTCTCAACAATTGGCTATGTGACATATTACATATTTCTTCCTGTGTATTATATATTTTTCCTGTATATATACATTCATACTAAATCTTATTGAACCATCTTCAATTCAAATGTAGTTGGTACAGTGACAATGGACCATGCATGTATTCAGATAGGCCATGCCAAGGGTTCAAGTGAAAACCAAAGATTATTAGACGTTATATTTTGTCCCATAAACAATGGAAATCAGGACCCTGAGGGATAATCCATCTGCAGAAAGCAGTTCTGCTGTCATTTGTCTGTAAGGAAACATCTGCTGCAGCAAACTATGTGGAAGGAATTATCTCTTATTTTCCAGTCATGCAAGAGTGATACAAGATAAAGTCTAACAACCCCTTTATTACATTCATATATGCAGGCCTAAGTAAAGGATGCAAGGTAAGCAAGTAACTCCAGACGCCTTCAGGAAAAAAGATACTTCATAAATTAGATGACATTTCATTTAAAAAGAGTTCATATGATGAGTGATTGTACAATCTACACATTGACATCTGATTTGCATATCTATAATCAGCTTGAGATTGACGTCAGCTGCAAATAGCATGGCTGTCCTGAGCTGTGCACATAACACCACAAAATAATATTCACACTAACATTAAAAACATAATATTCACACTAACATTACAAACATAGTATTGACACTAACATTACAAACATAATATTGACATTAACATTACAAACATTATATTCCACAACAATTCTGCATCGCACAGCAGATGACCTTTGAACTCATAAGAAAGCCCTCATGGGTATGTGCGAGTATGAACAAATAGTCCCATTTGAAGAATATAATTTCAATCATGAGACACTAGTATTTAAAACGAACCACAACATTTATTGACAACACGTTTGGCGATAAGGCACCATCAGATGGGGGCGAGGGATCCAGACCAGATGATTCCCCCCTGCGAGTCTAGAACTGGTGTATGGAGGGCCTCTGCCCTGGAGGAAGTAATGGCTTTCTCTGTAGACAGGTGGAGCTTCATCCCGGAGGTGGAGGGGATGGAGGAGGGCTGACAACAACAGACAAGTGACCACCATGAATGAGAGATGTGTATATAAAATGCGTGTTGGAGCGCATTCATACTCCTGTTAATTGCATGAGGTCCTGATTGGTTGAGATATGAAGGGGAGGGGCTTGCGATGACCGCGTGGGAATTAAGAATCCCACACAGATCGAAGATAAACAGAAGGGGAATGTTGTCTCCCTGATTGAACTTTTGTATTAACAACCTAAGAATTCTGTGACGTACGGACATTGAAGGCCCAAACCCAGGTCTACTGTCGTTATTGTCTTAGAGCGCCCCCTACTGTGCTATCGCGGTAATGACGTTGAGCTGCATTCGCATAAACAAGTGATTCTCAGCCTTTTCGACCCGTGACCCCACTTCAGTCCTGCAAATGCATGCGACCCAGGTTTAGTGTTTTGTGCATTTGAAAACCCCTCAAATTGTTTTGACCCAGTCAACCTCTGCCGGTTATCAATGCCATGGTGAACATAGGGCCTAGTCACTTTGCTTCACGCTAAGTGAATAGTAGTCATTTGCTCGTGGGTATGAATCCTTAGGCATTCCGTTAGGCCTACTAATGGATCATCAAATCTATAGCTTATTTCAGCATCCTGCATCCCCAACACATGTGCATTATAACAGCATGCGTTTTTCAACGATGTCAGCATTGGGATAACAACTAAAAGATAAGTTTGTGTTTGTTTTTATTTTTTCCATTCGTAAATACAAGCATCAGGCATCTTGAATCTAATATAATCAATCAATCAAAAATGTATATATATACACGTGAACACTCTAAAAATAAACAAGATAACACTTTTTGCCTGGATTTAGGCCTATTTGTTTTTATTGCGTGACGAGACGACCGTCACGGGCCCTCAAACAATATCCCGAGTTTGCGATCTCAATCATGGGATATTGCCCAATATCCCAAGATAGCGAACCATTTCAATCAATTTGCGCCATATTAGGGAGGTTCACGTGTAACATATACGAAATATATATATATACAATTGAAATATATTGGATTGTATTATGTTTTACTGAAAACAAATAATACAAAATAAATGCAGTCAAGTAGAACACTGTGGTGTTCAAAGCTTTGTGGGTCTGTTAGTAAGCATGCGCTGAAAGCACGTGAATACATAACCGCGTTGTTCCTAGGCGCTCTGAACGCCTGGAACGGGATGCTCCAAAAAGGCGCTAATGGCGAGAGAGAGGGCGGTACTTTCAGTTTTCGGGTTTCGCGGTTTAGAGAGCGGGACATATATCAGTTTCCGTTACTTGTTTCGGGTATTGCTTTATCAAATTGTTCGTAAAAACTCCATATTCATTTTCATTGTCATTGTTGTTGTTATTCTTTTCATTTTCCTTTGTCCGCTTTGGGGAATTTTTAGCGGCGTACACTACAGTCCATCGAAAGTACAATACCGGATATTGCGTTAGGTGGACCGGGATAACGTGACAATACCTGACCCTCTCTCAGCGCAGTGGCCAATCAAGACACGGGGGTGTGTAAAGAAGGCGGGAGTTTAAGCTTTCCTGCTCCTGCGAAAATGTCGATGGATTAGCAGGTAAAGGAACGGCAGAACAAGCGGTGAGTCGAAATCATTTCACTGATGGTGACAGTTTATTGAAAGTGCTAACTGAAAATTTGAGAAAGACAGCTGCAGCAATTGTAAACGCCAACATTTCCCAACGGTGTTGTTTCTAGTAGATAAAGTGCATCGTCCCTCATTAAAGGTAAGTATTAAATAAATCCACTTTACACGCCTACTCTAATAAGCATCAGGGTTAATGTCTAGATAACCGTTCTAGATATATGCATGTTAAATATTACCACCCGCTACTTGTAGGCCAACGTGTCCGATTAATAGTTTGTGAACCAATTAAAACAATGGGACGCTGTGATGTGCGTCATAATAGAAGATGTTGGAGGATGTTGCGCACTTCTATTTACCTTTTCTCTTAATACACGCGCACACTGCATTATGATCCAGTAGTGTATATGTAATATAAATGTTTATCAGTGAAATATCACCTTTCATTGTTCCATCTCTGTATGCATAAAATGTATGTATGTATTATTAATAATAATAATAATAATAATAATAATAATGATAAAAACATGTATTATTAAATCATAGGCAAAATTTCACAGACATATGCTGTTCGCTTTTTTATTAGTTAGTTGTTATTATTGTTAGTTGTAACATTACTGTAGAAAAAAAAGCATGCTGACAATTTGACATATTTATGATTGAACAATAAATACCGATCAATGTTCAGTTGTGTTGGGCCCATAAGTCCAAGTAATTTTAATTCAATTACATTGGCCCAAAGTAAAAATATAAATGTATGATGTATGTGATGTAAAACTGATTGTTGTTGGCTAAACAGCGTGGAAATAAAATCAACATAAATAAGCAAAGTAGGCCTGTAGTTTTACCAATAGTTGTAATATATTTTCTGGAAATTAAAGTGCGTAGGCTATGCCCACAGTGTAATTTTTCTATGTAATTTCCATCCTTCCAGACGTTTCTATGCGATACGCACTTCTTATTACTGATGTAAACAAACCATCTAAAGCATTACTTTTGTTGACCTCGTGGTGGTGCCATTTTTCATGTTTTGACGTTTTTATTGTTATGATTGTCATGATTTAGAAAAATCATAAACCCTACCTATCTGGACGTCAAACCCATTGATTCGGCATACTGACGTACAATTTTGTGAGGCTAAAGTGATTATTAACAGCTGATATGAGGGCTGGGGTCCTTTTTTGTTTCAAATCAAATCTGACAAAATAAAATAATCCATGATCCCATGATCCAATACTTGGATCATCAGTCTTTTCAAAGTGTTAAGTTAAAATATTTTTTGACATTTAATGGTGGATCACTGTGCCTTCTTTTTTATTTTTTATATAAGATCCAAAGAAGATGAGCCTAGTGGCAGTGAAAGGTAAGTATCTCTGCACCTTCATGCATGTGACAAACGTAATTATTACACAACCCTTAGGGCGCACTCACACTAGGCCATCTGTACCATGCCCGAGTATGTTTGCCCCCTAAATTCTAGATCGTTTGGCTAGTGTGAGCACGCCATCCGTACTCAAGTACAGTTTAATTCCGTGGCCTCAGTACACTTCGGAGAGGTGTGCTCAGGCCACGGTACAGATGCTAATGAGTCGATACGCGCACACACACGGATATACAACTTATATGTACAAGAGGCAACCGTACTCAGGCCCAGTTGAGATTGCCTAGTGTGAGCCAGCGGCACAGGGGGGAGGGGCAATCGTACTTGAGTACGGTACAGGGCAACTTTGCCTAGTGTGAGTGCGCCCTAAAAAAGACAACTATTGATCCAGCTGCATAGAATAATGTATTTCTGGTGCTAAATCATAGCCTCGGAATACATTTCAATCCCAACAAACAATAACAATGAATCATGCTCAAACATGTCATTTCATGAAAAGCTGAAGGATCGAGGCCTTCGCTAGCACAGGGTGCAGTCAATGTGGAAATCATGAATAACAGGAAACAGAATATTGAGTTACAGAGGCAGCAAAATTCCACATCAATAAATATCTTGTTGTTTATGTCATGGCTACAACTGTTAACAGAAAATGAAACAGATGAAAACGGATAGTAAGCTTATAGTAGACCCATATATATATATATATATATACCCATGAGCTTTAAAAAAAAAAAAAAAAAAAAAATTATAATTTCTTGATGTGTAAAATTACATTAAAATTAGACAAACCCTGCCAGGACGTTTCATGGAAATTCAGATCATATCAAAACATTTTTTAATAATTATTCATGTCTAATGTCCAGATATGACACATGGGGGAGGTAGAGCAGGTTGACTTGTTACTGAAAGGTTGCTAGTTTGATCCCCGGCTCCTCCTAGCTGACTGTCGAGGTATCCCTGAGCAAGACACCTAACCTTGTAAGTCGCTTTGGACGAAAGCATCTGGTGAATGCCCTAAATATGAATATAAACAAAATAAAAATATGGGGTGGGTGTGCCTTAGCCGATATATGGACAGAGATGACCAGAAAATACTAATAGGGAAAAGTTTGTCTCTCACAGTCAAAATAAGCACAATTCTGTCATATTTCATAGTCAATAATGTTAAGCCCATATTCTTCCTGTAACCTTCAACAAATTTATACATAAAAAATGATTAGTAGATTATTAATTATTAGGGACGCAGGCTAGAACAGTGCTGTGCTTTGTGTACTTTAGGTAGAGCAACCAGAACAGGAAGTACAAAAATGGGTATTTTCCAGGGTCACATGGTTAAAGTCTGCCATTTCACACGAGCTGCATTCGTATCTACTCCGGCATTACACATAATCTGCAGGGAAATTACACCAGGGTTATGTTTTTGAGACAAAAATAGTGCTTCCTGGAAGACACCTTACAAAAGAGCCCTTTGATGGTGTAAATCTGAATGCCGAAATGTCTTAGATGTCATAGAAACGGTCATGTGCCTTTAAAACCAGAGGATTGAGAGGGGATCGCAGAGACACAGACAGCTGGGAGAGTCGCAGACAGAGGAACCAGGGTGTGTGTGTCTGTGTGTGTGTGTGTGTCTCGCTCGAGCTGGAGGAAAGAGGGGCAGAAGAGAGAGGGAGAGAGAGGAGGGAGAGAGACCCAATTAGAAGGAGAGCGAGGGGGGAAATGGGGACACGGCCGCGTCACAGAGCAGAGAAAAGGAAGCCATGGTAGCAGGTCCCCGTTAACTTGAGCTCTGCATGCGCTTAGTCTGCCTGTGTGGGCAGCTAGCAAGTGGGATACCAGAACTGGTTGAAGAAGTCGTGTTTATGTCAGCACAAAGATCAGAAAATGAAATGCTGCGTCACACTTGGAAAGAGGAATAGGTTGATAATGCATGCGCATGCCCAACTGTGTGTGTTTGTGTGTGTGTGAGTGTGTGTGACTTTGCGCCGGGCTGTTGGTGAGCTATGTGTGATCAGAATGAGTGGTGTTTACATGGGTATCGGTTCAGAGCAGCGTTCTAAGAGGAGCAACATGGTTGTTACAACAAGATGAACATCGAGCGTGCCTGTTTTTCAAAGGCAAGGGTAGGAAGAGAGAGGGATGCAGGCAGGAGATAGAGCGAGTGAAGGGAGAGCAGGTCAGAGAGTGAGAGAGAAACAGAGAGGGAGAGAGATTGTGGATTAGTTGCTACGTCACTTTTTCACGTCGGGGGGTAAACAGAAGCTAACATTACAGAAGCTCGGAGTCATCGGGTTCCTCCACCTGAGAGTGGACGCAACGCTTTTTCCGACATCCTCCTCCTCTTCATCCTCCTTGTCGGTAGTTTTGCTCTCTTTGCCTGTCGCTATTATGTGTGTCTGTGTGTGTGTGTGTGTGTGTGTGTGTGTGTGTGTGTGTGTGTGTGTCTGTGTGTGTGTGTGTGTGTGTGTGTGTGTGTGTGTGTGTGTGTGTGTGTGTGTGTGTGCTGCCTCTGCTCTGCCTGTGAGTTGGATTCAGGAGTTTCAACATGGATGCAGTAGAAGCAGAGTGTTGTTTAGATGTGATGGCTAGGTGTGTATCTAGGATGGGCACAAGTGCAGCAGAGGGGTTAACATCAGAACATTCTGGAGGGTTCTTGTTGTCGAGGCGAAGCGAATTCAGGAATGTTTTGCAGAGAATCATAGAGGTAACCGAGTGACGCTGTTTTGCCACAATCAATGTATTTGATGCAAAAGCTATATTTTAAACAAATTGCAGTCTAGCGCTCTATGCTCTCTGATTTGAAGGGATATGATGAAAGGTGTATGCTGGTGTGTGATATCGGAGTATAAATAGGTGCGAGGTAGAGGTAAACATCACGCTATTGTAGCAAATGACGCCTTTTTTTCTGTTACATTAAGCCTGGAGGATTTGGACATGTTGCTACGCAACATTCATACGGACATGTTATATAGTGCTGTTTTACCTGTGGTTCATTCCTGATTGAGTTCAAGGGCAGCCAAGAGGGTGCAGAGAAACACTCATTTGTACATTTATTCTACACCCAGCCTGCCAGTATGTGGTCTGTAAACAAACCGTTTCTGAGTGTGTGTGGCTCGTGATACTTGTGTCATAAGGTTGTTTTTTCATGCCTCACAGGGCCACCGGGACTTGCTGAAGCCTTTCCCAGGACACATTTGTTTCTGCGTAGTTAGGAGAGACAGAGGCTGGTGACGCAGTCATTTCTGGGCTGGACTTGTACCAGTACATGGCTTGTAGCCCTGTCTGTCCCTACCTCTCTCTCTCTCTCTCTCTCT
Source organism: Micromesistius poutassou (assembly GCF_964030765.1). NCBI lineage: Eukaryota > Metazoa > Chordata > Actinopteri > Gadiformes > Gadidae > Micromesistius > Micromesistius poutassou. The sequence goes on from NC_140285.1 coordinate 15,483,067, forward strand.
CTCTCTCTCTCTCTCTCTCTTTGAAGAAGGAAGGAGCAAAACAGGCAATATGTCATCATAGACAAAGAGGGAAGAAGAAGGGAGAAGAGTTGTTTACCTTGCTGCTTTGGTGACTCTGCACTGGCAACTCTCCAATTCACATTCACTGTACTTCCTAAAGCTGCTGCATCGCACGCCTTTGAGCCAAAGCAGGATTCTCTTTGGCTAGGAGGATTTAATTTGGCTGCCCAAGCAGCGCTGGATTGGCCAGGCCCAAGCTCACGTCCATAATGCAATAATCTGATTGGTTGTGCATTTAAAGCAACAATGGTTGCTTGGGTTAATAAAGTATATGGACTGTAGTAAGGGTTATTGAGCGCTGAGCTAGTGAAGTTAACAGACAGCGTCCATTGTTCAACCGTCTTTGATAATAGCGTCCTCGAATGCAGACGACAGTACAGTCGCCAACTTAATTAAACTTCTAATTAGTACTAATATTTACTTTAGCGGCGGCTTCCGCTGCGAAGAAAGGCCGCCCCCACATTTAACCTAGCAGCCTATCAGAGGTAGCAAGCAGCTCAGAGCCCGGCCAGCCGCCCGGCCAGCCGCCAGGCCTCTTTCTGCGTGCTTCAAGATGACGCAGCAGAGGGGAACTTTGGACTTGGCTCTCACAGAACAGATGACTCAAGTCCTTTCTTTAGATCCAACCAAAACGTTTCCTAAAACCTTAAATGGCGCATGGCTACTCAAGCGGGGGTAGTTCGGGATTTTGGTCATCGGACCTCATTTCCGAGTGAGCCAGTGTGTTATTTATCATTGGAGACCCTTTTCAACACTCCTCATTTCAGGCTAGTGCAAGTCAAGGGGAACTGCTAGCCTGCCAATAAAAACAGTTTTACCCACTCCAAAGTACACCCGAGGCAAACCAATTATAATGCCCGACTATCGATGTAAATGTATGCGTTAATAGAATAGTGTTAGAAATAAACCTACCCTTGCATCGCATTGCATTTAGTTTATAATCCTTGTAGTTGGAAGCAAGCTATGGCAGCGGCGGACTGATATTACCTGGAGTGCGCTTCTCTGTTTACCTTCTGCTGTAGTGAATTGGTTGCTACACCGGAGCAAAGTGAAATTCCGCCGCTGCTGAGAAAGTAGTCCCACAAAATGTAATGTGATCATTGCGATACAAGGATAGTTTTATTTCTAATATTATTCTATCAACACAGACATTTACATCGATAGTCTGGCATTATAATTGGTTTGCCTCGGGTGTACTTTGGAGTGGGTAAAACTGTTTTTATTGGCAGGCTAGCAGTTCCCCTCGACTTGCGCTAGCCTAGCACCAGCGATTTCTGCAACTCGAAGGACTGAATCAGAAGTGTTGAAAACGGTCTCCAATGATAAATAACACACTGGCTCACTTGGAAATGAGACCCGATGTCTACCCCGAACTACCCCTTTGAGTCAACCTTTGCCTAACAAAGGTCTGCGTTTAGCCTTACTTCCTCTTTAAGATCTGTTTTTTCCATGTTAAGACACAAGTCATTTTGTTCCACACAACACAGGGTGGCCTTTCTGAGTGTCATGGGTCGTTTCTTCACTTCACTATTTTACGAAACTAACGCCTTTCAGAGTGGGTGGGTTAAAGATAGATAGGTACTGAAAGGTCACAGTAGCTTTAAAGACATCACACATCATACACAGGATTATAAATAAAAAGAGATCTACATGAATACTATGGACAATAAGAGATACTAAATGAAATAAAATGTCCACGTGAATGTGCTAAGGGCTGTATAGGCTTACAGTGAAAACATATTATAGAAGTAATACTCTAATAATAAATGTACTCATGCATATTGAAATGAGCAGATTTGTAACATGTTGGTGCTACAATGCATTCAATGGAAAAAAATCTTAAAATGATGTGATATTCTGAATGTAACTGTAAAATATTGGGGGGGGGGGGGGGGGGGGGGGGGGGGAGGTTCTGAGGTTAACGCACTATATACGTTGAAAGCGTTGGGACAGAGACGAAGACCGTGATCAGACACTGCTTACTTACAGCCACATAAACACAACCTCATCACAGGCCACCATCGGGTCACCAGGAAGTGACCACGATTCGGCTTTGGTCTACATCAAAGTGGATAAACTCATGTCTCAGGGGTCTTGGCGGTTCTCGATTGTTATAATCAAAGGGAACGTGTTGTTGAACAAAATCCAAAAGAGCTATCCCATCCTCCTAGCCTGGGCCACAGAGTCGGTCAGTTGGTGGTTTTCTCACCATGGAGAGAAAGTGCCCAGTTGACCTAGGAACACATCCGGGGCAGCAAGCCCATCAGTACAATAAAATGGAGGAAGAAAAGAGAATGTTCAGGAAACAGTAGTGTTAGCTAGCATAGGCACCTGGCAGACACAACACCGGGCTGCTATGTAGTGGGCCGGAAGTAGCTCAGGAGATAGAGCGGATTGGCTGGTAACTGGAAGTTCGATCCCCGGCTCCTCCTAGCTGAGTGTCGAGGTGTCACTGAGCGAGACGCGTCACCCAGACTGCTCCTGACCAGCTGGATGTCGCCGCGGCGTGGTCGAACTCGCCGTCGGTGTGTGGATGAATGTGGTTCTAAGTTGCTTTGGATAAAAGCGTCAGCAAACTCCCCTAAATGTGATGCAAGTGTAAATTAGGGATGTGAATAACATGGTCGAATAATCAGTGGGTGGTATGAACGACTAATCGATTATTCGATGTGTGCCGACATTCACAAAGGCAGCCATGGATCATCGGCAAGAAATCACTTAATATCTTAAACGCAAAAAAACAAACTTTAACAGTGATCAGTGTTTGTGTTGTATTCATATATATTACTATTTATGCTTGTGTATTGTGTATATTGTTTTTCTGTACATGATTAATAATAATAAAAAAAACGAATAGTGCTACAGAACCAACATTAGTTCCGTCCGTTAATTCTTGTTTATTTGAATGGGAAAAAATGTTAACAGTCCAAATGTTAAAAATCGACTTTGACCCTCAGGAACGAATAATCGAATAATCTAATATTCGGACCCATCCCTAGTGTAAATGTAGCGCTCACTGACACACTGCCTCCTCCTTGTCCCGCGCTGCAGCAGGGGGGCAGTCGGGAACCACCGCCACTGTGGCTCCGCCCCAACAGAGCAGAGGAAGAGGGGCGTGGCGTTGGTCAGCGCGGGGGCAGGCCGGTCGGGGTGCTCCGCTCAGACGTACAGGTGACACCACCACTGCATTGCTCCACCGTCTAGCCGTTGATGTTTTGATTTTTCAGATGCAGGCGTGTATCCGAAAATGTGTTCCCATGCAGCTGTATAGCTGTGTCTTACTGCTTCGTCGAATTCACACAGAAGTGATTGCATGCAATATTTGTATGTTTTGAATAATGGCTTAACGTCCGTCCTTCCCTCAGTTCAGCAGTACCACATCCATGACTAGTATAATGCTCGTTTCAAAAATCAGACTTAAGATTCAGCTCTGAAGTCTAATAGCAGACTCAAATCTGGGTAAACTTTACTCGCTTGTTTTGACCAATCAGGTTGCTGGAGGTGGTGATCAATAAACTCGTAAGTGGCGTACACAAACTCGTCCAGCAGTAGTAAACTGTAAAAAAGTAAAAAGTGTACAGGTTTCAAATCAACCCATTTTAGACTTTTAGAGGCTACTAAATAATTACATTACAATCCTCTGCTTAAAACGTCATCCACTGATGTGATTGAGTTTCTTATGTAGAACATCTCTTAACGAAACAGGAAACCAGGTGTAGCTCCGCCCCTTGCCACTGTTGGTTTCCTGCTTAGGCTTTTTTGTGTTTCCCCACAGTCTCTTTATCTCTTATAGCCCAGTAGTAAGTCACCTAGTCCCTGAAAATGAATATGGCCATAGATACTGTATGTCTATACCAGTGGCGGCTGGTGGTTTTTAAAGTGAGGGAGGAAGGACTGCACAAATCCACCAGTGGCAGCATTGTACTTTGAAAGCTGGTGGGCAGCATGTCTTGGACTACAAGGGCAGAAGGAAAGGATGCAAATCCAATTAGTCAAATCAGGCCTACTCTTGATTTGTAAAACTAAATAAAAAAATCTGGGCCTATCATTGGGCCTATTTTTGCCCTCAATGACTGAAGCTATTGGTTGTAATGTTTATTTTCAGCTACAATTGTTTTAAGAAAAATTAAGACACAAGACCAAAAGTGATTCCATTTAAAATGCATCATGCTCTGAATGGGGTTGGATCATGGATCATGCTTTAGAATGATCATACATAGCAAACTCTGTAGGTGGCGAAGAAGTAAAAGCTGCGTCACGTATTGAACTACACACATTTTCCATCTAGTTTCGACTGGCTTTTTGGATTGTCGGTGCCGTTAAAATAGTAAACGATTATAAAAACAATTTTAACGGCACAGACAATCCAGAGGTCTATTGGTTCATAGCGCAGCCAGGACTTCTTCTTATTGGTTCATAGCGCAGCCAGGGCTACAGCCTATTCGTGAATAGACGTTGACGCGATTCAGATCCCTTAGCTAGTCCCACCCACTCAGAGGAGGACTTTCCTCCTCTCTCCCATTGAACCCCATGTTATCCACCGGCCGCCAGTAGTGCCCGAGAAATGAATGGGAGTCAATGGAGGCCGAGGGAGGAACGTCCTCCCCGAAGTAATATTCAATAGGCGATAGGGGGTGCTAATGTCCCTTTACCCAGGGAAATGAAAATTACATATACAAAGGCATTAAAGTCAGTCATATTTAAGGGCATTAATTCATTACAGTAGTCTGGGCAATCTATCTTTTTTTATTCTCAACAATGTTAAGGAGGATCTTCCTCCCTCTCCTCACTGGAGAAGCCTCCACTGGTCTATACCAGCTGTCCCAGTTTTGTTATCTTCCCCAAATATATCAAATAGCATTATTGTACTTCAGTTTTGAGTGTTTAGTCCTTTAGCCTTCACTTTTAGACTTGCATGGTTGTATTCGGAAGAGAACACGTACACAATGCGTTGAACTTTTTCCACACTCATTTCATTGTGAATTGCATTCCTTAAACCATACATCGTTGTTGTTGCACTCCCAGCCACGAGAGAACGAGGATCCCGGGCCTGGATCACTGGATGATGGTAGCAAGTCTCTGGGGAGCTAGCACATAGGGTGGAGTCTTGATTACCTGGTGGGTGTGACTTTCAAACTAACACAGAAAATACCTAAGGGCAGCCTTTTCATATGTGCCTAACTTTTTCCTTGCTTCAGTTTGTTTGCGTCACAGGTGGAGCCGACCCTCAGAAATACTCCCCTTGGAAGCTGGTTTCCGATGGTGGCTTAGAGTGCGGTCATCCATCTAGCACCATTTGAAATCAGTGTTCTTGTGGTGGGATGTGAACTCCTCCCTCAGATGCTGGATGCGTGCCAGCAACACAGCAGCCCACACTAGGCGGGGGGGGGGGGGGGGGGGGGAGGAAAACAGGATTTCCTCACCCAGGAAGTGGCACCCACGGGCGGGCCGGAAGGACGCAGTTAGCAGTGACTCAGGGTTGTCAACTTTGGGTTTTTGGCTGGAGTGAGACTCTAAAATCTGACCGAATTGAATTGTTGACGGGGGGGGGGGGGGGGGGGGAGTGTGGGGTTGCGGGCTAACGGGATTGTTGACGGGGAGGGGGGGGGAGTGTGGGGTTGCGGGCTAACGGGATTGTTGACGGGGAGGGGGGGGGGGGGGGGGGGGCTGTGGCAGCGCTGCAATATAGCGGATCAAATGAAATCAACGATCAGGGAATACTGCTGTGAGAACGTTGTAAGGGGATGTCTTAAACTCCTCCCCTTTGATTAAAAACAATACACTGTGGTCTAGTCTAGTCAACAACAGAAAATTCACGGTAGTTGTTTTTTTTGGCATGACATTTGTTGTGTGTGCGTGACAGTGTGACATTGATGCTCAAAGCGTGAGTGTCACGCCAGATGTGTGAGAGTTGGCAACCCTGACTTAGTAGCAGAGATGCAGTTAGCAGTGACTCAGTAGCAGTGACGCAGTAGCAGGGACTCAGTAGCAGTGACGCAGTGACTCAGCAGGGCCTCAGTAGCAGTGACTCAGTAGCAGTGACGCAGTAGCAGGGACTCAGTAGCAGGGACTCAGTAGCAGGGACTCAGTAGCGGTGACGCAGTTAGCGGTGACGCAGTTAGCAGTGACTCAGTAGCAGTGACTCAGTAGCAGTGACGCAGTGACTCAGTAGCAGTGACGCAGTAGCAGTGACTCAGTTAGCAGTGACTCAGTAGCAGTGACGCAGTAGCAGTGACTCAGTAGCAGGGACTCAGTAGCAGGGACTCAGTAGCAGTGACTCAGTAGCAGTGACGCAGTGACTCAGTAGCAGTGACGCAGTAGCAGTGACTCAGTTAGCAGTGACTCAGTAGCAGTGACGCAGTAGCAGTGACTCAGTAGCAGTGACTCAGTAGCAGTGACTCAGTAGCAGGGATGCAGTAGCAGTGACGCAGTAGCAGTGACTCAGTAGCAGTGACGCAGTAGCAGTGACTCAGTAGCAGTGACTCAGTAGCAGGGACTCAGTAGCAGGGACTCAGTAGCAGGGACTCAGTAGCAGGGACTCAGTGACTCAGCAGGGCCTCAGTAGCAGTGACTCAGTAGCAGTGACGCAGTGACTCAGTAGCAGGGACTCAGTAGCAGTGACGCAGTGACTCAGTAGCAGTGACTCAGTAGCAGTGACTCAGTAGCAGTGACGCAGTAGCAGTGACTCAGTAGCAGGGACGCAGTAGCAGGGATGCAGTAGCAGGGACTCAGTAGCAGTGACGCAGTGACTCAGTAGCAGTGACTCAGTAGCAGGGATGCAGTAGCAGTGACGCAGTAGCAGTGACTCAGTAGCAGGGACGCAGTAGCAGGGATGCAGTAGCAGTGACTCAGTAGCAGGGACGCAGTAGCAGGGATGCAGTATCAGGGACGTAGTTAGCAGTGCAAGCTTAAGGTCCTCTATTCCAAGGTTGACTGATTTCTTTTGGTGTTCAGAGTTTTCTTGTGTTTCTAGCACCATTTGAAATCGGTTACAATGAAGGATATGTCGTCGGGAGGGTGAGCTCCTCTGAGGCGGGCCCGGGGCAGCCTGGTGGCTGGAAGGGTTTAGGGGGCTTTAGTTCTTAGATCAGGGTTCGTTCTCTCCAATTGAACTAGCAGGGCTTTAGTGTAACTAAATGTATTGGGATAGTGGCCAAGAAGCATTCATCTGAAATCTTGCATTTTTAAGGATTTTTTTTTTTTAAATATATACAGGAATGGAATGTTTGGTATTAATACGTGATGAATGAACATTAAATGTTGAATTGATTGTAAAAATTGTAATCCATTTGTTAACCGATATTAAAGACTCAGAATCACTAACTACATTTCAAACTCAAACAGAGAGTACAGTTACACAGAACGTGGACGGAATAACTTCAAGCATTTTTATAATTTCAAGCTCATGTTCATATTAAATGTTTGTCAAAGGCACAATGAAATACAATACTAACAACTTATTGATATTACTTATTGAATACAGTTGACCACTTTGATAGATCTTTTTTATTGGTCACATTTTTTAGCTTTTTACATTTTGTCACATTTAGAATGTGGCAAATCGATCGATTGGAACACAATGAGGCTTCAGATTTGATCTGCACATATTTATACCTCATTTCAATTATTTACAACCACAGAATGTTAATTCCATGGCGCTACGGCCTCAGCAAAACCTATTAGTGCAAACAGTTTAAACAAATAAAAAATGCTTTAACATTGGCCGATGATTAGATTCACATAACAATGTTTTGACATTTGAGCGGGGGAACACAGGAAAACCCTATTTTCTTACATCCAACCAAACACTATCAACTGCACGACAACTCAACAACCCATTGGTTAAACACATGCCCTCCTAAAAACATGTTATAAACGGGCATGTTATCTTCCAAACATATGTTTGCTGATTACTTATCTAAGATAATTCATCTGCTTACAACCATATATTGGGTTCAAATCAACCAGACCAACCAAGAACGAATAGCTATACAAAATGGCTCCATTTTCTTTTCTTCTTTAACAAAAAGAAAAATCTACAATATGGTTTACAATACAGGGTTGATGGCAGTTATATTTAACCAAATAATTGTACTTTTGACAGCAAGTGCAGCCAGAAATGTTTCAATGAAACTCGCTTACCTTTTCTGGCAAATTAACAAGTTACGGGTGGAAGAGAAATAAATAAGTGCAGCATTCCTTCAGAAGCATTCATTAGAGTAAGCCAAAGACAAAGACAAAGCAATACAATTTGGTGATCAATGTCCTTCAGATGGGTGAAGTGAACAGATTACAGATTGGTTAGAAAAGCATGCGTGCGCCACAAAATGCTCCTCTGATTGAAACGTACAGCAGATACATGTGGATGAATACAGGATGCATCATATTTCCTAGCGTAGCGCAAGTGTACAATAATTCTATTTACAATGGAGCACAGTTGCATTGTTAACATATGGCGGGAGATTACATTCAAATCCTTGTCTAGTGATAATTCTTCCTTCAGTGGTACATCGTCAAGGCAACCTTCCCCGGAACAAAAAAGGGGAAAAAAGTACGTATGAATGATCTCTGCAGCTTTTTTGCTTTTTTTCAGGGAAATGCATTTCATTATCAACCCCTACTCAAATGACATGTTGCACACTTGACTTTTCTCCACTTCCTTACCAGCCTTGCTACAATATCTTGTCTTCCTCTATTGCAACTGCATCATGGACAGGTTGAGGGCTGAAAGGCAAACGTATGTGGTGACTAGCATGAAAGAGACACAAGCAATATGCAAGAGCCCAGACATGATATGGACCTAAAGACACAATGAAACATCAGATAACAGTACACTGAATATAAGGCCTCAACTAGGACTTGATTAGTAAGAAATATATCTTTAAAGCAACATCACATCATTCAGTGAGCACAGCCTCATTTGTTCAAACTACAACTCCCCATACATCTCCACATTCACCTTGCCTCAGGATAGAAAACTCCTCATTCACAACAGCCAGTGCTTGACTTTTATTGTACGTAAAGTATAATGGCCAGTGTGCAGAAAGCGTTCATCATGTACAAGAACAGCAAGAGAAATCAAGCAAGAAGAGTTGAAGGCGCAAGAGCACGAAACAGTCAGGAACAAGGAGTTAACACAAAGAGACATGTAGGAAATCTAGAAACCATGAAGCCATGAAGCCATGAAAGGGTTCTTTCTGCATGAACATGAACTTGAAATCTTACCCTCTCTTTTTCCGAATTACGAATAAGACGAGGAAGATGATGAATATGACAAAAACTATTTTGGGAAAAGAGTGAGATGTATGAATTGACAAGGCTAAATAATGGAGCGTTGAATTCTGTAAAAAAACAACATTTATTGGGTACCCTGAATAAGTTATGTCAGCAAAATGAGATTTGGTTTCAATCAGCATCATGAAGATGTATTATTGAACATCATTTTCTGATGCTTAATGCACACCATGATGACCTTATATTACTACAATACACTACATACCCTTGGATATGGCCAGGCCAGCTGGACATAAGATAGCTTATTTTGCTAAAAGCCTCAAATAAGCTATCTTATGTCCAGCTGGCCTGGCCATATCCAAGGGTATGTAGTGTATTGTAGTGTGTGTTGTATGTTCTCCATGTTATGTCTGTTGGTGTCTGATGTATGGACTACTTGCTGTCATATGTTTGTTGTCCTGTCATGAAGTGCCTGGCGACTGTGCCGCAAACCGAACTGCCCCACAGGGATAATAAAGTTATCTACTACTACTACTACTACTACTACTACTACTACTACTACTACTACTACTACTACTACTACTACTACTACTACTATTAACTTCAAATAAGTTAACTACAGATTTCTGTTGATCACTTTATTGACCAACTTGTTGGTCAATAAAGTGGTCATCATTTCATCATTGGTCATCATTTCCTCTCACTGTGTGCAGTTGGTGCTCGAGTGCTGGTCTCAAACCCTTCAGGTGGCTTGTCACACACAGTTTATCATGCCTTAAGATGACAGACATTTGTTATTGGAACTTTCTAAATGAGAACTTTTATTAGAACTTTTTAAATTAGAACTAAATTAGAACTCAAGCATATGCAATATTTGCAAGACAATTCACAAAGCTTTTTGTGAATTGTAACATCATTAGTTTGCAATGGCTGAAATGAAATCTCTCATTTCCAATCGATGATTTATCAGCCATAGATGAGAATGTGAACCTTTCAACCAAATCTTTGTCCTTAGACCTTCAATCTGATTGAATCAGATTAATGCAATTCAGAGAAATATAATGCAAGAACTTAAATAACGTGCATGCAGGTGTGAAAGACCATAGAACCTACCAATCATTAGTACTATAAACCACCAAGACTGCGACCATGTATCGGAACCACCTAAAAAAAACAAAGAAGAAGATTCTTTATTTGTCATCTCCTTGATAAAAGTTAAGATAAAAGATAAAAGTACTCCTTGAGATAAAAATGAGATCTCTGCATTTAAAGATCCCATATCATGCTTTTTTAGGGTTACTAATGCCGCTTTTCCACCGCCAGTACCAACTCGACTCGACTCGCCTCGACTCAACTCGGTTTGGTTGCGTTTCCATCTAAAAAAGTACCTCTTCAATGTGGGCGGGTCGTAGAAAAGAACCTCTGCACCATGGGCGGGTCGTCATTAGGTTTTAATCACGGGAGACGCGATTCCCGGGAAATCTGAATCTGATCAAGACTATTTCCTGATTCCCGGGAAAGGTTATGATGGGAAATAAAATAAAATAAAATAAAAAGCGCAATGACTGCGCGTCTATTGTTGTCATACGGTAACGTTGATAGAGGCGAAACTCGAGCCCTAGGAAAGGAACGACACTGAAACGAAACAGCGAAACGCCGGTCCGTGGACTCCAGCCACGCCGGACACACACAACCACGCCCGACACACATAACGACGCGCAGCCTAACTCTAGCCCCGGGAAAGGAGCGACACACACGGCGAAACGCTGATCAGTGTCCCCCTCGGGAGCGGGTTCGTGGACTCCAACCACGCCGGACACAACTTAACTTGAGTGAATATTCCCATTTACAGCCGCTGGCCAATCAGTTACCAGCAGCCTGTTTACGTCACACAAAAGTACCTACTCCGCTGGCATGGAACCTCGACGGAGGTAGTACTAAAAAAAAGTACCCGGTACTAGGTACCAGGTACTTTTTTTGCCAATGGAAACGCAAATAAGGCGTGGCGAGTCGAGTCGAGTCGAGTCGAGTCGGTACTGGCGGTGGAAAAGCGGCATAATTGCATTTGGGGGTACTACTAGAATAGGGTTACATGCCTGTATGTCAGAAATACCCCTTATTATTCTCACACTGTTCATTTCTGCAAAACCAATTTCAGCTTTTTTCAAAAACGTTCTGTTTTGTATCTTGTCGCTTTAAGGCCCGCCTCCCGAGTAACCCAGTCTGATATGATTGGTCAGCACGCCCACCCTGTTGCGATTAGTCGAACGCCGTGCGTTGGAATAATTCACACCCCCTGGAAGTTTTAGACATTGCAGGTGGCCGGGAGGCGCGAATTCTGCACTTCAGCACCGCCCACTGCACCCCCACTGCCTGATTGGTTGACTGTTACGGAAGTAACGTTTGAGCTGTTTCACGCCCTTATTGAGGGGCGTTCTCTGTGGGCGCGAATACTCCCCCTGGCTCGGAATTTCTAAGTCTGAGACATAAAACATGTATACATAAGTCATCGGTGGGTCCAGGCCTACCGCCTGGTGCCTAGCTCAAGGGCACTGACAGGAGTAAATGGAAGTCTTTTTGGTTTGGGTTTGGACGTTCTCCCAGTATGAGCCAAACGATAAGGGTTCAAATGCCTTCAATGACTGTTGAAATAATTCCTGCAGATATATTTAATGCCATGACTTACCGGTAGGCCCTTCTGGATCAACTCCAGGGCCTGCTCCTTCTGAACCTCCTCCAGTGATAACTGAAATCAAAAGAACAGAAACAAAGATGCATGTTACTTGATTGAACCATCGTCTGACTGATTACATAATGTGAACATTGTGATTGACACATTTGACATTGGCTGAACACAGTCATGGTATGCAATCATGTAATGCTAGTGCAGCTAAATACCATTTCTTTCACTGCAAACTTGTTGAAAATGTTCAGCATCGCTGGATCAGTTAGTACTTTAGGGTCAGTATTATCGATTAACACATAATCCATTAATTAGCTTATAGAGACGCAACGCATCAAAATCTGTCAACAACACGAATATCAAGATAGCAGCTTAATAGATCTGGTATTGTATCTCACACCAATATCTCACACTGATATTGGTTTTAATTGGTCTATGGCTGAGCCCGAATATTCTTTGTTCACTAGATCAAATTTCAACACTTTAGTATAAAAATATATATATATGCATATTTAGGAACCACAGGTAAAAAGGTACGGTTCCATTTGGTCTGAATGTGCCAGTGATGGAATAACGTATACATGTAATGGAGACATCCCTCAGACCTAGTTTCCCCTCAACGCTTCAGCAGTCATCAAACCGGCCAAACACATGTTTCTTCACGTTATGGTGATCGGTAATCTGCGCCTGTGTAACTTCCCTTCGTGTAAACAGCGCTAGCTATGCCGTGTCATTACATCAGACCGCCTTATTCGTAGGCCTTCTCTTATGTCCTGGAAACCTTCTGGCTCAGGAGGTAGAGCGGGTTGACTGGTAAATGGAAGGTTGCTAGTTCTATCCCCGGTTCTTCCTAGCTGAGTGTGAGCGAGACGCCTCATCCTAACCGCTCCTGACGAGCTGGCTGTCGCCCTGCGTGGTTGGCTCCGCCGTCAGTGTGGATAAAAGCGTCCGCAAAATTCCTTCAATGTAAATGTCAACTGTAACAGAGTGGGACCCGATGAGTGGATCCTAAAGCCACGAGGTCCACGCACTAATCCTACGTGATATTGTAGTTTTGCTTGAGGAAAAACGATGAGTTGATCAAAATATGATTCTGCGGCAGAGGTCTCCGGTTCAGGGAAGGAAGGATACATACTAGGATTTATTTTATAGAAGAATATTTGTTTGGAAAACTATACAAATATTCAAAGCTTAAAATGATGTATTCGGGCCAGCCCTAGACTATGATGCTTTACATTTACAGATTACTGTATTGGTGGACCCCTAATAATATACAAAATTATATATAATCAAGATGTGATCATCAAGATGCTGACAGCAAAATCACTCAAACTAGTCGGACCGCAGTTGTTTCTATTGCTTCTGCCCGATAAGAGACAGGGTCAATACATTTAGTGAAGCAGCAGTTGAAAAAACTTCCAAGATACTGAACACAAGGAGCCAAAACCAGAGTTATAATACAAAAAAGAAGATTTCTCCTCATTATCCAATGGAGAACAAATGCAGTCCGAATAATGAGCCTAATTTATATGGTGATTTAGCTCAAAAACAGTTTTTTTTTATTTTATTTAGTTTAAAAAAACAACGCTACCGTCTTTTTTGGTGGTGGCGGTGGTGGCGGGGGTCTTTGGGGTCATAGTGGTAGTGGTGGTAGTGGGGGTCTTTGGGGTCATAGTGGTAGTGGTGGTAGTGGGGGTTGTGGTGATGATAATTGCTAGAAGAAAATATCGGCTGAATCAAATCAAAAGCCAAAAATAAACTAGTTGCGTGAACTGAAGTTCATACATTACTAAAGGGAAGCCCAAAAACTGCCACTATATTCATATTGTGGTCTGAGAAATAGTTTGGAACACAATTAGTAAACAAATGCGGTACCTTTGCACACTGGCGTTGATGACCATGTGCTGTTCAGTTGGCAGGTCATGTACCCTGTACTCCCGGTCATGACAAATCCAGTGTTACACTCGTACACAACAGAACTCTTGAATACATACGGAGGGCGGGCTCCAGACTTTTGCGAACCGTCTGGAATAATCGGCGCTTTGCAGCGAACAGCTGGAGAAAAATGGTAATAGAAATGTGTTAACATGGATGAGTTCCCTGGTTACTCTCTCAACGAGAGTATGCAACTCATCGAGACGAGTTTAAGAAAAGCTGCCGAAAAAATAATAACCTACTTATACAAGTTGGAGGGTTTGGTTTGAATGTTCCATCATTTGAACATCTTAGTGATGATGTGCCATTGATGGTATAATCCTTCAGACATGTGTATTTCACGACACTTGCATAATTATATAATTGCAGGTCTGGAGATGGAGCTTCAGCATTTTCAACTGAAGGCGCTGTGCTGCATTTTACAACTGAAAAAAGAAGATAGATATTAGATATGGGGGGGGCCTCAAATATGGATGGAAAATAAATATATTCACAAATATGCTTTATATGATTGGAGACCTGTACAGGTCGGCGGTCTGCCTATCCAGCCTTCCGCTCCACAGGTTAACTGAGTCGGCCTGCCCAAAATGTACCTTAAAGAAAGTCACGCAGAAAATACAAGTGAGCATACATAACAAACCACAAGATGTATTATTACGGTACATCATTTGGAAATGATTTAGAAATGTTCTAAAGATACTTCAAGGATCACCAAAGTATGACATAAATGTGTATAAATAAGGATAAGGCATAACTTTTGCTAAAATGTACTACAGTAAATTGCTTTTACTGATCAGGAATAATGTATAGCTGTAACTGTGTGTTCACACCGCACTTTGAAACGTGTCGCGGGGTGACACGTTTCAATGAAAAGTGAACGTAGAGACGCGTATCGGGTGAAATTTTTTGACGCCGAAACCCGCGACAAGACTTGATTGACGGGGCGACAGTTTTCCCCAAAACGGGCGGGCGCGTTCACATGGATTTGTCGCGCGAGTGAGCGACAGATTTCGCAGAAGTTTAAATATTTCAACTTCTTTCGCGGTGAGACAGCCAATCAGCGTTCACTCCCTGTGGGTAACATGGGTGAAGTAACGTAAAACAGCCAATCAGTGTTCACTCCCTGGGTGACGTAACGTAACAGCCAATCAGCATTCACTCCCTGGGTGAAGTAACGTAAAACAGCCAATCAACCGGCTGGGCCAACCGTTCCCTGCACTCCGCAGTGAACCGCAGCTTGGAGGAGAAAGTGATTGTTGCCGTTTGCGACTCCCGGAGCTCTATATATGATATAATATATATAATATATAAATATCTATATAATAAAATATATACGATATATATAATATCACGGCACAAAGCGGTGTGCGCCTCCGGATTATATTATTAACCCATAAACGACGGGCATTCCGACGTCTCTCCCTCTTCCACAACAGGTACAGACACGCAATGGTGGTTATCTCGGCCATGGTTGATGAGACTGAATTGGCATGAATGACCGTTGGCGGGCAAAACGCTCCGCGACAAAATTCGGCCCATGACACGTTTCAATGCACACATTAAGCACAGCGACAGATTTCACTGAGTCGTGCGGCAACATTCGAAAATTGTGTCTTTTGGTGTGAACGCACAGTTAGTGTAGAATTGTGATAGTCACTCATAATTCTTAGCTTGGCACATGAGCAGTCTTTGTCTCATCACCACTTACCCATATTGCAAGGTACAGTACTAAACCCTAGCAAGGAAACCCTAACCCTGAAAAGTTAATTAATTAGTGGGAATAGATTGAGATAACCTCATTCTACATACCTACCTCCAAGGTTTCCATTCCCACAGTATTTAATACCCCTGTGGCCAAACAATGCATGTCTAAAAACAACCGTCAACAACTCCTTAGCCCTCTTATTAATTTAAGTGCCCGTCTAATCTACCAAATCCAATTTGCGGTCAATGCTTAGTATTAAGTGCATGGAAAGGAAAGGAGAAATCTTCTTTCTACACTCAATTACACAACATCAGCAAATACGTCCTTGATATTTTATATTCCTACAAGATATTGAAGCCACATTTATAACCAAATGATGATGCAAATTAATAAAACTTGGTTAATCACCCACCCGTCGTTGCAGGAGAATGTAGCCGTGTTCCCGAATAAGGGTCCTCCATCGTACTCCACGTGTCCGTTGTCAACCTCGAGACCCCCACAATTATACTCTGCAGAGAAACACAAAAGATAAAGTCAGAAGATCATAAACATTGATCTAAAGCAACATCTACAAAGGGCAAACACATACGCCTCAGAATACGAGAGAAACTAAAGAACAGCTCTGCATTTTTTTACCTGGAATTTCTGATCATTTTGGCTGCAGCCCTATTGGACGTAAACGGGCGGCTATGTAATCCTTTGGGGCAAAAGCACTCATCGCTGTTAGTCTAAAAGTGATGCTTTTTGCCACGACTCTGATTATATTATATGGAAAGGATCCCTACAGAGAAATAAAACTTCTCTCTTTGCCTTTCACCTGATAACGGTCTGTTTGTTATTGCGTCCAAGCGAGTCTCGCTCAATGAGAGTTGAGTTGTTGCAGGAAGAGAATTGGAAACCCGAGTGAGCTGCACATCTGAGAGTGTTCTCGCTCAATACTGGACCTCAAAAAACACTGTTTACATTATTCCCTTTGACCCATGATTTAAAAATAGGCTCCAGGTTGAAAAATCGTAATAAAAAAAAGTTAAATTACAACAAATCCTTGAGCAGAGCAAGAAGTTGTATTAACAAAATGATAATATCTGTACTAAAACTAGGGATGGGAATCTGAGCATTTCAATCCCTTTCATCAATGCCAGCATGTTTTTCTGACAGTTGCACAACCGCATTTAAATCATCATAGCATAGAGGAAGAAACAGTCCAAAGTAGGGATGCAAGAAATATAAAAAAACTCTTATCCAATACACGGTCCAAATCTCATCAAGTACACACATCGTGTACTCATTAGAAAAAAAGTCAGCACTAGTTCCACCAGTGTAAGCTTACAAAGATTCAGTATAAACCTGACCATTAAATCTTTCCATCTTAAAAAAAAACTTTCAAAACTACAACTGCAATTGAGGTGGGTGATTATTTTAAAGAACCCTTATTTTACCACCATTTAAGAAAAAATATTTTGGACTATATATATATATATATCTATCTTATCTGGCTTCAAAACTTTACCAAAGTACATAACAATACAAAATGCATAAGTTGTCGTAAAATGACACCTGTTGCCGAGGATAGTAATTCTATGTTATAATTAATGCCATGCAGGCAGGCTTAGCAGAAAATGTATCAGGAATCTATCATGAAATCAAACCAACAGGCAGAATCGATAATGGCATCTGTATCAAAAAACATAAATCTCATCCCTAACAAAAAGCAGCATTGACATTCTTGCACACAACAGCAGAAATTATTCATATTTGGCACATTGAGGACAAAACCTGAAAGTTACCTCAAACCAGTCCATGGCCCAAATTCTCATATTTATTCCTTAATAACGTTACAGATATTCTCACAGAGCTTACAGCTTACTTACAACATGAGGGCTACAGGATTCCAGCTTATTGATTTCATCCACCAGACACAGTGGCTGGGGCACCAAAAAGTTAGTTATAGTCCCTGTGTATGTAAAGTAAACATTTAAAACAAAAAATACTCACTCTGGCATTTAAGTGTCACAGTTGTCCATGTCCCAGCATTGCAAAAGGTTTGACCAGATCCTCCACTATTAGTGTATCCGGTTGAACACTTAAATGTTACACTTGATCCGTCTGGGAATGTTTCTTTCAGGATGTCTGCATCTATTAAAGTCATGGTGTCTCGCTTAGGTTTCTCGCAATCTTGAGCTAAAAGGAAAAAGCACAATAAGACAAAATTTAGGTCTCATTTTGGCAAAAAAAAAGGCAAAACGATTACATTAACATATACAACATTAGCAGGACAGCGCATACATTTCTCTACTTGGTCTAGGGTTAGTGGTTGAAGAAGTACTCTGATATTTTACTTTAGTAAAAGTCAAGTACAATGCTAAGACACAGAATTACTGCAGTAAAAGTAAAGTACCACATTGGCATTTGTACTTAAGATTCACAAGCATATACTTCTATACTTTACTTGAGTACTAATGGTAGATTTATTACTTATTGTACGTCGCTTTGGATAAAAGCGTCTGCTAAATGCCCTAAATGTAAATGGTAGATGTTCTTGCCATGTTAAATGCACTTATGTCCCTAAGATTAAAATAGGGCATCAGGTTTGGACTGGGGCTGAAGAACGCCACTGGATGGATTCATTTCAGCATTGAGTCACTGATTGGACCGGCTACTGTAATGCTGCATCCCTCCTGGCTGAATAACTCGTCAGCATTTAATAACGGTTCACTGGTACCGTGTTGTGCACTGCTGAACCGGTCATGGTCTCATCATAGATCTGTGTCACCTGAGGCTGCTTTCACACGCAGGGCAGAAAAGGAAGCCTTTCAGACCATTGCATTCAATGTATTTCCACAGATGTATTATTTAATGGCAATAAAACAAAGTTTGGGATTAGGGATTTTCGATGAAGAATAACTGAATAAACTATAAACTGAAACTAATAAACTGAATTGACGTTCAGTATTCCCTCTTTCTTGCTTCCTCATCTCAATACGTCAATGAGACAATTTAATTCAGATTAGTCCTGTTTACACATTGAACAATGTTTCACGTATATCCCAGATTGCCACATAAAGTCCTTGATATGAGGCAAAAACTGGTTTAATATCAATATCAGCGGTCTTCAAGTGTGAAGTATTGTCCACGTTTGTCTCCCAAATTCATATTGAAGACATTGTTAGCCTGGCATCACCTGACGGAGCGCGAGGTCTGGTTTAGATAATTGGTTCCTCGTGCTTTGATTACATTTTGAAATAGGCTACGTTATAAATATAAATCCAGATTTATTTTTAACTAAAGTAACAGAAGTGCTCTAGAAATGTCTTAATAAAAGTACAAATATTTTCTAAACAATCCACTGGAGTAAAAGTAGAAAGTAATTAAATAGTGAAGTACCGATCTGTGAATACTGTACCAAAGTACAGTAACCGTGGGAGAGATGGAATGCTCGTACAAGTCTCATATAAAGTTTCGCTGCCATAAGTTATGGAACAAAACATGAAGGGACATTGTTATTCGTGACCGAGCGGGGGGTGGGTTTCCCCACTCTGTGTCAACAGAGCTTGTGAATGTTTTCACAAATCGACCTTTGTCTCACACAAGTGGTTTCATGAAGGCCAGTGACGTCGCCTCGGGGTCACAATGGGGATACGACTCAGACCAAAACGCAGCTTCTGTTGGGAGTTTGAGGTATCTCGTCAGCTTTCTCAAGTGAATGCATTACATTTACATTTAGGGCATTTAGCAGACGCTTTTATCCAAAGCGACTTACAACTGTTAATACACACCGACGGCGGAGTAACCATGCAACGCGACAGCCAGCTCGTCAGGAGCAGTTAGAGTTAAGTGTCTTGCTCAGGGACACATCGACACTAGGAGGAGCCGGGGATCGAACTAGCAACCTTCTGGTTACAAGTCAACCTGCTCTACCTCCTGAGCTAAGTTTACCCTTCTAAAAGTCAGCATAAAGATTGCGTAGAAGCGTAATGCATTCACTTGATAAAATAAATTCTGCTCTGTTCTTCTGAATTAACAAGATACCTCAAAATCCTGAGAGAAGCTGCGTTTTGGGCCCACACCGTGGCGTTGATCCTGGACAAACGCTGCAATGTTCAGCAGATCAGAACGGGCCTGTGCAAAGTCGGCAAACTAATAACAATGCCTTACCTTAAGGACACAACTACGGAAGCATAATGCATCACCAAAATAACATGCAGGACATGTTTGCTTCTATGAAATAGAGCTCTTATGTGAATGAGAGCTTCTCTTTGGATTTTGAGCTATCTCTGTAATTCAGTAATAAACAGCAGAATAATTAATTACCATGAAAAGTTATCTTTGAGATAATAAACTCGTTCACATTCAGAAAAACAGAGCCGAAATTATTCTCCAAATAATTTTAAAATGGTTTGACAAATGTGGGTGACCTATCTTTGAAGTTATATGGCATTCAATAGTATGGGTCAAAACATTATCTCAGCCGACTTTTGATTAAAACAGCACGTCATATAAATTCACAAATCGGCTGTGGAAAATACGTAACGAGAAAGACTACTGGTGTGTTCCAGATGCCTCAGATACCTCGGAAGTGGGGAAATCTTTCACCCCCCCTTTTGGTCGGCCCCCTCGGAATTCTGAGAGCTGACCGAGCAATGTGATGACTCTCTCAACAAAAATGGCTGCGCCCGTGAAGAGATTTATTTTCTCTGTATTTGTAACACGTTGGTCATTTTAATGTTGATTTTAAATTCTCTTACACACTTGATTACATTGCTACTTTATTCCGGTCACCAATGTATGCACGGTCTTGCTGTGCATGCAATACAATGTAAAGTTGTGTTGTCCGTTTTCGAGCTGGTTTGCTAAAGAGGCTAATGTAGCTAACAATAACAATGACTAGCCAAGGACATGACACAATCACAAAGACGAACGGGAACGCTATAACAGGAAATTACATCACAAGTGATACTCGGAAGGCTGGTGTCCGAGGCATCTGGAACACACCATACATGTTGCCTATGTGACGTCACCTCATGACACATTCCCTCTACTTCTCCAACTCACAGTGCTGATGCTGCGTCGTCTTCCCTAACCCCTACTACCCTAACCACTACTACTCTATCCCTAACCACTACTACTACCCTATCCCTAACCACTACTACCCCTAACCACTACTACCCTATCCCTAACCACTACTACCCTATCCCTAACCACTACTACCCCTAACCACTACTACCCTATCCCTAACCACTACTACCCTAACCCTTAAAGGGACAATTTACTAAACATCGCTGGCGTAAAACAATTTTGACGGTAGCATTTCATTTCATTTCAAACCTTTATTTATACTCATTGAGGTTTCCCTCATTTACCATGTCGATGAGTTAACATCAGAGGACATGCACAAATAAAATAAGAAACAGAAATTACAAATAACATGAGCAACATATATATATATATATATAAACTAAAAACAGTTGCAATTTGAGGAGCAGAGTTTTAACACCAAGTGTTTAAAGACAGTAGCAGATGGGAGTACCTATAACTTTAGTGTTTGTTGCAGAGCGTTCCAAGTGCTAGGGGCATCAAAGAGGAAGGCAGTTTTGCCAAGATCTGAGTGCAAACTAGGAACCCTGAGAGTGAGCCAGTTGTTGGATCTGGTTTGGTAGGAACCAAGATTCCACTGTAATAGGGAGGAGATGTAGGGCGGACAAACAAACAAGTGCCAGTGGTAACTGCGCCTCAAAGATAGAGAGGACCAGCCAACCTTACTGTAGAGAGTGCAGTGGTGTGTATTATAGCTGTCACCGGTGATAAATCTAATAGCGGAATGATACAGAGTCCAATTGCTTAAATGTAGATGCGGATGCCTATAAATTATATCTCCATAGTCTAAAACTGATAAAAAATACAGCCTCAACAACTCTCTTTAATCAAGGGAAAGCTGGACTTGTTTCTGTATAGAAAGCCCACCTTCTGTCGAAGCTTGGAGGCGAGAAGGTCAATATGAACCTCAAAAGAGAGCTTCTCATCAAGCCATAGCCCTAGATATTTATATTCTGTGACTCTCTCTATAAGAGAGCCGTCAACAGTTAAAAGAAGAATACCGAGCCTTGAGGGGCACCTTTTGTAATGGATAGGAATTCCGAATTTCCACGATTTCATGCATTGACGCCTGGAAGATAGGTAGCCATGAAACCACGCACAAGCATCAGTATCCAAGCCAATGTCAGACAGCCTTTTCAAGAGCAGTTGGACCATGTTAAAAGCCTTTGACAGGTCGACAAAGAGGGCAGCACAGTGCATCCTCCTGTCCAAGGCCGAGACTATGTCGTTGGTTACCAGTGTGATAGCAGTGATGGTACTATGGTTAGGTCTGAAACCGGATTGGTGAGGATTAAGAATCGAATGGCTTGACAGGAAACACTTTAATTGGGAGTTGACTAAGGTCTCAAGTACTTTGGCCAGGCATGGGAGTGTAGAGATCGGACGATAGTTATCCAGATTCTCCCTATCCCCCCCCCTTGTGTAATGGAATGACTCGCTCTGATTTCCAGACCAGCGGAAATAAGCCTGATGAGATGGAACGATTAAAAATGTATGACAATGGCTCACTAATTGTCTGAGCAGCCAGTTTTATTTTAAAAAAAGAGCCAAAGTGATCCTCCCCAGTAGATGACTTTGGGTCTATGGATTGTAAGATTCTGAGGATCTCAGAAGACATAAAAGGCTGAAAGGGGAAATGCGAGACACGGTCAAAGCGGGGTCTACCATCATGGACCTCCGATGGAGGGGGACTAGGAAACAGCTTATCGAATAAATGACCAGCTTCCGAGAAGTGCTTATTAAAAGCAAGACTACTATCACTTGGATCTGAGATCACACAGTTGTTTGCTGTAACACTGAGGGGCAGAACACTAGAGGGCCGACTTTTTGTCATGTTAATTGAACCCCAGAACTGGGCAGGATTTGAGTAAGAGGTGGTGATTAGATTAGATCAGGGCCATTCAATCTCTGTACTCCCAAAGCGAGAGCTGTGTCCGCGTTCTCGGCAGCCAGTCAGTTCCGTTCCCGGTGGGTGTTGGCCTCTGCCAGGGCTGCACTTTGTCACCAATCCTGTTTGTGATATTCATGGACAGGATATCGAGGCGTATTCGTGGTGGGGAGGGGTTGCAGTTCGGTGATCTGAGGATCTCAACACTGCTCTTTGCAGATGATGTGGTCCTGATGGCATCATCGGCCTGTGACCTTCAGCACTCACTGGATCAGCTGGCAGCCGAGTGTGAAGCGGCTGGGATGAGGATCAGCACCACTAAATCACCACAAGAGGCCATGACTCTTAGCAGGAAACCGGTGGATTGCCTACTCCGGGTAGGAAATGAGTTCTTAGCCCAAGGGAAGGAGTTCAAGTACCTCGGGGTCTTGTTCACGAGTGAGGGTACGATGGAACGTGAGATTGGCCGGAGAATCGGAGCAGCGGGGATGGTATTGCGTTTGCTTTACCGCACCGTTGTGACGAAAAGAGAGCTGAGCTGCAAGGCAAAGCTCTCGATCTACCGGTCGCTCTTCGTTCCTATCCTCACCTATGGTCATGAGGGATGGGTGATGACCAAAAGGACGAGATCACGGGTGCAAGCGGCCGAGATGAGTTTTCTCAGGAGGGTGGCTGGCTTCTCCCTTAGGGATAGGGTGAGAAGTTCAGTCATCCGTGAGGAACTCGGATTAGAGCCGCTGCTCCTCTGCTTAGAAAGGAGTCAGTTGAGGTGGTTCGGGCATCTGGTAAGGATGCCCACTCGACACCTCCCTTGGGAGGTGTTCCAGGCACGACCAGTGGGGAGGAGACCCCGGGGAAGACCCAGGACTAGGTGGAGGGATTATATCTCAATACTGGCCTGGGAACACCTCGGGATTCCCCCGTCAGAGCTGGTCAATGTGGCCCGGGAAAGGGAAGTCTGGGGCCCCCTGCTTGATCTGCTGCCCCCGCGACTCGACCCCGGATAAGCAGATGACAATGAGGATGAGGGTGGTGATTAGATTTTAAAAGTATTCAGATTTAGCTTTCCTGACGGCTGTAGTACATATATTTCTGAGTTGTCTGAAGGACAGCCAGTGTGTCTGGCTCGGGACCAAGCACTGTTCCTATTATTTAAGAGAGTAGATAGCTCCTGCGTGACCCAAGGCACTACCCTATCTTTAATCCTAGATTTTTTATATGCCGCGTGCTTGTCTACAAAGTAATTAAATGTAGTGATAAAAGAGTCGAGAGCGACCTCAACGTTGTCACACTGGCGAATGTAACTCCATAAATCCTCCCGAAACCACTCTGCATCAAAAGTTCCTCTTGGAGACCACCTGAGACGCAGTCTTTTTTACCTGTACATCCTTTACGCAGGCAATGGGGCAGTGATCGCTGACTCCCAGCTCAAGTACACTGCTGGTGGGATATTTGTCAGCCTTGTTGCTGAGAATTAGGTCTAAGAGTGTATATTTGGAATAGTCTTTAGGGTTTGGTCTAGTTGGCTCTGTAATCAGTTGAGATAAATTTACTGACTGCACATGAGATTTTTAAACTGCATAGAAGCATCACTCAGCCAATTTAGATTAAACCACAGTCAAGAGGGTCAGGACCATGATGGACTTTAAGAGCCAGAAATTCAAAGCAATTAGGAACAGAAACAGCACCGCCCTTACTTAACCGATCAATTCTATAAAAGTTATAATTATAAAGAGCCACGTCTGAGTTATCAATATTCTTCCCAAGCCAGGTTTCACCGAACACAAGAATATCAGGAGTAGTCTGCTCAAGTAGAATAGTTAGATGGTCAAAGTTTTTAAGTAAGCTTCTAATATTAAGATGAATTATACCAAGACCCTTGCGCTTTTTAAAACTCAATGGAGTAAGGAGAGGGGTAGAGGTAGCTGTTGCACTAGGCCCATTAGTGGGAGTTGGCTGAGGATATATTGTAATTAAATTAGAAGGAATGCGATTACGAGGTTTATTAACAGAAGGCGATCCAAGCCCCACTGGGAGTCTGAAA
Organism: Micromesistius poutassou; assembly: GCF_964030765.1. Lineage (NCBI taxonomy): Eukaryota > Metazoa > Chordata > Actinopteri > Gadiformes > Gadidae > Micromesistius > Micromesistius poutassou. Next base: position 15,507,710 of record NC_140285.1, read on the forward strand.
GTGTGAGAGGAACCATTATCACATGGACTGGGATCAGGGGAACATCAAAGTTGTGACGCACATGTAGCCAATTGAGTTTGAGTCTGCTGGGGCATGCTAATGGAGCTGAAGTGATGGCGGATATAATATGAGAGGTTGGAGGAAAGGGCACGAGCTCCCGCAAAGTTTAAATGAAGTCCATCCATTGCAAAAAGTTCACCAGAAAATGTTAAAGTTGTCAATAAAATGTACATTGTGTGCACGGCATGCAGACTGGAGCCAGGTGTTCAGACCTAGCAATCTGGAAAAGCGGTTACTGCCACGACCAGCCGTGGGGGTGGGGCCGGAGATACTGCCCTTGTAGTGAAGGTATTTTAACACACTGAACAGTCGGATAAAGTCACTCTTTAATAATTCCGACTGCCGTTTGCCAACGTCATTTGACCCGACATGCAATACGAGGGAATCAGCCGATGGGAAGGACATCGCAACTTGGATTTTGTCAGTGACGTCTACCACAGTGGCACCAGGAAAAACCACAGTGTGGGCATTGAAGATGGAGACGTTTCTGATAATCGAGTCACTCAGGATGATTGTCGACGGTGGAGACGGGGTCAGCTGAGGTGATACAGTCCGAGGGCCTCTGTGTTGCTGCTTCACTTCACCCTTCCTCCCCGCCAGCTAATCTTTTTTTCGTAGGATGGTAGGGGCACGTACCGCCTTTTTCTCCTCTGATTGGTTGGAAGGGCTCTTGATTGGTTATGGCACAGGGCAGGCTGTCGGCTAGTCTACCACTAACAGAAGTAAACAAACTCAATCCAACAGCGAAAAGTGCATCCTATTAAAGAGTACAGAAGCCGACTTAGGCATTGAATAAAACGGCACTATTTTGCCCAGCTGTGTGCAGTGCAGGTCACACAATTACACAGAGGGAACTAGGTATGGAAAGCAGCGAGAAATGTAACGTGACTATTGTACACTGCAGTGGAGTAACATTGACAACAACCTCTATCAATTAGGCTCCAAGTTTTGCGAACCAGCAAATAGGCTTATAACAGCAGTACAATTAACAGAAGTCAACAGAGTCCATTAAGGCTCCCTGAGGTGAGGAGAGATGTGTTGGTCCTAACTTGCATCCTGCCTGCTTAACAGAAACTATTTAATGAAACTATTATGTCCAAATTATTACCAAAGTAAAGGCATGATGGTAATTTTTAGTAGGCTACCACAGATGAATGAAGCCGCAGTCAGTCAATGGTAGAAAATACACCACAGTTTACTTCTGTTGGTGGTAGACTAGCCGACAGCCTGCCCTGTGCCATAACCAATCGGAGGAGAGCCCTTCTGGCACACGGCCGGTGTGCGGCTGCTGGGGCAACGGCAGACGGCTCCACTGGAGATGTGGAGCCAGGATTATGGAGGCAGATCGCAGCAGCGGGGAGATGCCAGATCAAGACGCCTGTGTGTTTTGTACCCGATTGTCACCCGAATGTGCTCCGAGCGGGATCTGTGTGCGAGTGGTGACGTTTATCATACGCGTCGAGAGCAGCGAAGAGTTGTAGTCCACAAAGCGCTCTCACACAAAACCTAACCGTACCAAACTTCTACCCGCTAAATTGTTACATTCTTTGCACCAAAAATTATATTAGAAATTCACAGACAACATATGTTACATTCATGGTACAATTCACACGGGACCAGAAAATAATTTTCATCTGGTCGTCCAAATGCATCCCATGTACCGGAAATGAAAACATGCAACTTACGAGCTCTTCTTTTTCAATGACGCCTAACACGTTGTTACGGTTAGGGCGTAGGGGTATTTTTTTTTTTTAGTTGTATGTTGTTATTAACAACATAGTTGTATGTTGTTATTAACAACATACAACTAAAAGAATAAATAGATATAGATAATAGATATAAACAGTCAAACAACATTCCAATACATATCAATAATACAAATGGGACAATTAAGAAAGCTTTTTAAAACACGAGCAGTCCTTAATGCGATTCCAGTCATCCCCTTGAACGACTCAATTTGCCGTACAGTTCATAAAGTTACCCACTAGGTTAAATAAACGCGACGCTTACCTTGAACCAGGTGGCCGAGCAGCACCACAACCAGCCCCATCAGGACCTGTTCCGAGACCACCATGTCTGTGCTCACACTCTGCGGACAATGACCAGAACAAAGATCAACAGTCAACAGGCTTTAACAGACCTCTGAAGAATAAGTCCCGGTTCCCTCGGTCAAATGTCTATGGAAAATAACACGGGGTTATTGAATAGCGAAGGGGCGAAGAAGCGAAAGCTGCGTCACTGTCACTGGACGTCATTGAACCACACACATGTTCCATCTAGTTCCGGCTGGCATTTTGGATTGCAGGTCTACACACAAAACACTGAGCAGGTATGGTACACGTTATAAGCTTCAGCTTTATATTCGATCAGTATAATAGCCAAGACGGTTAGCTAATTTAACGTTACCGATGAATTGGCGCTAGTCCAGTCTTCCCCGACCAAAGTAATCCTTATATATCTAATATATGTTACTGTTGTACACTAAGTTGTTTCCTTCGTGCTACGTACTAGGCTCCAACTGTTATTATGGTCGATTTCCAAATAAGGAGTGCCAGCAGGAAGCAGTTTTTATTTGGGTAGGCTTGGCCTTAAAGCCACAGTACATGATATATATATATATATATATATATATATATATATATATATATATATATATACTTTTTATAACTATTCTCTACTAATCTAACAATATATTATCAACCAAATAATCGCTGAAAGGACTGACAACGTGTTATTAACATGCGTTGCATTAATAATTGAGTTATTCAACCAAATGTAGCCTATGTATTTCACGAAATGCTATTACGAAACCAATTACATGCTGATGCTTGCCCCTTTATATTGGCATGGAGCTCTGTCGTGAAAATGTTAATATGTTTGGTCTTTTATTAGATTCATGAGGTTATCTTAAACAACGTCACATTAACATTTATAAATTACTTCTCCAAAATAATACATCTCTCATTTTTAAATATATAATTTAGCTGATGGAGTCATTTCCGGTCAGGATGTAATGGGTTTGGTTCTCCATTGTGTGGTGGAGGCTGTAAAGCCTCACCCTGCCAGACAGGCTGGCAGGATTCCTGGGAAGGCTATCATGGTGGCCAGTCACTGTGACTCAGCTTTGACTCAGTTGTTAGTCTAAAGCAATCACATCTGTTATGCATTGATATATTTTGAGAGAGGGGAAGGGAAGGAATGTTTAACAATGTAGGACTTAAGTCATCATGTTACTTCATGGCTATTGTTATCTTTATGAATTGAAGATAGGACAGAAGGAAACCGGATGGTGACTTTAATGATTTCCAGCTGACCGCACAATTGGTAAATGGTCTAGCCACCAGCATGATGATGGAGTTAATGGTATAATATGTATAAAGAAAATCAGAAAATGACTAGACCTATGTTATATATTTGATTTTATTGTGTACTTACATTATCTCAAATGTATCCAACCTTTTCTAAACTCAGACATGTCATACTTTTATGCATGGTAACGTCCTGGGTAATTCGGTCAAGTGTTAACGGCGTCCTCTTCCCTTTAACCCCTCACATCCAGAAAAGATGGGAAACACAGCGAGTGGGGAAGGAAGTCTGTGAACTGCTATGTGGTCGGAGTTAAAGGGCAGATGACGCAGTTAACACTCGACAGAATGGCCCAGGACGTTTCTATTTGAAAAGTACAGATTTTACTGCCGAAATCGTACATATTGTACCTTTCTTTATGAAGGCTATCAATCACTGTGATAGAAACAAAACAGGTAAATAAACACGTGTTTTGAGCTTTTCATGATCCTGTGTGGAATTCATTCATTCATATGTATCCAGACACAAATGGTCGATGTTGATACAAACTTATAAAATGTACAACAAAATTACAAACCATTCACTTCTATAAAAAGGAAGCTATTTCTACAGAAGATGACAGGAGTGATGTGTGCAGCAGGCGGTTTGGGTCTGGGTGTTGGTCTCGCTAGCACTTCCTGTCCCTTTCTCTGTGGCCATCCCTCTTGTGTTCCCCTGTGAGTGGTCTTTCTCTCTGCTGTAGGGGTTCTCCAGGTCTCCTCAACAGCGGACATTTATGCATCCAATCAGACTGTATTCACATGTCAACAGCAGCACTTATACAAATCTTGAGATACAGAGAGGACATGATCAGCTGACGGTATTCATGTGGCCACATTGAAAGAGCTGGCATGTGTTTTAGCTAGTACATTTACTTATGATAGATATATGAGGGAGTTAGAGAGATGAGATGAGAGTGAGAGATTTACTTATTAATGTTGAGTGTGAATCATTTAGCAATATATTTGTTAAGTTAGTCTTGATTCTGTTAATACTAAGTTTTGCATTCTTTGTGGGTGTCACTATACATACTATAGTTTATTACAATGCTTTTGTGCTTACGCAATTACAACAAAGACCATGAATATGGCAATGACTTCCAATGCAAGATAACGTTATAACAATGTTCAACAAGCTGAAAAAGTTATTTTTAGGACGATTGTTTTGATCATGGATAACAGTGCTGGGTAATTTAACGTTACCCCACAATCATTCTCCCTAAGATATATACAGCTGTTCGCATTATCGACTCATTGAAACATTATCGACTCATCAAAGCCTTCCTGTTCAACTGAAATGCCTTCCTGTTCAACTGAAAATCCTCACACACATACTGTATAAGTGAAAAACTTTCACACACATGTCTGAGGTTTTCAGGATAGTATGTGAATGGTTTCATATGCAGGGTTGGCAACTATCACGCATTGGCGTGACACTCACGCTTTCAGCATCAATCTCACTTCTTTTTTTTTCCGTCCATTCACTGTTGATCACTCACTACTAGACCACAGAATATACAGGAAACATGCTTGTTAGATATATCTGTCTATCCATCTCTATCTATATGTTTCTTTTGAGTGAAAGACACGTGCTTGGGAAGAAGAAAATAAAGTATTAGTTAAGGTCTGAGAGCGCAAATAAATGCCTCAAACTAGTGCTGCTGCTTTTAAAATAACAACGTTACGTTTGTTTTATTACTGTTGTTTTTTTAACGCAATTAATGCGGATACTCCGTTATTTGGTTTAATTTACTTACTCAATACTTAACCTAAAATTATAGCCAGGGTATCAAAATGAACAAGATCATCAAATGTGCATTTTTATGTGATTCCCAACATTTGAACAAGAGAGAAAAATGGCAAAAAGATACCTCAAAGAGCTTTTCTGAGAACTTCTCTTAAATGGCATGATCCTTTCCAAAAACTCTTCCAGTCTCCCTCCCTCCCTCCTTCCATGTCTTCTGTCTCTCTGCCTCTCTGTGTGGACTGTGGACCTTGTTGGAATTCAACTAGAAATTGTTAGTTTGGTGTTACTTAGCCTATATTTTAATTATATTACAAGTGCCTTTCGAGCTAAGCACAGAAAGAACAAGTCAATATAGGCATCAGTTTACTGAATCTCTTGGCTTGGCTACATAATCCATAGGCTATGTTACAGTTTCAAATATTTTAATAAGGACATAGTATTTATTCAGATTCAACATTAATTCCATGTTGTTACTTACTACTCAATATCAGTCATTAGGCTAAATAAAGTCACATTTGGCAATTAGCGGGGTCCAAGTAACCTATTCTCACAATAGACCCTAAAGGTTTTCTCATGGTTTGACAGCCCTCCTCAAAACAAAATTACAAGGTGTCTTAATGTAGTGCAGGCTATCAACCATAACCAAATTACTAAACTAAAGGCCATGACACACCTTCTGTTAAATTCCTTCTTTCTGGGTCAGACTGGGAATAAATTCTGAGGTCTTGGTTAAATACATATCTATGGCAGCAGGTATCAGTATACAGCTGTGTTCCCATGTCAATGCATGATTAAATGCATGATTAAAAAATATCTAATCACATTTTGAATGTCTTCCATCAACAACAGCCAATGGCTTTTATGTAAGCCTTCCTTTGATTTCTTTATACTAAGTAAACAAGGACTGTTTTGTAAAACAATGTGGGTTATGGTTATCAAAAATATTCACAGCTCATGCGCTCTTCGCATGCCCACTGACATTTTGCAGAGTCTCACTCCAGCCAAAGTCCCAAAGTTGGCAACCCTGCATATGTGTATGTGGGAGAGAATTTTTCAGCTGTGTATATGAGCACATTTTACTAGCATGTGTGAAAGCATTTCAGTAGTCTATGTAAAAGGTTCCACTAGTCGTTATGAGAGCTTTTCAGTTGTTTGAGTGAAGGTGTTTCAGTTGTGTAAAATCTTTCACTTGTGTATGTGTGAAGTTTTCAGTATAGTGTTTGAATGGTTTCATATGTGTGTGTGAGGGGACATTTTTCAGCTGTGTATATGAGAACATTTTACTAGCATGTGTAAAAGCATTTCAGTAGTCCATGTAAAAGGTTTCACTAATTTTTATGCAAGCTTTTCAGTTGTGTATGTGGGCGTACAATGTATGTAAAAGCTTTTCACTTGTATGCAAGTTTTCAGTATAGTATGTGAATGAGTTTGGTTTCATATGTGTATGCGCATGCTAGTTCTGAATAATGTCCCATACGGCCCCTCATACCCATGAGCCCACTACACTACGCCATCAAACTAAAACTTTTGTTATTGGAGCCCCCTAGCGGCAGAAAATGCCTTTAAGTGTGAACAAATTCATTGCAAATAAAGGAATTAAATTAATCTTTCTGGTTACAATTGTTATGCACCCTTCATTTATTAATATATACATTGATACACATATATTTAAATTCAAAACAACTTTATTGCTCACTTTTTGCTTGCAAAAGACCATACTTTCTGTAAAAATCTGTTCAAATTTGTGAAATCTATTTACAGTTTAAAGTTGTACACATCATACATGCTCATATATAATGAATATATGTTATCTTTCTCACCATTGAAGCTTAATTGGAATATTGTACTGACCCGTGTCATTGTAGCGATAAAGGCAGCGGGGTGACACATAAAAATAATTACTTTATATGTACTATCCTTATCACGCACAAGCATGTCGTCAAGAAGGCTAACAAAGTCCAACGCAGCACTGTATACCACAATGAGAATCCTGTCCATGTGCTGGCAAGACAAGATGAGGGAAAATGTTTACATATTTGATATAACTGTGAACTACTTCAAATGAGTGAGTTATTTAGTTGAACAACAAACAAGATCTTACCTGCTGTCTATCGGTTGATCTGTTCCATTAATATTAACAGTCTGGTGCATGACCTCTGAACTTGTCATTTGGGTCGATTGGGGACCATGGGTGAAAGGGGGTGTAGGTGTAGTCAGAGCACACTGATACATAGGGTAGTCTGCCGAATAAAAGAGAAAACATGTCACACGCTAATCATTAACCTTTGTGTTGTAAACATAAACCTATCTACACGCCCCCTACCTTGAATATGAATGACATAGCTACAGTTGACCGCTGCCACCACCAGAACCTCCACAGAGAGAGAAGAACTTGTCTGACTGCTGATTGTGTTACTGGCCCTACAGTAAAAATGGCTGTCCCCTTCCACATTGGCACAGTCCAGACGTAGGTCAGAGTCAGCCGGGCCGAGGAGAGGTGCGTTGTGCAGCTGGGTGCGCTGGTACCAGGCGTAACCCACACTGCTTCCCCGGGTGCATCCACAGCGCACTGTCACTGGGCGACCCCAGCACGTATGTGCCAGAGGGACCAAGGGCCAAAGGTCGGGTTTGGAGACGGGCACTGTGACAGAGACACGGGGGGGGGGCATAGATTAGGATCCTACAGCCGAGTTCAAAGTAGGGGTTGTGTGTAACGAGTGTGGTTCTTACCTTCAGTGACGTCCATGTCAACCGAGACCATAATGTCTGCATAGGGTTTGTCAATGCCAACCCAGTACACTCCAGTATCTTCCAACCGCAGAGCCCTGATCTCAACAAAGAGCGTTCTACCATGATGGAGGATGCGAAAACGTTTGCTTTCTGTTTTGACAGTGTCGTCAGAGTCTGACAAAACCTCACAGGTATCTCTTGAGCTACCTCTGCACCAGTATTTGTTATTGTACCGATACCTCGTGTGATAGCTGCAGGCTATAGTTAATTCTTCCCCAATGGTTGCCTTGATTTGTCTTCTATCACATTGAAGCTGCACACTCACTGCAAAACAGGTACACATTCATCTGTTTTGTTAATAAAGGCAAGGCAAGGCAAGGCAAGGCAACTTTATTTATATAGCACTTTTCATACACAAGGCAGACTCAAAGTGCTTCACATATAAACATTGTCATACAATAAAATAAAATAATAGATAAGTAAAAAGTAAAATAGATAGAAAATAAAGGCAAAGTTAAAAAAAAACATTTTAGAAAGGCAGAGTTAATAAAAATGCATTTTAGAAAGTGAGAAAATAAAGGCAAAGTTACTAATAAAATAAAAAAAATAGAAGCATTGTAGATTTAAGATTTAGCAGAAAGCTAAAGCAAACATAAAAGTAAATAAATACATACATAAATAGAAATACTCTATATTAAACAACCCTACATACCTTTTAAAATAGCACAAACAATCAAAAGAATGATGATAAGATAAGGATTGAAAAATATCTGGATATTAACCTATGAAAACTATGTATGCATGAATGTAATAAATATTATTCCTCTCACCAGTGATGAGAAACATCAGACCAAGTATCTTCATGGTGTCACGAACAGTAGGTGATAACGATAAAGAAGATTCCTTTACATAGGGTCTGTTGTGGTTCAAGACTTCCTGTAAACCGTTTGTTTCCGTTGGTGTTGAGGCTTTTTTTATTGAGCAGAAATGTGGGGCTACAGACACTACATAAAGGGTGGTTGAGTCTGCCAGTGTTAGTGTTAGTGTTATTTTTCCGCACTTTCACTTTAACCATCTGTGAATTGCCCATCCTCTTTCTGTCTGAATCAAGAATGTTCATGTTTCGCCGCAGAGAAGACGGCTGGCCAAATTCATTAAAGGCGTCGTATTATTGAATTGATGTGGTCAATATTTTCATGTGGAGGTACTTCTAGTACATGCTTTAATGTAGTGTTGAGTGTTCCAACCTATAATGGGTTTTTATAGTATGAGGGCTATATGAGAACCTTCAGTCGCACTAGGTGGGAAGACCTCTCCTGACGTCTAGGAGAGGGGTACCCGATACTGGTTTCTCTTCGGCCCCGGGGCTTAACCTGTGCTGGCCCTCTTGGTACGTGTTAGAGTTCCTCGGCTAAGCTCAGTGGAGGAAGACTCTGGTCTATGTGTCCAACACAGGTCACTCGTTTAAGCCCCTACGAGGTTAAGCTAAATTTAGGCTATACGCGTTTCGATCGAACTCTGTGGCGTCTCTTACCACCCCAATCCCTATGGGCCACGAAGCGGGGAACAAGTCTGAACCTCTTTATATTGCCTCACTCTCCAGACCAGTCACAATCAACCTTGTTTGTGTCATGCACCACTCACCTATCGTGCGGAGGCTGGGAGAGCTGCGAGCTGTCGGTTGGGCCCCTACTGAGGAGCCGGGTCAATTACTGAAGAACCGATTCAATCGCCTACTACAAAGTGTAGTCAGGTAGTTTTATTTAGATTCAATAAACTTGTTTTACACTATGACAGAGAAAAGGGATTTTCAAGAGAAAGAGGTTAAATGTTAACGGAGTCTAATATATAATACCGTTTTACAAAAAGTTACAGAAAATTATGATTACATTAAAAAAGAGTCTAAAACATTAAATCAACATTAAGGTTTCTATTAAAGAGGTCTACACGCTCCTGTCTTTGCATATCTATTAGAGTCAACAATTGAGTCTAGTAGACTGCACGAGCAGTGTTACAATAAACCATACATTCAATTATCAATCAACAATACAAATTATCAATAAACAATATAAGTAAGATTAGATATAAGGTTAGTAATCCTAATAAACCTGAAAAAGAATCTAAGGTTAGTAATCCTAATAAACCTGAAAAAGAATCTAAGGTTAGGAATCCTAATAAACCTGAAAAAGAATAAGCTAAAGAGAGGTAATCGCAATACGCAAAAAATACCTCCGTAGAGGCTACCTTACTAAGTAAGTAGAGGGAGAAAGGGAAGGAGGGGAAAAAGCAGTGGATTCTAAACACTCATTATATACACAAACCGCCAGCCGGCGCATGCGTAGTTATAATACAGTTACATTCAGTCTTAATCAGAGGTAGAGAGGCATGGAGGTTCCTGTTTTTCTTCTGGGGCCCTTTGGTACAATTTTTGCAGCAGCTCAGCAGTTTAACAATTCAATATCTCAGTATATTCCACGTGATGCTCGCACTAAATTCGGAAGTCCTGTTCATATATGGTAGTGTCATTCGGAAGTCCTGTTCATATATGGTAGTGTCACTGAAAGTCTGTTTTTTTTCCAAGAGCAGATGTCCACGATTGTTCCCGTTTTCTTCGGAGGCCACCGGTACACCGGTCACCGGTACCGGTCCTTAGCATTGAAACTGCATATCAGCAGTTCCAATATTTCAGCATTTCGATGTTTCACGTCTTTTTTATGAACAGATGGTTATGATGCTTTTCTTTGAGGTAGACAGTACACTTATTGTTGAGACAGCAGATCAGTATTATAACTTTTCAGATACAGCAGATCATTAGTTACAACAGTTCAGCAATTCAACAGTGTTCATTTATTGTCCAGATTAATAGCAGATGTCCTACCCAGTGATTGGGCAGTGGGAAGCTTAGGGCTAGGTGCGTCAACGTGTGGCCTCACGGGCACACAACAGTAGAAACCCACCATTTAATTGTCACACTTCATTGCTGCAGAACCGCTTTCAGCCTACGCTCGGTTTTACCTGTCTCTTTAAAGCCTGTACCCCCTCTGTTGTGATTGGTCAGTCTGAGTCTGAGTACTGAGCAACTGAAAACATTGTATTAATACCTTTTCCAGTCTGATACCATATCAAACATTTAGGCTGAACACTCGGTTCAACCCGATACACCATCACAACCAAGACTGGTTCTGGACATTTCATGGTTGTAAGTAGTTATGTAACTTATATTTCAGATGGAACGTTCTAACTGTAATTCCTCTAGGAAGCAACCTTCCTTCCTTGACTGACCTGAGTGTATATTTTATTTTTCTTAATTAGGTGCACCCGTGGAAATTGCGCTAGAGGCCAGGCAAAGTGGACAACGTTTGCTGCAAAGCGATGCAAAATTAAGCTCACAGTTAGTATCATCAATTATGACATTACTACAGCCTCTGCTTTGCGTTGAGTACACAGTATGTATATCCAAAGTATGCATATGTCTAATCACATCTTTCATTAAATTTTACAGGATTATAATATATATATATATATATATATATATATATATATATATATACATATCGATAATATAATAAGGTAAAGCGCTGCTTAAGATAGTCATCCATCTCCATTGTGCTGTTTCTTCAAATTAAGAATGATCCTACAACTATGTATTGAACCCTCACACAGAAGCGTGTATATATATATATATATATATATAAAACCAGGAACAACTATAACCAATGAGTAAAAACACTAAGATTGCCAATGAGTAAAAACAGATTGCCACGACATGGCAATCTGAGAATAGACATGAAGGACTATGAAGGACATCTACAGGACAAAACATGTCCTGCAGACATGCAGACTTTCTGCTGTTATGAGACCTTTTTTCCTCAAGATGAGACCTTTTTACTGGATCTCCTAGGCTAAATCATAAGAAAATGTCATGTTGAGAAACTGTATATACATTATTTCCCTATTTCAATTCATTAAAAGTGGGTCCCCTGTGTCTGCAACTCATCGTTTATCTGTAAGAGACATGCAGTGAAACATCATCATCAAACAACAAAGGGTTAAGAAAGAGTTTCCCACGAGAGAGAGAGAGAGAGAGAGAGAGAGAGAGAGAGAGAGAGAGAGAGAGAGAGAGAGAGAGAGAGAGAGAGAGAGAGAGAGAGAGAGAGAGAGAGAGAGAGAGAGAGAGAGAGAGAGAGAGAGAGAGAGAGAGAGAGAGAGGCATCTTTGCTCCACCTCTTCAGTGTCTCTGCTCTCATCTGAATGGCTGGCCCTCGTCCATGCCTGGCCCTGCTAAATGACGTCCAACTGGCTCAACCGCCTGCTTGACACCGACCGTATCCAGCCGCTCAAGCCTGTTCCATGCACAGCTACACCCACACACTCATCAACACCCTCCCTCCCTCCTCCCTCCCTTCCTCCCTCCCTCCCTCCTTCTCTCTCTCTCGCTCGCTCTGACAGACAGTTAGTCTATTAAATCACATACGCGACTCAATCTAGGAGCCAGTAAGAGAGAGAGAGAGAGAGAAAGAGAGAGAGAGAGAGAGAGAAAAAACTAAAACCTGTGTTTGAAAGGGGAGGGGTGGATGGAGGGGGGGGGGGTGTGTTTGTGTGTGTCTGTGTTCACGTGTGTGTGCGTACATTGGAGTTTTTTTCAATCTGACCACAGAACCTGTTAGCTCACTGTTTGCTTCCTCTTAGAGCACACACAAACACACACACACACACACACACACACACACACACATCACACACATCACACACACACAAACGCATCACACCACACGATTGACAGTGAGGCAGATACACAGAAGTATCTTGATGTTTGAGTTGCATTAGATAAGTTGTCAGGGGCAACTCTCCCGGTTCAACGGCCACGCACCAAACCATTTGGAGTCACTTGGAGATGCGCCGTCAATGAGAAGGAGCAGAGGTGGACTTTGGGGGCTTTTCCTGGCACACCTGGAGGACGCAGGGCGCCTGTCGGGCTAGTCATGGAGGAGCAGGCCATGGTACTCAGGCGCCTCCTGGTTCATCTGGAGCACAAGGAGGCACAAGAGGAGCCGGAGGACGGACTCGCTGAGGAGTTCTCGGTGAGTCTCTCGCCACGTCTGTTGTCGTTGTACAGGGTCGTGGTGCTTCCATTTCAATAGCTAGTTCCTGAAATACATGGAGAATGGTGTGTGTCAGCGTGTGGCATCGCCCAGATCACTGAGCTGTGTCGCCGTCCGCCCTCAATAAGTCGACAGTTCCAACAAATGGAACAAATTTGATGCTAACAAATCTGCATTGCACACAGCGAAGAACACTGCAAAATGTAAATGACAACGTCACTGTTAAGTCCGCAACTATTCACATTCGCGGATACATAGAGAAGTAGGTAGTGTGTGTGTGTGTGTGTGTGCAAGTCAAGTCCCGCTGTGACACTTTGATTGCTTCCTCTTTAGATGAATACATCAGGCATTCGAGGAAGGACTGTAGGCAAATGCAATGAAACTGGTGTCAAAAGCAACTGTCACCGTGAGAGTTGTATGCATGTAACAGCGCATGCCATGCAAAAGTGAAATCAACTCAAAAGTCTCTTGGTGCTGGGTGACATCAGCGGGCAACCGTCTCCACGACGATCCCCAGTTTGCTCGGAACCAGCCGCATGTCGCTGTCATGATTCTATCGTTAGGACCCATCCCCGACGGACGACAACAAACCCATTGCATCACTTCCTGTTAGAACAAAAAGCACTCTGTGGTGTCAGTGCCACAGATGGTCTGACAGGCCTTTTACAAGCTGCTCTAGGGCTGAGAGATCGGAATAACTTGGAACAAAAAGGCCTGTGTGTTGGGACAAAATAAGAGGAAGAGAAAGAGTGAGGGAGAATCAGGCACGGTTCTGCTGTGTTCTGCGAGTTTCGCACTCCCTGGCAAGTCCTTGGTGGGTGCATGTGCTGTCAAAACGGTTTGGAAGTCAGAAAGGTGACTCATGGTTTGTGTGGCTCAGCCAGAAGTGCAGGGCATGAGTAAGTCGCACTGCATCAGTTCTGGTCTCTGCCTCAAGGCACAATTTGAAATGCACAGCTTGCCACAGCCCATGACAAACCTATTTCTTCTGTATGTCAACTGTCAATATTTCCAGAGAATAACGAGCAGCTCTTCCTTTAACTTGACTCATGTGTCCAGTGTTTAAGCAATGAACCCACAACCGAATCCTGTCTTATGAATCATATGGAGGACACATTGGAAAAATGGTGATGTTGAAACTTGCATCCTGGATTTGTGCAAGATCAAACAGTTGTAGGGTTAGTATAGGGTAGTATAAGTTGGAAGAAATGAAATGCTTGATGGAATTGGAAAATATCGCTGTGGATCCGCAGGGAATACCTGTCTTGTATTCCCCAGCAGAAGTCGGCATGCAGCGGCATTGAAAGTTATTTGCGTTTGTTTGTGTTTCCAGAGGTTGAAAATGCAGTCCATCCAGTACCGCAATGACAACACCTTCCCGAGCAAGGCGGCGCTGACTAAGGACAACGTCAAGAAGAACCGATACAAGGACATTGTTCCCTGTGAGAAAACTCTTTCAACGTTCTCACTGGGCGTGCTGGTGTACTTATATCTAACTATGAATCGTACAATAATAATTATACTACATTGAGCCAGAGATTTGGATTAAATATAAATACATATCTTTAACGGGACATTATACCATAGAATACATGTACGGAGATATTCAATATGTTTCCTTAATAGACAGTATGTTCAATTATATCGTAAAATACTTCCAATGAACCCAGGAGCAATGTGAAAGGTGTCATATTATATATAACACATTATGTTCAGTGATTATTACCACAACATCAAATCAGTAACAAATATTATTAGGTTATATCAATATGGAATAAAATGTCCAACTAAAAAAACAAAAGAGTATATAAAGATGTGTTTCCCACCCCCTTAGTTGATCACACAAGAGTAAAACTCTCTCTGAACACCAGCAAAAATGATGAAGACTACATCAACGCTAGCTTCATCAAGGTAGGGTCATCCTTCCAATAATATGCTGTTAAGTGCATGTTTCTTATTACAAGTTCAACATTTCTCTAGAGCTGCATTCAGCAATTTCTGCTCGCCCGACTTTGTTGTGATTGAAGGGCACCCATTTTACCACCAGGTGTGAGCATGATATTACAAGTCATTTTAAAATCTGCCCTGCCATGCCACATAGTGACATCACTAGTGGGAGTTTTCACTGAGATGTATGATGGACAGATAAGACCAGTACCAGTTGGTCCATTCCATAGGCTGGTAGACTGATCTATCCATCATCTACATCTCATACATCTAATGGCTTGTGATGTCTAATCAAACTCACATCTGGTGGTCAAATAGGGGGCCTTAAAATTGTGATTTGATGGAGACCTATTATTATCATGCATTCAAATCTACAGCACTGGCCAGCAGAGAAACAAATACAAATAACTCTCAACACAAAACAGGGCCAGCAGAACTGGCCAAGTTTATTTTTAAGTTTGCAATAAATATGTGGTATGGTGTGCCTTTGGACGGTGCTGAGGCTGATATTTCTCTCCATCTAAAGGGAGTCTCAGACTCCAGAGCATACATCGCTACTCAAGGTCCTCTTCCTCACACGGTGCTGGACTTCTTGAGGATGATCTGGGAGTACAAAGTAGAGGTGAGACCTGACCTATACTGGGACCATTAGAATCCTTCTGCACTCTCATTAACATGGAACATTGTTTGTCCCTGTGCTGTCACTGTCCTCACTAAACGTTCATCCTTTCACATATCATTTGTCCAGCACCTTGCAGATGTTTCGTGCCTGTTTTGTGTCAATGTAGTGACTGAACACTGTTTTTGAATACATTGAGCTAGGCGTGTGCTGATGTCATACGCATGTTGTATGTTGCATCTCTCATAGTCTGGTTTCATGCTAGGTCGTAGTGATGGCCTGTCGGGAGTTTGAGATGGGGAGGGTAAGTCTCTTTCATCACCTTCATCAGATTCAACCTCTCCCTCTTTCTTTCTGTCAAACTGTAACAAAAGTAGAAGTGTGCATAGACATCTTGACAGCATAGTATCAGGCTTAGTGTCAGGCTTAATTCACCACACAATTAAAACATGAAATAGCTACCAGCCCAAACCAGTTTTCAACCTCACAAATGAGAGCAAAGATAGACAAACAGGTGTCAGCAGGCAGCCATAGATACAGACTAAAGATTAAGAGCAGGTCCATTTCTTTAAAGGTTCAGTTATAGCCCATGTCCATAGGTGAGGAGGGTGAGGTCACATTAAGATAGAGCATGACTTCCTGTTTGATCAGCAGCATGTCCTGCTCCATCAGATCACCACTAGAACTGAGAGCGGTTGGTGGTCTGATATATATTTCGTGCCTGTTTTGTGTCAATGTGCTGTGGGTGCTGTGGGTTTTCGTTATATATATATATATATATATATATATATACACACACACACATATATATATATATATATATATATATATATATATATATATATATATATATATATATATATATACAGTATATGTATAAATATATGTGTATATATATACAGTATATACACATACAGTATATATATAGTGTCACTCCAAAACTAAAAGGAAATTCAAACCATACAGGAAAAAGCAAAGCTAATGTTATAATTTGAGAATAGATAAAAAAGATTAAGGATTAAAGATAAGAAAATAAAAAGAAGTAAACCTTGAAGGATAAGAAAAAGTTCTTGACACAACGGTATCTTCCAATTGTACCATATTACTTTATAAGTCGCAAACAAGTTACAAGAACAAACTAATCATGTTTTGAGGTGTATTGTGTTGCTTTAATTGCAAACTGCTATTTCTCAGAAAAAGTGTGAGCGCTACTGGCCAGAGACACAAGCAGACCAGTTTGTCTGTGGGCCTTTCACAATGGACTGTGTGAGTACTTCTTCAACATCACTTCCTTTATTGACTAACTTCTCTAAGCACCCTTCCCCTTGAGCGATGCCAATGGCCGATGATAAACTCCAGGGGGAACCACCAATAATAAGGACATTTAAATATGAACCTACAATAGTTTTTGTTGATTAATAAAAAATGAAGGCCAATGTTGCTTCCAAATAATATGTGCATTGCTTTTTTACCCATGCTGACTTGTACAGTATATTCTGTTCTATTTATTACATAAATCTCAACTATCTTCTCATGTTCAGGATAACGATGAAAATAAAGGGGACTATCGGGCAAGAAAATTAAGAATTACCTATCAAAATGTAAGTAAAGTAGTATCATATCTTATAGGATGTCACATCAAATCCCAAATAATCCAGTTGTGCTGTGGGTTTTCGTTGTAGCCGACAATAGAATATATCACTTATTTCAATGTGCTTGCGATATCATTTCAATAATTGCTGCATACATGCTGTTTTAAATGTTTTTATGCAAACTCACCAGTAACTGAGAGTTTAACATGTGAGCTTTAAGCAGACTGTGAGCTGTCACACCTGTTGACCACAGCTTTGCTGTTTGCTCTCCGCAGTGTAGTCGGCCTCTGCATCAGCTGCACTACTACAACTGGCCGGACCACGGTGTGCCCGACTCCATCCCCCCCATCCTGGAGATGCTGCAGGAGATGAGGATATGCCAGGATCACGATGACGTACCCATCGTCATTCACTGCAGGTGACTGCTCCTCTGTCAACACGTGCTCTCTCCTAGTATCCTCTGCTGTCTGCTCCGTCTTTTCTCTTCTCACCTCTTCTGCTCTCTTCAGCATAAAACCATTAAAGAGATTTAGATTTAGGCCCTGAAAGGGTTGGAGAACCAACCCACTTTGTGTGTGACACAGGAAGTCGGTTGTTGTCTGTTTAAGCCTACAGCCTTTAGCCCACTCAGAATGAGAACACACACTCTCCATTTCCCCCTCAGTGAGTTTCACAGTACAGTTGTGGCTGGCTATATGGCCTCCGTGTGAAAGACTTTCTCACACTCTTATTTGATACCCCATTATCTGAAAGCACTACGACACACATCTGAGAAAGCTTGAAATGCTGCTTTAGCAACAAGTCCTGAGCAACCAGTGAACCAATTAAAACAAAGGCTTTGTAGTTAGTTACCGGTCATGATGATCTAAATAGTCACATCTCTTTTTTAAAGAAAGCTTTCCATAACATGTCACGTGGAATGTCCGCACCTCTTTGAGGGATGAGTTGGCAGAAACGGATTGTAACCCTGGCAACATGGCTCCACCCAGAAGTCAGTCAGTCACTCCACAGAATGAGTTAAGGCTCTCCTCTGAATGCTGTTCACGACACAGTCAGAAATAATTGAGTCCTTTTTTAACATAGACAAACAATCTCCAGGTGTTATGTCAGCAGGCAGTCATACAGACTAAAGAGTAAGAGCAGGTCAAGGTATCACAAATAATACAACTGTTCCAACTGTTCCGAGGTTCAGTTAAAGCACATGTCCGTAGGTAAGGAGGGCGAGGTCACAATCAAATAGACAAATAGACTAGAGCATTGCTTCCGGTCTGCAGCACAGTCCTTCTCCTCCGACAGCTCACCACCAACCGCTCTCAGTTGAGTGTGTATGTATTTAGTTTTGACTGTGTTCACGATACAGTAAAAAACAAAACATTTTTGAACTAAACTAAACAACCAAAACAGTCTCCCTCCCTCACTGCTCCCTCTCTTCATTTCTACACTTTCCAACAGATATTCTCGCAGAGCATTACATTTATTAATAGCTGACGGATGGCTTCCATTTCTTACAAATTACATAATAGCTCTTAGCTAATCTTAGCTACAGCAACTTTTAAACTTTTATATGATTTAAAATATCAGCATTTGTTGAAACCCAAGCCCAAAAGAGCATGGTGTGTTTTTGTATAAGATACTAAGGCTGGGTTGCACCAACAT
Organism: Micromesistius poutassou; assembly: GCF_964030765.1. Lineage (NCBI taxonomy): Eukaryota > Metazoa > Chordata > Actinopteri > Gadiformes > Gadidae > Micromesistius > Micromesistius poutassou. The sequence continues at coordinate 15,526,507 of NC_140285.1, forward strand.
GGATTAAATTAATCCTGGTTTAGGGTTAATCTAGGGTTAGTAAATCTAGGTTTAAACTGGTTTATAATTAATCAGAGACGCGTTGCACATCTCAGTTTTAACCCTGGATTAGTTAAACTAGTTTAAACAAGGATTCAAATAGGATTTGTTTGTGTTCAGTGTCTGCGATGATGGATTCTGGCGAAATGTGAACAAATTCACGCTGTATGCTTGATAAAGATGGACCACAATATATTCACCAGCTCTCTTGTGAATAAATGATTAACTTGTTGCTTTTATTTACAGAGTCTATATTTACCAAGACTATATTTACAGAGGGGAGAAAATGAGTGGCCCCTGCCCAAGTGGCACAGCTCAGGTCGGCCTTGAATTACAATGCAAAGGCAAAAAAGGACGCGGCAGGAGAGAGGAGGCGGATGTTTCAAACTGGCGGAGGACCACCAATGATTACGGACCCTCTAGCTGGGCTGCCCCAACATGGTAGCTCAGGTCAAAGAAAATCATTGATATGATCCCGCAGCTGTGAAAACTTTTCATAAATTTTCATAAATTTAAATTGGGTTAAACCTATCTCTAATTTTCCTGCGATGAACTCTTTCCTCTAACCCCATTCAGCGAAGATATACAGCCATGTTGTCAAGAAAACTGTGATAAACCTAACATAAACCTCCTCCAGAGGTGGTTTAAATATAACCGTTAAACCAAGTTAAGAATAGGTTTAAAATTACTGGTGACAGACTTAACAGACTTAACAGACTTAAATTTAATATCAGTTTAAATGGAGTTTAAACTGAGATTACCAAAGGGTTAAATATAACCAGGATTAATATTAAACTAAGTTTAAACTAGGTTTAAAGTTTGGTGCAACACGGTTAACAGTTAAACCTTGATTTAATCCAGTTTAAGACTTAATCCATGTTGGTGCAACCCAGCCTCAGTGTACTGAGTTAGAGGCCTAAATATCTCCAGATGATTGACCATTGGATCTGATAATAATGGTGGGGATGATGATGATTGTTGTTGTTGTTGTTGATGTTGTGGTTATCATAATAGCAGGCCAACCAGACGTGTTGCTGTAGGAGTAGGACCTTGACATAATGAATCGAATATGGGCGTGTGTGCTTGTGCAGTGCTGGCTGTGGGCGAACAGGAGCGCTGTGTGTCATCGATTACACCTGGAACCTTGTGAAGAGACAGGTAACCCCTAGCGCTTCGTTTTGCAACATCCACCTTATCTCGCCTCACACATCCTGACAGTTATGGACTTGTACATGTCTGCCTGTCTGCAGACTCTCCCGCCAGACTTCAGCATCTACGATCTCGTCCAACACATGCGCACACAGAGGCCCTCTGTGGTTCAGACCAAGGTGCCAGTCGCTTCTTTCTGTCTTTTACTTCCTCTTATTAGAAGAATGGTTTATGTAAAAACATCCTTCATTACAGCACCTGTTTTTATGGGGTCCGTTTTATAGGGTAATTTGCTTTATTTTTATGCTTTTTTTCCCCCCATAAACGCTTTATTGTAAATATTTGTGTTACGTTTGGGAAATTAGGAGCAATATGAACTGGTCTACAAAACCGTCAAGTTCCTGTTTGAGAAATATTTGCAGTCGTTCGATTCTCCAGCCTGTCAAAACAAGGTAAGCATGGAGGGGAAACTTTACATAGGCACATGTTACAGTTTCTATAGTTCCTGCCTATCAATACTGTATTCATTATTCTGTGCTTTGATTACTTCAATACAATCACTCACAAAGAGGTCTAGAGGAGTGGGGTCACAGTAGATAATGCAGTGCTTTGAATGGAAAATAATATAAGGAAATGCATAACCGAATGTGGTAAATCAAGTCAACCATCTCTTGTTGTCTGTTAAGGTTTTACGAGCTTGAAATTATTGCATTCATTCAATTGGAGTGATGATGAAGTTAATGCTTACCAGTCGTACTTTGCATAGAGCCCAGGCCTGCTTCGTGAGAACATGGTTTGTGAGTGTGATTCCCCGCGGCGCGCTAACCATCTTGTGGTTGAACGACGGGCTGCAGGTGCAGCCGGCCCCTTCCCCCAGCCCAGCCGCCAGTGCCAATGAGAAACCAGACCTGAGCCAAGAGTCAGAATCTGACTTGGAGCTGGCCTCACAGTGTCTGCTGGATCCAGAGTCACAGGGTCCGAGGTGAGACCACTCTTATTTCATGTTCTACTGTATCACAAAACATTGTTTGCATTTAATCTTGAATTTATTGTTTTATGTTCACTATTATTTAATGTTCTTATTTAAGGTTAACTCTGATGGAGGAGCAGGTGCTTGGACCCGCTCCGCTCGGGCCTTCAGCACAGGAGAGCGTTTCAGCACATTCCCACAGGGACGACCACCACTGGAGGGAAGGAGAACAAGGAGAACAACAACAGCAACTGCAACCACCCCACCACCACCACCGACAATCACCACCACTCAAACTTTTACAGAGAACCCCTGAGGTCGTGACCCCGGCCCAGGTGCAAGACCACGAGGGCCCCGGCCTGGGACTTATAAGCAGAGCAAGAGAGGAAGAGAGGCGTGAGCCAGAGGACAGCGAACCGCCACCCAAACCCGCCATGAATCGCCTGGCCACCGCCTGCCTCACGGTGGAAGACCCCTACTTTGGAAGCCCGGACAGAACCTCGTTCCTGGCCGAACCGTCGGAGTGTTTGATGGAAGACTTGTTCAGCTGCCACGCCCCGACTTTAGCCCTGAACGACCACAGCCTGGCACCAGACTGCTCCGGTAACCCCTCCCACACGTCTGCTTTGCTTGGTCACCTCCTCATAACCTCCTCAAGTGGGGTTAGGGTTAGGGTTACCGTAAGTTCTGAGAGGGTGTGCTTTGTTTTTGTTGGGGTGAACTGGAAGTATTTTTTGTATTTGAAAAGGATCCAGGTTGGTGCGATAGTAAGATACTAAATAAGATTATACAAGATTTATTCAAAATCAAAAAGATCAGGTCACTCAGTTTTATTCCTGAGCAAATTTATATCATGAATTCTGTTAGTTTTGTGGTCTTTTTATTGCTGTTTGGTAAAGTTTCTTGCGAGTTTTAAACAGACTCACTTACATCTTGTTCAAACACCCAGGCTGTATCTTTGTGCTGTTGTTAGCAGGCTTATGATTACTGTTTTTCCTTCGCTGCAGATCATTTGTTGCAGGTCATTATCCCCCCAAACGCTGCTGCGCTGGCCATCAGTGAAATGGGAGGTCAGAAAAATGGGCAGATATGACTTTTAAAAACAAACTTTAATTAAATTCCAACATTTAATATGACCGTACAGTTTGAACTATGGCCACAAGTGCTGATTAAGCTGCTCTTCTCTCAAGGAACTGGGAGCCCACCCTCACCTGTCCCCCCACTCCCAGAAAGAACCCCAGAATCCTATGAGTTGGCCCATGATGAAGGTAGGTGGGAACACACCGTCGCCATGACGCCATCGCCCAAGACATAGACCTCTGAAGAATAAGTCCCGCCTCCGAGGCTCCCGGTTCCCTCGGTCAAATGTCTATGGGAAATAACATGGGGTTTTTGAATGATCGTACATAACAAACTCTGTAGGTGGCGAATAAGTAAAAGCTGCGTCACGTTTTGAACTACATGCTTTTTCCATCTAGTTTAGACTGGGTTTTTGGATTTTCGTTTGATTTTGCCGTTAAAGTAGCATTAATAATCGTTTACTACTTTAAACGAGGGAACCGGAGCCTCGGAGGCGGGACTTATTCTTCAGAAGTCTATTGCTAAAAGCAATCCAGTATAAAAATATCTAAATAATATATGTGTAAATCGTAATGAATGACTCAGTGAGTGTAAGTAAGTAAGTATGAGGGCTCTGGTTCGTCTCTCAGCCCTCCTGGAGCAGTTTACCTCCGGCCACCTGGTAGGTCAGAACAGAGTGGGCATGTCCTTAGAGTGGTCCTGTGATTCGTTGAGGCCCCCTGCCACTCAACATGAGGTCAAATCCTGGACCAGGACCAAGGTCAGTTCTTTACATCGCTGTACATGCCACCAGAGTTAGGACTGTCATGCCGCTAATGGTACACAGTGCTGATACATATAAACATATAAATACATCATTCATAATAACTAAGTATATTACAAATCTTAAATAATAGTTAGTCTGGTAATCAATTTACAGACTCCACAACAGAGAATATCGTCTGATGGACTGCTGTTTGGATTTGTTTTTTTTTCAGAGCCTCAAAGTATCAATGACTTCCCCTGGTATGTTTATTTTTTATTTAAAAACAGAGCTATACCTTTTTTTTTTGTTCCTCTAGTGTGTGTGTGACAATGAGTGTTGTTTGACCACCTGACATGTATTAATATATATATAGCTCTGCCCACTGCTTCTTGTCCAGCTGCCCGGTCCAATATGAGTTCTAGCCACCTTCCTCCTCCTCCTCCTCCTCCTTCTGCTCCTCCTGTCCCAGTACAACCAGAGGTGGATCTCCTTCTACAAGGTACAATTAAGATTGGAGACCACCACTTGCGAGCTCCTCAAATGGAATTGTAGTACAAATATAACCTAAACACTGGTACCTTACCTTGGAACTGGAGTTACAACATGGTTCTGTACATACTATTTAGGAGCAGACACTGCTAACTTTCCATCCTAATGCAAACAAAATGCTGTTTCAACATTAATGCGAGGGGGAAATTGGAGCAAATTAGAGTGTTGGGAAATGCTGTCAGTGGTGGTAACGCTGCGTGTCTTCACAGAGGGCATGAACCCTCCTCTTCCTCACAGAACTCCAGAGTCATTCATCCTGGCGACTGAGGAAGGTAGGCATGTTTATCACCTAACACCTTCTACTGCACCACTGTAACGGCACGGCACATTTAGCATAACCCCGCCCAGAGTCATTCCATTTGGAGTGGTTTCAACTTGACTTGAGAGGTTCCGGAAATGAGCTTGAGAAACAACACTATATATTATAGATAGTCTCCAGATGTAGCTTTTCAATCTCGGGAGCCAAAGGGCCATGTCAGTGTGTCCGTGGCACCCAACCGCACACACCCCCTACCAACAATATTGAAAAAACGACCTACCTCCACCTGAATCACCATCCTCAGTGATGGAGTCTCTTCTGTGTTTGTATCTCCAAACAGTGGATGAAAGCCCCGGCGCCCTGCTGCAGGCACCCGACCCGGGGCCACGGATAGGAACCTCCTCGGAGTGGGCGGGCAACCCTCAGCCCAAAAAGTTCCTGGATTTCGTTTTCATGACCAGGAGCAAGGTGATCGGGAATCTGAGAACTGATCCATTTTTATATCAGATATGTCTCAAGGCCTTTATTTATAGCAGAGAGGGATAAATTAATTGAATTATCAGCTTATGAGTCATACTCCTTTAGTTTGAGGATTTATTTTAATGACTGGACAAATTTAAGCATTATTATATTGAGCCCATGATGCACCCCATGTGATTGAACCCGTGAGTCATACTCTCCACACACACACACACACACACACACACACACACACACACACACACACACACACACACACACACACACACACACACACACACACACACACACACACACACACACACACACACACACACACACAACACAACACACTGTAACACTAATTCTTGCCTATTTTCCGTTCCTTCAGAGTGTTCGTGCAAAGAGTTCAAGACAAGGTGAGCAGCACAAAATGATTAAAATTAGAGTAAATAACCGCTCTTTTAAACAACATCATTCGATTATTTAATGGTGGCCAATATTCTTCCTTTCTAAAAATGTACTAAAACGCCAATGCTAACATTAGCGAAATTAAGCTTCTTAAGTTGCAGACATGTTTTTTCAAGACAACTTCTTCCAAGCTGTTGTCTCCGGGTTCTAAACCTAAGCTGTGCCCGTCTCTGTGTCAGAACCCTTGGCAGTCGTTCGGCAGCTGGCCCCTCCTTCTGTGGTGTTCAGCGGAGAGGGAAGTGGTGAGCCGGCCTTTAGTCTGCAGTTCATATCATTACTCACATCTGAGCAGCACACAGGAAGCACATGTTCTTAAAACCTAACACCTATATAGGAGGCTTGAAATAAATAAATGTATTCACATACACAAAACACAGTGCGTTTCTCATTGTTTAAATAAGTGTGTGTGGGTGCATGTGCGTGTGTGTGTGTGTGTGTGTGTGTGTGTGTGTGTGTGTGTGTGATATCTGGATCCAGGAGTGGAGCAACAGACCTCAGAGAATACGGTACACACCAACAACGGGAAGGTCATGCCTAGAACCAGGGTAAGCTGAACATGAAGGCTCAGCGCTAAGCCTCTCCCTAAGTGGCTGTGGAGAGGGCCTATACCGAGGGGTATTGACGCTAACCTATATTGTACTTGTTTATCGGTTGCTTGTCGTCCTTCTCTCTAGAGCTTGAAATTCTTCCGATCCAGATGTAAATGTAGGTATATGATTTTATCTTCCTTCCTCTCCTTGCAAATGCACAGGAGGTGTTTGTTTAGCGATAGGGAACTAACTATGTCTAACACGTGGTGTACCGCTAGCTAAACCAGCGGCTCCACCTGCGCCGTTCCCGCCCGGACCCCCACCTGCTCCTGCTAACGGGACCCCCAGCTCCGGGTTTAAATTTGGTACATTTAATACCACACTTTATACACACGGTACACATGATGACACGTTACGTTACAATCTGGATTCAAACACAAACCCATTTGCAGGATTTGGGAATCGTTTCGCGAAGCCCAAGGGCCCAAGGAGTTACCCTGAACCCTGGGTTTGAAGCCCGGACCGCTCTCGCCCGCTCTTGTTTTTCTAAAACTCTGGTTTTAATCCCCCCCCCCCCATCCTGGAGATCGGGAAGCTATTTTAATTTTATCAAGAGAATGGACATGGAAGCTTTGAAGATGTGTTCTGATCGTGTCTACCTCCTTTGTTCATTAACCAACCGCTTCACTCTCAGGAACAAAAGGCTACACGTCCATGATTTGTAATGGAAAGTTAGTCGAGCAAGTGAACATGGTGTGTGTATGCCATTTTGTTCTTATTTACAGTTGACAAACTGCATTTTTCTGTTGGTCTTAAACAAAGCAATAATGTTATTGTTTTAATTGTAAATGTTCAAGTGGCAATAGCCTTGTTAATGCCATTCAGCAATGTATTTGTTGTTCGACGACACTGTACAGTTGAATTAAATATACTTCCTGCACACAATTATTTATTAAAATGTATACAAATAATTTGCATTTCCATTTTTTAGCTTTCCTAAAAGGTCCATACAGCTACAGCACCAATATGTGTCTAAAGAAGCCAACAAACAAAGACACAAGGCAGACGAGACCGTAAATCGGTCTCATAAATACACTTCGGGTGTAGTTCCAGTAGGTTGGCAAAGTTAAAGCCTACATCGTTTTAGTAAAACGTCTGCTTAATAGCACCACCCAGTGGTAAAACCAATAGAGCTCGTAAGTCACACCCCCTCCGCTAGACCCCCATCGACCTCTAGGCTAGATTAGAATGTGAAAATTAGAATGGGAGTCAATGTAAAGTAATTTATTATTGTCTGGTCAATTGTCTGGGGGGGGGGGGGGGGGTTAGTTGTGTTGTGTGATGTGTAGTGTGATTGTGACCGTTAGTGAGAGTGTTTGTTGGTCAGGTGTGCCGTGTTTCTGTATGTCGTTGGTGTTAATAAAGGCAGTCTGTAGTCGTGCGGTGAATGGGGCGCGGAACTGCATAATTGTTTATATCGTGTTCCAGATGCCTCGGACACCAGCCATCCGAGTTGCACTTGTGACGTAATTTCCTGTCTCGTAGCACTTATGGTGCGTTCATATCGCTGGGAATTATGGGGAAAACATTTTCGCAACGTCGGAATGTTCTCGTGAACGACACCTCATGACGCTCTTATGATTCTACTTCCGTTCTGCAACTGGCGTCAGATTTTGCGAAGAGTTGCGCAGTTGGTGACGTATGGTTTACTAGTGACACGCATGAACATGGCGGGACATGAACGTTTTACTTAATATAAAAGAATCAACCATCATATCACATACTTTACTCTTGATTGACGTTGCTCAGTTTTAAACGTTGTGTACTGGTAAACCAGCTCTAGATAAGGGCAAGTGTAGCCTTCCATACAGTGGCAATACAATGTGCTTCTCATAAATAAAAGCAAAAGGACAGTAGGTAATAGGCTACAAGGAAATAAAGGCGTGCAAACTTGAAAATGATCCTACTAAGTTCTGTTTAGTTCTGACTGTTTTTTATCGGATTAAAAAAAACCCTGCTGTGAATAACTTCCGAATGCAGCGCACATGTACGGTCGCTGTCGGGAACACGCGTAAGCGTGAGCGTCATCACTGGCGAGCCGTCTCGTTATCACCCGGACCATAGACGCGCCTTTATAGCGTTCCCGTTCGTCTTTGTGATCGTGTCATGTCATTGGCTAGTCATTGTTATTGTTAGCTACATTAGCCTTTTTAGCAAACCAGCTCGAATACAAACAACACAACTTTACATGGTATGGCACGCACAGCAAGACCGTACAATGCATAAATTGGTGACCGGAATATTGTTATTGTATATTGTATATTGTATATTGTAATATTGTTTATTTGCTAAACATATACTATACTATAACTATATCTGGAACAAGTGAAGCATGTTTTTGTAGGAGCCAAAGTTTTCAAACGGCCCCCCATACGTAAGTGTATTGCCACCGGATAACGGCTCCGCTCTCTATGTAGACGGTTATGTATGAATGGATGCATAAGTGCATTGCTATCAGATAGTGGCATGCACATCACATGCACACATCCACTTAACACGCACAAAACAGTCTACATACGCAGGCAGCGGCACAGACATCATCCATCCTACATTAATTAGGATCCTTTTCACCCGCCATACTCATAATGACAGAATAAAACATGTATAATTGTCATTTATTCAGCCTACGAGCTATAACATCCTTATATAACATCCACCGATGTTCTTATTGTAAAGTGTCTTTAAATTCAAAATTCTCAATATACACACAGTTAGGCATTCATAAGAAGATCAAATAACATGTATGATATGATCAACATTTATTTACATTAAAGTCATTAGTGGGGAGTTCGCGAATGTCAACCAGAAGAATAGAGTGCTTGCATTGCATTTCATCGCATTTCATAAGTTAAATAGCTACGTCAAGGTATTTACTTAAACCTGAAACCTAATTATTTTATTCTGGTTCTTCTTGACATCAGTAACTGGCTGACATAGCTTTGAATGGCTTTGAACACTGGAGGTTGATAATGGGAAATCTTAGGTTGAACATGACATTGATTCATACTGCCAGCTACATTCAGTGATTGAATGTGTTTCAGGAAGCGAAGCAGTCCTCCCCAGGGTAGTCGTCCCAGTGACAGGAGGCTATAGAGCAGCCATTTCCGATGACCTTCATGCTCTGAGGACATAGGAAGCCTAGAAACGGGTCTGCACTAGGTGTGGGACAGGGCCCCTGCACCCATTCCATAGCCGAATCCTTTGGGTCCAAAATTTTTTGCATAACATGCTGCAGAAACAGAGGTAAACAGTCGCACATCACAATCCAATAATAGTGCACTTCTCATTAGTTCAGCAGTTCATATTAGCCAATCGCATGTGAAAACGAGAATGCTTGCGTCTCCAAAGTTAATCAGTTGTATTGGAAATCAATCAATTAGCGGATGTTTACCCAAGCCTAAAGGTCCTTTAACATGGGAGTCAATAAAACATTACATTACAAATCACAGATTTGTAATGTAATTGATAATTGATTTATTTGTGTTTTAGTTTAGCTTTTCTTGATAGTTAACTCGCTACGTGTCCGATGTATAAGGACCTTAAGAACTGTGGACTAAAATGCGGCTGCAATCTGTTCACAAATACAGCAGATGGCAGCACATCCCATACAATGGCGTTTGACATGCATATTGTGTTGTGATATGAAACAGCCAACAGATGACGGCTAGGGGCTACCTTTGCAGTAGATCTCTCCATCCTTGTCAGCCAACGTCGTTGACTCCAGCCCCTTCCCGCACAAGGCGCAGCGGAAGCATCCGTTCTTATGCCATGCCTGCATAACAACAGGGCAGTGAATAAATAATAAATATGTTTAATGTGTATGGGCAGTGAATCCAAAATCGGTCTCAAATATAGGAATATAAATTCCATGATCTTCAAAATAGTTATTTATACCATATTGTAAATGTTACTAAAATAATAATAATAGTGTACAGTAGGGTTGAACGTTTGTGAATGTTCTCAAACCCCCCCGAAAAGGTTGGGTTCACAGGCGCTCTGAGTGTGTGCTTGTCTATGAGGGGTGTTTGTCTAAAAGTTGTGTTTTCTTACGCTTCCGGCTCCGATCACTTTCTCAGCGGCGTAGACTGCCTTCCCGCATCGTGGGCACTTATCCGAGCCACCAAACTTCTGGGCCAGCTTGGACGTGTTCGTATTGGTGGTGGGCTGATGAGGAGCAGCTCTGAACGAGGAACAATGAATTGAGCCCATGAGGTAAATATTACAAGAGTTACTATGTGTGTGTGTGTGCGTGTGTGTGTGTGTGTGTGTGCGTGTGCGTGCGTGCGTGCGGCAAAGTCCCACCACCTTGACTTACGCCGCAGGTTGAATTCCCAGAGACTCTCCAGTGTCCATGCTCAGCGTGCCCGCTCCCTGGCCGAAGCCGTAGCCTTTTGGCCCATACTTCTTGCCATAGCAGGCCTTGCAATAGATCTCTTCACTGTGGACCGCTATTGTGGTGCTGTCCAAGTTCTTCCTACACACCACTTTGTTGTGTACACACATACACGTACACACATTAGATGTTTTGAAAACAATGCACACAAACATCTACAGTTAAGCCGGAATGGTCGCAGGCAGTTACAGGTGTAAGTATAGTATAATAAAAGTATTTTGTTAAGTGTTTTCTTATATGGACAAGTATGTTGTGGTGCCAGTTTCATTTGAAGTATTGTTGGGCGTAGTTCCTGAAACCAACTGGAAAACACAAGTTCACTCATGTTATTAATGAACACTAGGTACAGCTTTCCTCCACCCTTATTTTGCATGTTTTAGTAGCATGCATCTCATTCATCTCAGAGAGGCAGCATGCATTTGAATTCAGAACCAGATGGCCAGACACATCTCCCCACCAGGCCCTGGCGGGGTGGTGAGGAGGCCGCCACTCACTGCACAGGAAGCAGGACTTGTGGAAGCTCCGGCCATCGCACTGCACCTCCTCTGCAAAGTACACCGTCTTCTGGCAAGAGCCACACTTGTTCCCTCCTCCCAAGGGCATTCTAAACACACACACACACACACACGCACACACACACACACACACACACACACACACACACACACACACACACACACACACACACACACACACAAACAGTTGGGCACTTGTAGCATGTAGAGGCCTTGTGGATAGAGTTGTTTTGAAATTGTAACATCAACTCAATTTTTTTTCCCCCCCTCACATCTGCTTTTAATTTATTAAATATGAGGAAAGCCTTTTAAGTTTGAGAAGGGATTAGCTCAAAGTAATGAAAGACCTTGAGGACAATACCTAAACATGAGATAAAAGTGGGGTCAGGGAAAAATAAGGGACCAGCCAGATGGAGCTGTTAATCTAAAGTCTACCACTATTAGCCAGACCCCTATGTCATTTGGGAAATTACATTAGAAGAGGTACTTATGTTTATTTAAAGATAATTGCAACATATATAAACAGTATATAAATATGTGTAATGTGCTATGTAAAAGTACTTTTTTGGATGGATTACTGGAATTCCTTTATATCCTTACATTTAGTACCCTGAGGTTTAGTAAGGATATTTCCTTTCCATCTAATTTCAATACTTCAAATGCTTTGTTGCGGACAGAGAGAGCCCAACGCCACACTATGAAAACAACACAATTCAACATTTGCTCTGGTTTTATTCTATTCTATTTTTTGCCTTGCTGAGCAGTGTGGTCTAATGGATTGTTTCATGCTAAAGGGAGTCATGTGAAAGTAATTTCAATAGAGACACGCTGAGATGTAATCAAGCAGTAAAATGTGGTGAGGTAGGGTTAGTTTCTGGAATCCGGGCCAATTCCACCAGACCTTTCCAGCACACCCCTCCCTTTCCATTCTTTATTTCCACATCCACATTCCTAACTGAGGAACCTTCCCTTCACACCCCCATCTCCAGCTCACTGCCTCTCTTCCTGTCTGTCTGCCTGCTTCTCTGTCTACCCCTCTTTCTATCTTCCTGTCTGTCTGCCTGCCTGTCTGTCTATTTGCCATTGCAGTGCTTTGGGTTGGAGTTGGAGGGGCTGTGGTTGAACAACTCATTCCCACTAGGAATGACAATAGACTGCAGGTTAGTTAGCTCTGAGGTGTCAAGGCCTGATTATGGTCCCACGTTCATGCAACGCAACGACCACGCAGACGCTTCGACGCAGTCGTGAACCGTTATGGTTCTGCGTCGGGTTTTAGTGAGCGGACCAATCACAGCCCTTGCTGCTGCGTTGCCTCGACGGAAGGTTGCGTCACGCAACGCAAGACGCCAGACGTTTTGTATTCGGTCATCATAGACTTTGAATGCAATGACCAGAATGGACAATGACGACCAACTAGCAGCCTATCTTCTGTTTTTGTTGCACATTGTTTCAGTCGTATTCAGCTTTCAAGTTGCGAGAATCCATCCAATTGTAATAGCATGCGCAGACAAAGACCAGAAAGACTATTCGACTACGTCAAAGTGTCTGCATGGTCCTTGTGTTGCGTGAACGTGGGACCATAAGGAGCCCTTCACGTCCTTGCGTCCACCGCTAGGGCCAGACGTGCGCCACACAAAAATTGTAACCTTCCGTCGAGGCGACTCAGCCACAAGGGCTGTAATTGGTCCACTCACTAAAATGACGCAGAACCAAAACAGGTTCTGCGTGGAAGCGTCTGCGTGGTCATTGCGTTGCGTGAACGTGGGACCATCAGCCCTTTAGGGTTAGGGTTAACCTCAGCCGTCCCCACACACCCCCTCTATCAGCCTGTTGAGCTGAACACAACCTAAGACAAACACAATCTAGTACTACCCGTTTGTTTAAATTAGCTTGAATGTTCACACTCTTTTGACAAGTGATCACATTAATGGCCAATATAGATGAATCTATGATGGCTGTCGACTTGTTGTTTGTGACGTGTTTATCTCTGAGTTAATCTCTGAAATGCTTCTATCCTTGATTTTCAAATTATACAAAACATTTGTTGTTGTTAAGTATTTGGTTTTAGATTTGTGCATCACATTTCGCAGAAAACAAGCAAGCAAGATATGTTGCATGAATAGTGGGTGACATAAATGTGACCAATTGTTTAATCAGAGTTTATTCAAGAAAGAAATCGTTACTTACTACTGATACTGGCCTCTTAGGAAGTTAATGTGTTGCTAGTGTGCAGAAGTAGAGCTTACTCACTTCCTGCCAACATCCATGGACAAACATCCTGGTCTATTGTATCTGCATGCACAAACACCATCCTGTGACTAAAGATCTCAAGATTATCTTACTTCACTACAGAATAAACCGGTTGGAAGTTGGTCCTGTTTTATTCAAATTTAAACCATCATACATGTTTATACCACGTTGATATCCTGAATTAGTGTCTCCATGCTGCATATTAAAGTGTGTTTACACTTTTATTGTCTTCACACTTCGGACGGGTGTACAACATTGGAGGGTGCATTGGTTTCATTGCATTGGGAATGGAACCAATATCCTGCCAGTGAATAACCTGCAGGTTTATAAAAATGTGCTTTCAAACTGGGCACAGAAACGTCGTGAGTGGCATTATACAAAACTGTCTCTCCAACAGTGGCTACGCTGGCAGCCACCCCCTGAGGCAGAGGCCACACCTATCATGTGTAACTTTAACTCCCTGCTGATGTGGAAAAGCTGTTCAGACTGAAAGACGCACAGGGAAGTTATCCATTATAAACAGACTTAACGACAGTGGAAAGCAAGCCAGAGCTATGGAGGAATGTGAGCAGAACTTACCTGTGATTAAAAGTCAAACGTGTCGGTCCCTTATTTTAAACCGGGGGGAGGTACGGCTCCCAAAGCCAGAGGTTCACCAGGTAAAGGGCAGCGGCAGGGCGGTCTATCCCTGGGTCAACAGCAGCAGTTGAGATGACGGGGGTAAAAACAAAGAGAAGTAAGCCTGTGACGCTGCGTGTGCTGTTCTCTCTGCACAGGAGTCAAGTAACTGTGGTGGGAGGGAGGAGCCTTCGGGGAGCGCGTCGTGCCTGGGGGCTCATGCAGTGTGGAGGAGCGTGAGCAGACTGGCCCAGAGAGGGCAGGGAGGGGAGGGAGGGCAGGAGGTGTGGAAAGGAAGGAATAATAATAATAATAGGAATAAAGAGACAAGAGACACGAGAAGGAGGGAAAAACACATAGTCAAAGGAAATAGTTAAGAAACAATAAATCATTTTACAATCAATTTCAATAAGATTCGTCTTAACGCAAAAATTAAGGAAATGGTAACACAAAAAGAATGTAACAAAAAAAAACGGTCAAAGAGGTAATGAGAACCAACACTGAGTATATGAAGAAGTGAAAGGACAGTTTATTGTGTGACAACCAAAATATTTTAAAACTTCCAGTGTGAAGACATTCCTTTGTCATGTACTAAGCCTGAGGGCAAGGCGATGACACCGAACTAGCTCGACTGACAAAGAAAGTTGGAGAGGTTTTTCTTGAACGTTTTCCCTTGTTGTCAAAGTGTGTGTGATCAATTCTATACTATCTATCCAAGGTTAACCTTCAATGAGAATGCTTCTAAATCATACCCCTAATAAACACAGCCTAACAACTGCCCCCATACACTTTGTCATCACCATGACCTTTATTTAACTATTGAATGACATTTAAATGCCACTGTAACGTGCTTAATTGGGACGAAGATGTTTTCTAGTCGGGCTGCCCGTTGGTTCTTGGATGGAGAAGTGTGTGTGGTTTGGCCTCTGCTCTGTTGTGTCTGGCTCACATTTGCCACTGTGTGGACACTTTGGCTACTGCATCCCTTCACAGCAATAGGATCAAGGATTTCTACTATGAGCCATAATATTGTAACCATCCATTGTAGAGCTTTTTTATGAAAACATGTTTTTTTCACATTTCACAGAATCACAGAGACCTATTTACATGACCCGAAATCCTGAGGTATAACAGTGGAGATTGTTGGAGCTCACGTAACCATGGAAATATTTACCACCCACTTACCATTTACCAACCACTGAGCGCTACAGTGGTCTACTTTGCATTTACCACAGAGCAACCATGATTTCTCTTTCCGACTCTTGCTGCATTTTGTTATCTAGAGATGAGGTTATAGTTAACGTTATTCTCTTATATAACCGATCCACCAGTTCCTCACGTAACACTAGTTGTGAATCGCACTAACCAGCGTTGATGGACGCCAGAGTACCATGTCGATGACGACACTATACAACACTATAGTTATACTTTATGAAACACTATAGCTCAACACACACACAACGCAAACTACAACACGCGTTTCGCCGTGTGCCTTCTTCAGTGTGCACACTGAAGAAGGCACACGGCGAAACGCATCTGTCCAAATAAAAGTGGACTTATGCATAGTGCGGCCTCCCTCATATTTATTTATCCTACGCCACGGTGTGTGAGGACCTGTGGAGCTCCAGGCCAGTGGCGGACTCTGATGTCTGCGTCTGAAAGAGGGTTAAACTTCTCGGACACTTATATATAATGCTAGGGTGTGTGGATGTGTGGAGCTCTGTCTGTCCAGTGCTGGATTTTGATGTCCGTGTCTGAGAGAGATAAGCGTCATGGATACATATTATAGTTCCATGCCACGGTGTGCTCGCCTGGAAATCCAGACCGACATCTAGAAAGCTGTAGGGTCTCTCTACAGCTTTATATCGCTTCATATCACTGCACGCAATTGGATAACACTACGACCAATCAGAAGAATACAAGGGGTGACGTATCCAGACCATCGGAGCTAACCAATAGATAAGACTCTTGTCGTATCCGGTCGGAAAACAGCAACGCTTTTGGCCCGCCTATATCAGATACACCGATGTGATTGGTTAATGTTCTGGGCCAGGGGAATCGTGGAGTGAGTATATTGCTCGTTCCCAGAGTGACTCGCTGAGCAAATTCAAACTCTGGATTTCCAGGGTAACGGTGTGTCACATTTCATATGCAACATCGCTCATTATAACACTGCTACACAACGACGGTGCCAAACAAAATAATCACACATGGGTCGTAGTCATAGGGAGAACACGCCCGCTCCTTCATACAAACCTTTAAACACGTTACTCTCTACATTTGTCTGTTCTGGGCGACTGTAGAACCATGGGAGTGCAACATGGCGGCCTCCATGGAAGAGGACCCGCCCCCATGGAAGCTGACCCGCCCCCTATGGAAGAGGACCCGCCCCCTATGGAAGAGGACCCGCCCCCTATGGAAGAGGACCCGCCCCCTTGTAGATATAAAGGGCTCAAACTAAGGTAATGACAACTCAATAATGCATATTTTCACATGAATATACACTAATTAAAACATACTTATGAATGGTATGTTCCATTTCTTCAAAGTGCGTTCCACTATATGCAACTCAATTCTACACACTGGACTTTTATTGTAGGATTTAATTTAATGTAATGTTTAATTTAATGTAGGAACTCTCTGGAGAACTCTTCAAAAGATGGAGGATCGCCAACAACAAATCTAATGATACATTCTGATGCACAAGCCTTTTATGTGATATAGCGCTCATATCATGCATATACAGTAACAAAAAAGTATTTTCATAGATTTTACTCTGATATGTAAATAGTTAGTTTGATTTTCTCTTACTCTTCCGCTCCGGATATCTAGAAAAATTATCGCATGACGTCATCTGGGGACTTAGTGCTAGCTACTGTCATTGGAAAAGTTAGAATGTGATTATATATGGGATGGGCCACACTCCTTGGCGTTAGGAATGAGAGAAGCACACAATCTCTCAGACAAAGTGCAGCAATGTGCACAAATCCACACATGCTGTGGCGGTGGCCTACCCTCTAGTAAGTTTGTGATGATGTGAAGAGTTTGTATAATGTACCCCATTTCCACCAACACAAAAATCTGAAACACGCTATTATTTATTTATTGTTTATGTTGAGGATCATATACAACATATTGCCATGTTTAAAAAACAAAAAATACCGCCCTTTTCACTATGATAATAGTTAAACATATTCTACATGACACTAGCCTACTGCTGCTGTGTTATGTTTAATGCTACCTATAATAACTTAAAATAACTAATTTATTTGAATAAAGCACCTCTCTGCATACCCATGTTGCTTTCCAAAAAGAACATCCTCATACTTATTTGATATAATCACATGTGGTACTTCACATGTACCAAGGTCATGTCTGTCATCAAGAGAATTCAAAGCCACTGTCAACAGTGGATAAGCATGCCTGCAGCTCCTCTCTGAACGTCTTGTATTTGACGTAATGTCTCGGCAGCCGCAGCTTCTCGAAGCAAGCGAGCGACGAGGGCAGCGCGGCGTCAAGTATCTCCACCTTCATCTTCTCCGCAGGCATCTCCCAACCGGTCCAGAACTTTAACAAGGTCTTCAGCTCTGCCGACGATGCTGGACGTCAACAAAGATAGATAACAAGCACAAGTTCTAACTGTTCAGAGAAGTTAAATGGTCAAAGAAGTTTACGTTTACATTTAGCGGACGCGTCTATCCAACATGACCTAACAAGTGAGGCAGAGAACAGCCAAAGTCTACTTTCAACATTGGATTGAAAACAAAAATATTCCAAGTTTGATGAAAGCGTCCACCAAAGCCGTATCATTTTTTTATGATAAAAATTTAAATACCAGTTTCGATAAACATTCTCAGGTAACCAGAAATTCGGCAAATATCTCCTTTATCCTCTTCTTCGTCTTCGTCATCCTTCGGCTCAATGTAGTTCTCATAAATAACAGTGATGGCCGACGGCCAGAGGATGTGGTCCAGAAGCATCTATCATGAAATAAACCAGGATTGTAATTCGACCATTTAATAAAACGATTAAATTATAAAATTTCATCCATCAACAGTGACTCAAAATTCCCAACCAACTCACTTTGAGTTACATAAAAATACATTTAAAGAGTGGACGTGCTATTGAATACCAGACAGAGAACAGGTTGAAAATAGTATCATATTATAAGGTATAGGGTCCAGTAAAAACAAAACAATTACTCTGTGTCCTACTGTACCTCAGTACGGTAGGAGGGGATCATTGGTGCAACGATCCCCATGAGCAATCATGACCCGGTTGTTGGTCAAACGTACGTGTGACGTGATCTGTGCCTCCGATTCCCTGGGGAAGAGAAGCGCTACCACGTCCGGTCTCTGGGTGAGCAGCGGCCACACCCCTGTCTCCTCCAGCCCCCGTCTGAAGCAGCTGATCTGGGTCATGGTCCGCCCCAGCACCTGTACACAGGAGACGCGTTGTATGGAACAGAGTCATTCAGCAGACACCTGTATCCAAAGCAACCTGAGGCTGACAATATTTAGAGAACACAATCAGAATTGGTGTGGCTACACAACGTAGCTTTCCAACGTGTTGCACAACCAACTTTCAAAAACGCAACTGAACCGAGAGCAGACCTCTCCTTGGCCCAGTCATTTTCCCATAGCTGCTATAGAAATAAAAAAGACGATGCATTTTTTTGTGTACAAAGTGTGGTCGAAAATCAACATATAAGCTAAAATCATGAAGAACGAATCTCTAAACTATACATTATATACAGTATCATGTTATAAATATATGGGCTGTTAAGCCCTTTGAGACTGTACCTGTGATTAAGGGCTATACAAATACAATTGAAATGAATTGAATGTAGATACCACAAGATCAAAACATAAAAAAAACAATGCATCAAGAAATAAAGTTTTACATGGTTTGACCGTTTGTCTAGTTTTGACTAGAGACAGTGTGACCTTACGGCATGTCTAAGAAGCTGCTTGGAAAGGCAGTCTCTGCCTGCTGCATGTGGTGCTGGTAGATTCCACGACATGCAGAGAGAAGAGATGGAGTCACAGTATTCTGCTTGGTCGTTTGAATCCAGCTAAAAACACACAGAATGAGAACATGTA
Source organism: Micromesistius poutassou (assembly GCF_964030765.1). Lineage (NCBI taxonomy): Eukaryota > Metazoa > Chordata > Actinopteri > Gadiformes > Gadidae > Micromesistius > Micromesistius poutassou. The sequence continues at coordinate 15,545,696 of NC_140285.1, forward strand.
AACATCAAGAAGGAAGGTATGCTTTGTATACAAATAAATGCTGACACATATAGCATAATAAAAAACTGATGTAATTGGTAATATTCTTACGCCACGAATACACAAAATTCCTACAATATTTTTGGGGGAATTAGGTTCCCAAAAAAGCAATACAATTATTTTGAAAGCAAAGTCATTTCCACGTCAAATCAATCAGTGGAAATAAGCCTTGCAAATACTGCTGAAGGAGTGAGTTGTGAGTTTGGGTTGGGTTAGGGTCTCAATCATACAGCCACTGGTCTGAGGCTATAGCTGTCATTGCACTGCAAACACAAATCTGATTTGAGATGGAATGGAGCTATGGTTGTGTCTCGTGCTTCGTCTGCAGATCAGAGTGCTGCACCAGAGGAAAGTCACATGAGGTATGTCGCTATGCTTTTTAAGCTTGGCCAGGTAATGCAAATAAACACCCCACTACTTAAAATATTAATATACAGATGTACTGCAGCTAAATAATATCCATGGTTAAGTATGAATAATTTACTTGACTCAATTGATCAACTCATGGCATTGATTTTAAAATAAGTACCCTCCATTGTCTCTCAGCTACTGCACGATCATTAATAAATTAAAACAAATACATAATAAACAAGGTATCATAACTCTGCATTGAGACCAAACACTTCATCAACACATAATTCAAGGCAAGGCAAGGCGATGCAACTTTATTTATATAGCACTTCACAGGATTAAATCATTAAAGCACCAGCAGACCCATATCAAAACATTTCTAGTCGAATAGACTTTCTAGACTTATTCCTAGTTTGCAAGCTTGCACTCTACCAACACTCATTGCATCCATGCGGTAAAGCAACCGAAACATGACACCATGTGACAACACTTAATTGCTAACCTTGTGAGCTACCTGGCCTGTTCTCCCACCTAAAAGACAGAACAGGCAGTTTGTCAATCTGATACATATTGGTACAGCGCCCCTATTGACTGGTCGAACAAACCGCCATACGACATGTATGTCAAGGATCTGTCTTGCCAAAACTTGCCAAACATTATTCTTCTTTGTAGTGAAGGCTGAATGCACGTAACTGCCCACGGACCACAGGTGCAAATTAGCTGTTTAGCTAACCCTGGTATACAATCTGTTCTATACATGGTCCCTGTTAACAAAAACCAATAAACTAAACTAAACTGGCGTTTTTGCACCTCCGACATTTCTGAAATACCCTTTGCACACCTCTAACCAGTGTTTACCTGCAAGTAGATTTTACGCAACTTTAAATTGTGCTACAGTAAAGAGCTGTTGTTTTACCAGTGCAACATTCAGAGTCTTAAGGGATCTTTATGGTCCCGCGTCCACCGCAAGGGCCGGACGTGCACCTCCCAAAAATTGTAACCTTCGAGGCGACGCAGCCGCAAGGGCTGTGATTGGCCCACTCACTAAAACCCGACGCAGGACCATAAACGTTCACGACTACGTCAAAGCATCTGCGTGGTCCTTGCGTTGCGTGAACGTGGGACCATAAAGAGCCTTTAACAGCATTATTAGTATTTACGGTATCTGTGACACAGTATCTGTGACCAATCACATCGTCTCTTGGTTCAGCCGGGGACGCAACAGAGACATAGAATTGGGCTAACTCTGGCTAGCCAGCTCTATCTGTCAAAGGTTGACTAGCCATTTAGAAATTGCGATTTCTAAAACGTCAAAAAAGCAAGCCTCCTGCCGATGCCAGAAAAAGATTTTGACACACTTTGAGAAGTGTCAAGGCAGGCAGTGATTAAGGAAGTATAGAATACAGGGAGAGGAGAGAGGAGGAACAGAGAGGAGACAGACAGAGAGAAGAACAATGGAGAGAGGAGGGACAGAGAGAGGAGGAACAGAGAGGAGGGACAGAGAGAGGAGGGACAGAGAGGAGGGACAGAGAGAGGAGGGACAGAGAGGAGAGACAGAGAGAGGACCAATGGAGAGAGGAGAGACAGAGAGGAGGAACAGAGAGGAGGGACAGAGAGGAGAGAGAGAGAGGAGGGACAGGGATTAGGTACAGAGTGTACCATTGTGGGGGAACAGAATGACTTGGGAGTGTGATTGAGTTGCCGGTCTATGAATCAGGGCATTCGATTTCACTAAAATTTGTCTAAATAAATCTAGCCCTACAGAAGTGATGCAATTGGTAGGTGCCCTAGGGGCTCAGGACACTAAGTAGTGAGCTAGATACCTCGGTTTTACATGAAAGAGGTCCTCAGAATAATATACAGTATTACATTTGGGGCCTCTAGCCCTACAGGAAGTGGTTAAAAAAGCATACTCTGATGCGCCATTCAAACACATTGGAAATACAATGTTTTGTAATCATTGAATCTAAAGTCATCGTAAAGCGATAGGAACTTGGCCATTAGACCATCCACCAGAGGGCGCCGTTGGATTGCTTTGTGAAACTTTTGAATCCCTGCAAAAAAGGGGCCATATGTAGCGGCTTAACCCCAATGAATGATCAGTTATCAGTCTCCTTGATAAGATAAGATATAAGATAATCCTTTATTAGTCCCACAGTGGGGAAATTTGCAGTGCTATAACAGCAAAGCGCAAGGACGATGATTTATTGACGAGTGCAATAAAGAAATAAAGACGACAGTCTTGCAAAATACAATAAAATACAAAAAAATACAATATGTATGTGTCAGTGAGAGCAGTGCTGATTGTGGAGTCTGACTGCTGTAGGAAAATACGTCCTGCGGTACCTAAGAATAATAATAATCGGTATTGGCAATGGCCCTGAAGAAACATATTAGTGGGATTTTTTTATCACATGACCGACAGACCGCACTCTGATAGTCTGTTTGTTTGCTTTTATTCTTGATTGCTTAGGACTGTCCTTGAATACCCTACTGCTTCAGTTAGAATTGTATCTATTACATTTTCTGATTCGTATTTTGATCACTTGAATATGATTTATCAATGTCATAGCCTACTTTGAATATATGCAGCTTGAAATTTTTTTGAGTGAACGTTAAAGAAAATACATTTGAAATCGTTTTTGAAATGCCATTCAAGGAGGTGCTATTCTAAACATCATGGCATTGATTTGCTTTCGGGGTTTCACACTTTGACTCGCCAGTGTTATGCTGTCGCGGACGTCCATATCGGGACAGTCCTCCAGCGTTACGGGGGCGCTCTCCGGCGAACCCCCGAAGAGGACGTGCAGCACGGCGGGACTGATGCCCGGGAGGCTGGGCCCGCCGTGCAGGAAGGAGTGTCCCACCATCCGCCCTGCGACGGCGAACGCGTCACTGCCGACCAGCGCCTCAGAGGTGGACGGGACCAGGTGGTCCGCCTCCCCCTCAAACACCTTGGTGAGGACCGCGTCGTCTAGACCACCGTCATCAGAAACAAACGTCAACACACGTAATCAACCGATCCGAGACCATACGTCTGTTCATGACAAAGCACATGGAACGGAATGTTTTTCTACACCAAAAGAGGGGACATTATGTCAGTAATAAGTTCTTCATTATCGTCGACTGCATTTGAGTCAGTTGAAAAAACAATCATGTAAAAAAAAAAAAAAAACGATTGGGAAAAATAAGGAAAACAATCAGACCAAATAAAGTTCTTACCCAAATTGAAATGCAATCCGCTTCTTAGTTTGAATATCACTGTTGAGAACAGGTGGCGGCAAACACTAGGTCCGATTGCACAGTCACCTGTCAATAAAAACAAGTTTCAACGTATCATTTGGTACACAATAACAAGCACAATGCCCGACCCACAGGTGTCATCTGATGTCTGAATTAAAGGGATTGTGAGTAGTACTTCACACTCAGCATATAAATACTATTATATATATTTAAGTCTTTCATGCAATGTCCTTACAGGCGTACACATGTATACCAAACATGCACACACATGCACACATACCTTTGAGTTCACAAATGACAGGCGATGCCCACTGAATGCAAGGTCTCTTGTAGAATGTGATCAAGGCATTGTCCTGTTGCCGTCTCTCTTTCCTGACATCAACGCTCAAATACAGGCTCTTCAAATGTCGGTTTCTTTCCAGAAGTTCCTGTGAGAACAGCCAAGCGGCTCTCGCTGGCTCTGACACTGAACTCCATTCTGTAGCCAAGAGAAGGCAGAGTAAACCAACCACGCCCACCATCATTGTTAGAATACACCATCTAGACCCGATCCCCAGAAATCTACACACATTATAGCCATTGCTGATACAATTAATCAGGAATCAATTTTCATTGATTTCTTGATTTAAACTGATCAAAACAACAAAAAATTTAACATTTGGGAGATTGAGCACATTCTACCATTGATTTAGGCTAGTTTAACACAATTTCAATGCAGCTTATGTCATTGTGCGCCTCATGCTGCCAATATAGCTGCTTTCACATATGGACGTACAACCGTCTAAATAGTCTAAAGAATGAAGAACTAGTTTCATGTTTTTTTAAATAAAATGTTTCGCAAGCATGGCTTGCTTTCGAAACAATTGCTGTCAATGGCTCTGCCAGAGGTAGGCTACTAATACATATTTAGCTATCTTATGGTTAATTATGTGCCAGACTTAGCTTAGATTTTTTGAACATGTTGAACATACTAACTTTATTACTAGTTGTGACTGCAACAAAATACATTTTTACATCATACTGACGTTAATTCTAGTTAACCCTTACAAAATTGTAAGGGTTCACTAATGTGGATAATTTTGCTTCATTGAAAAAAATTATATTAATCGCTACTGACTTGCACAGTAATGTAAAAGCAGGACTAACAAAAAACTTGAATGAAACGATGCGATAGAAAAAGGGACATGCACACAATAAACCAATCATTATAAAGTAAACATATCTTACTTCAGCATGTCCACGGTTCCCTGCAGCTCGAAAGATCTAAAATACTTAACATATTTGACCCGAAAACCACTCCTGCGATTACGTATGAGCACTACTCCCTTTAACACGCCCCTCAGCATACAAATGTTTGTGTTTTGTGCTTTTGTGCACTGTGAAACCAAACCACAAACTAAGCCTGTGAAAGGAGCCTAAACACTGCACCTCTGTGGTGTTCGTGTTGCAGGCTGAAGTAGCACAAATCACATTATTCTCTAATCACATTTGAACCCATATTTAGTTTGGTCCGAGACCAGACATAGCTGATCTCGCCCTAGGCCCACAACCACCAATGTGAACGATCAAGGCAAAACATCAGAACCCAGCAACAACAGCAAAAAATCAACAACACATAATAATTCAGCATTCTTAGTACATAGGCCTACTTAACTTATCCTATCTCTTTAAAAGTAGGGAGTGTTGTTCCCATCATGGATATAGATAACCAGGATGAACATATAATACATTGAGCCAGCCAGTGCTGGTTTGAGCATTAGGCCCACAGTCCTAGGAAGTTATTTACCTGCACGCAAACTAGTTCCTTCTCCGCTCTCTTTGGTGCTCTCCATTCTGCCCTAATAAAGAACCCTGTTGCAAACCATACATTTGAGGCAGACAATAAATTAACCTGCTGCAAGACATGGGCTACAAACAAGCTATTTAAGCTACACACATATTCAAATTACTTAAAAATGTAAAAGTTCATCCTCAACACACCACATTTCAAAATAGTAGTACATCTAAAATATAATAACACCTTCAGGAGTGACAGATGACTATTATTAAGCTGTAGGCCTCCATATCATATGAATGGGTTAACTACAACAACACGCTGGATACATCTAACCACCAATGTGTACTGCGTGGCTTCCCTTACCTGACTCTCCACATTGTCCTCTGAACACTTTTGCAGTATTTACTGTTATTTTGGCAGGCACCAGAAATGACCCCTAACTGGTTTCACTTGTTTTGACCAGTTGGCTGCACCATGGTCTTTACATAGAGCTCGTAAGTCACACCCCCTCCGCTAGACCCCCACCGCACCTCTAGGCTAGGAAAATTAGAATGGGAGTCAATGTTAAGTACTTTATTATCGTCTGGTCCCAGTCATTAAATGCCTTGGATTACACATACTGTATGTTTTCTGTGGGTCTAAATACTAGTTTTTCATGTTGTAAGAGTTTGGCAGTATATCGTATGATTCTTCGGCTAGCGGCTGTGGAAAAGACGTAACGAGATAGACGAAATGTCGCCTACGTGACGTCACCTCATCACACATTCCAACGCCGACCATCTCCCCACTGGCGTAGCTAAAACTCTCCACATGTCCAGACTTGTGGTGGTTTTTGCCACGCTCAAGGTTTTTGTCCTCTCCTTGGAAGAAGGCGGTGAAGTGCACCAAAGACACAGCCATGTTCCAAGTGGGATCTGTGTGCAAGTGGTGACGTTTATCACACGCGTCGAGAGCAGCGAAGCGTTGTAGTCCACAAAGCGCTCTCACACAAAGCCTAACCGTGTCAAACTTCTACCCACTAAATTGTAGCATTCTTTGCATGAAAAATTATATTAGAAATTCTCAGACAACATATACTACAATCATGGCACAATTCACACAGGACCAGAAAATCATTTTCATCTGGTCGTCCAAATGCATTATGAGAAATCGATCATAAAGGTCCCACGTACCGGAAACGGAAGCATGCAACTTACGAGCTCAGTGTTAATGTCAATGCTTTGTAGAGGATGTATGTAGAGGAGGACTATCAGTCACCCTACAGTCCACCTTTCACCTTTCCACAACTTTCAAGTATGTTTTTTTCTCTTCTATCGCCAAGACTAAAAGTAATAGATCATAGGGGCCACACTTGATCAGTACAAACGCATATGCACCCACAGACATTTTGAGGTCTTATTATTTAATGTCTTGCAGCTATAGAGTAGGCTCATTCCTTGAGGAAATGCTAAAATAGCAATCCTGAAACTTTATTTCTGCAATGATCAGAACAAAAAAATATTAAATAAAAAATAACTTGTAGAAATAGTCTTTATTTTATTACTACAGCAGAACAGAGAGGATATTATTTAAATGTGTTTTATCTTTTTAATTGATCAATTGATATAGCTTATCTTTACATATTTCTAATGTATGGTCATCTTAATTTAATTCAATAACTAGCTATTCAATTTGCAGGTTAATGTTTAAATATAATGTCATGAGAGGACAGGCCTTGAGTTTTAGTGACGCGTAATCTGGGCTGCTGATGTTTCCGTTCTAGGGAAGAGCTGTGGGGGGGGGGGGGAGAGAGAACGGGGGAGGGGGAGAACGGGGGAGGGGATCTGTGTCTCCTTCCAGAGGAACAGCATTCTGTTTGGTTACAAAGAGTTGGCTGGGAAACGCCTTTTTTGGCGGTTTAACTTAAAGCTACACTATATAACCTTTATACTGACTCCTTTCGAATATGTCTGAAGTAGAATGTTTCTAAATAATTAAATGTGCCTATACACGAGTCTATCTATTCAGGGAAATCTTTTGATAAATTGTTTTATTCTGGTCCCCTTTGCCCCTTAGTTTTCTACAAGTGGCTTCAGTCTACAACTGAAGCCACTAGGGGCTGCTAACGGGAGAACTAACGTCATGCAGGTGAAATGATTAGGTGAGAGTTTGTTCATTTAGCCCTCGCTCAGCTTATATCGAATAGTCTGGCTGGTGTAAAGAGTAATGCATCTACGACAGTGTCAGCATTAAAATGATTTGCCAACTTCTGCTTTACAGAACATCATAACCACTTACCACTGAACGATGCAGACATTGGGCAGTAATGTTATAAAGGCTATTTTGAATGAGCAATGCAATTGTAGTAATGTTCTTGGCCTGGACTGATGGTCTGTTTATTGATTGGATTTAGCCTTTCTCAGGTTTCTGGAACGGGTGTTCATCCAGCAACATCAACAACAGGTTTGAACATCAACTATATTGCAGATGAGCTTCGACCTTTAGACCTTCAATTTCTTTCAGTTTTTTTTTTACATTTCTTCAGTGATAAAGTGATTTATATATGTATAGTTTGTAACACTAGAATGATTTTTTTTAACCAGGATGTTGCAGAGTTTTCCCTTTCAAAACACACCATCCAAAACATATTTTTCAGATGAGAGATTACTTTAGAGAGAAACTACAAACATTCAGTAGATAAAAACTGTTAAATGCTCGATCGTTTTCTTCATGTCCTTCCTTTATTCCCTGCGGTAGTTGTTCTGCCCTGCTTTTACACCATGCTTACACTCTATTATGCCACTCAGGAAAAATGGTGGAGGCCAATCTCTTCCAAAATCAGAGCATGTCAGGGGGAAACCCCACCTTCCCACTCCACCACCACCACCACCCCCCCACCACCACCACCACCACCCCCACATCTCAGCTCTGGGAAGACACAGTGGCACAAGTGGTCTTTTGTCACAACAGCATCTGTCAAGCTATTACTCCCTTGAGGACATCAGAAGATTAGCTTTGACATTAACCCATCCCCCTTTAGCCCGAGACCCAGACACACACACACACACACACACACACACACACACCTAGAAACACACACATGCACACACCACTACCCACAATCCCTTCGTTAGGAGTCACTTCCCGTTTCAAAAGCCAGATGATAAACGCAAGCCATCATGTGATTGTGTGTTTGTGTGTGCTGCTTATGGCTTTAGTGTGTCTGGCAGTGTGCACAGATCTCCTCCCCTGGGGATTTAATGCAACAGACTAACTGACGGCCGGCAGCCGTCAGTTAGAGCCCCTGATGGTGGTCCACTTCACGTAAGTGATTGCTTCTTCCTTATGTATAGATGTTGGGCTTTGTCTACGGCGCCATAGTCTGTGCTATGCGTGTGGTGGGGGTATGGCAGCACTGAACTGTTGTGCTGCCATACCCCCACCACACGCATAGCACAGACTATCCCCGGTAAACAGCATCTATACATTGTCAAAGTCAATATTATATAGAGTCTATATTCTAAAAAAAGTTGTATTATTGCTGCATGTAACATGCTTGTACAATCAGATGATTGTGTGCATTTGGGGAAGCATCTCCTCTCTATCGTCTTCCATTGTTGTGTATTTCTCCCTTCAGCGTAGACAGTCTGTGGTTTATTACTTGTTGATGCCCCCTGCTTCCACCAGTACTCAGTCAACGCCTGATCAATATGTGATCAGCCAGAAAGCTGTTAGGCTGCAAGCTACTGCATGATGACAAGTTCACGGCCATTCGCTGGCTACACAAATACATGTTTATATGTGTTTATACTGAAGCCAGTTCACAGTTCACCCTGCTATATTAAAGGTCAAATCATGTTGTCTAAACGTCCTGAACGACTTATTGTGAACCTGAATCCAGCATTTGTGTGTTGTCTATGCAATCCTTATTAAGTATTCAGTCCTGTCGCCTGTATGTGTATACGTTTGTGTGTGTGTGTGTTTGTGTGGTTGTGTGTTTGTGCGTGTGGTTGTGTGGTTTTGTGTGTGTGTGTGTGGTTGTGTGGTTTTGTGTGTGTGTGTGTGTGTGTGTGTGTCTGTGTGTGGTTGTGTGTGTGCGTGTGTGTGTGTGTGTGTGTGTGTGTGTGTGTGTGTGTGTGTGTGTGCGTGTGGTTGTGTGGTTTTGTGTGTGTGTGTGTGTGTGTCTGTGTGTGTGGTTGTGTGTGTGTCTGTGTCTGTGTGTGTGTGTGTGTGTGTGTGTGGTTGTGCGTGTGTGTGTGTGTGTGTGTGTGTGAGTGTGGGGCTGACGGATCGTAAGCCAGCACTGCAGTAATACGAGACCTCCCTCACTAGGGGGAAGAAGGCGAGCGGTCGAAGTATTGAGGGGAATCTGACATCACATCCACCCGCGTGTGGAAAGGGGAGAGAAGGTCTCACCTGCGTGAGGGAAGCAGACCCGGCATGGAGATACCTTTGTTATTGTTGCAAAGAACATAAAACACGTTGACACAATGTGAAGGACCTGAAGGAGGAAGGCTTTGTATGAAGTGTTATAAGAAGCCGTTTCCTCTTTTGGCGGTGAGTGGGGTATGGTGTACCGCTGGATGAGATGCTCCTTCTGGCTGACTGATAAATACCCGGGATGCATGTCCTTAGTCTGCGTCACGACCGCCGCAGCCGTCCTCTGCTTTGAGCCGGGCTGGTTTTGATGGTTTCACTGGGAGACTGGTGGATAAGATAAGATAAGTCC
>NC_140285.1:15556013-15561013 GCF_964030765.1 Micromesistius poutassou
AATTATGTAATTTTGGTATTTACATAATGTGTATTTTGCTATGTGTTTAAGCTTAATACACACATAATATGTGCACTGACACATACATACATATATACATACATACATACATACATACATACATACATACATACATACATACATACATACACACATACACACATACATACATACACACACACACACACATACATATATACATACATACATACATACATACATACATACACACACACACACACACACACACACACACACACACACACACACATACACACACACACACACACACACACACACACACACACACACACACACATACATACATACATACATACATACATACATACATACATACATACATACATACATACATACATACATACATACAGCACACACACACACACACACACACACACACACACATATGCACACGCACACAAACACATACACACACTCTCACACACACAAAATAACCCCTCCCCCTCTGTGGGTATCTATTGATCGTGAGTCATGAGTCAGTCTGAACTCATCACATCAATTGCCTTTGTGTGAGTTTTTCTTTACCTTTTTTGCTGCAGTGTGTGTTTGCATGTGTTTTTTGTTTGTTTGTTTGTTTGTAAGTGTGCAAGGGTATGAATATAGAGAAAGAGGGGAGTGTTTGTTTATTTTATGGTGTTTCAGATTATCATGTATGTGTCTTTGTGTTAATATGTTTGTAATGAATGCAGTATGTGTGTGTGTGTGTGTGTGTGTGTGTGTGTGTGTGTGTGTGTGTGTGTGTGTGTGTGTGTGTGTGTGTGTGTGTGTGTGTGTGTGTGTGTGCGTGTGTGTGTGTGTGTGTGTGTGTGTGTTTGTTTGTTCATGTATTTGTGAGAGTTTGGGCATATGTTTATGTGTGTGTGTGTGTGTGTGTGTGTGTGTGTGTGTGTGTAAGCGTGTGTGTGTGTGTGTGTGTGTGTGTGTGTGTGTGTGTTGTTTCTCCAGCAGTACCATCGTCTTCTCTTTCAGTCAGTTGATCAAACCTCTGGGTTTAATGGGTTTGATGCTGTGGACTGTTTGTTGACTTGCCATTCAATAGTGCAGCACTAACTTGTCGGTTGTAAAACAGAGGAGGAACTGAACACAGATGAAATGCACCACCATGGCCAGTAGATGTCAGTATAGTCTCAATTGAACCACGTAACACATTTGAACACGCACGGACAAATCTCTTCCCATCATTCCAAAAAAGGAACCCCCAAAGTACTCAAGGTGTACTGTGCTATCAATAATGTAATATCATAACATACATTTTATTGTAATATAATATAAAATACCGCCATTTTAGGCTGAAAAATTTCTTCTGTATACAGGGCTTTCATTCATGACCAAATCCACGTGACATAAAGTCTTAACATCCCCTGATGGCCCCATGTGGAACTCACAACTCTTAAAGACCTTTAGGCTACATGAGCCCAGTGGGTCCCTATATGTTCCCCTATATTTATTCTCCTTATATATATTCAGCTGATCAACTCTACATCCGCTGTCTTTCTCATCCCATTCACACCACTGGACTGCATTGAGCGTTTACTCATCCAGACCGTCTCTCTGACGTTCACAAATACAACATAAGTGACACACAGACCTGTCATACACATAATTAGGAGAACACACACCACCAGCTGAACCTGGGTGTGTGGCCTGTGTGTGTGTGTGTGTGTGTGTGTGTGTGTGTGTGTGTGTGTGTGTGTGTGTGTGTGTGTGTGTGTGTGTGTGTGTGTGTGTGTGTGTGTGTGTGCGCGCGTGTGTGCGGCTGTTTGTTAGTGCTTGTGTGTGTGTGCGTGCTGATGATTTGGACCAGTAATGGCATGCCTGCACCATCCATTGGGGAATAGCGGATTTCCATACTGATAGAGCCCGGGTTCCAGACCACACCTGTGTTCCCAGGAATCCTAGCAGGAATTCTGTCAGACAGACTGGAATTATTTAGCTTATTAGTGGTGTCTGCCACTGGTCCCCCTGAGGAAGAAAGGCAGTGGGAGAGGGAGAGGGAGAGGGGGAGAGGATGGGAAGATGGGGGGGGAGGTCAGAACAAGTAGAGAAAAACAGACAAGGGACAGAATAAATAAAGAATCGTCTCACAGAGTGCTGCTCAGACACTGCGGTCTACATCCCTCTCAAGGCTGTGTTTTGCACAATAAAAAAGAAAACCGTCGAGAAAGAATCTCAACCATAGCAAACACAGTAAACGCACACACACACACACACACACACACACACACATAAACACACAAATGCTTCTTTCCAAACACTGCTGATGTACAGATGTCTGTCTGTGTGACCAGGACGCAACCCAACGTTGCGTTCTCATGACTCGGAGGACATTTAATCAGACAAACCTCTGCCTTAATGCGGACATCTTCATCCGTGAAGTCTGCTGGCACGCACGGGGGGCTCCAGGAGACGGCAACGCCGGGTCACGCATGACATGAGTACGCCTGCTCGTGTGTCAGTGTCATCGGTGTGCGCAAGGTGCACGTGTTGTGTGTGTGTGTGCGTGTGTGTGTGTGTATGTGTGTGTGTGTGTGTGCACGTGTGCGTGTGTTTGTTGTATATGTTTGTCTGTCTCTGTGTTTATGTGTGTGTGTGTGTGTGTGTGTGTGTGTGACTTAGGGAGCAGAGCAGCTGGTAACCAGCTCTTGTTCATCTGCTCAACAACAGATATTTAGCTCTAAAGACACCTGAAAATTGTCGAGACTTTTAATAATCTGATAGCTTGTTCAGATAACAGTGGATAACAATAAAATACCACAATCAAGAAGTTATTATATCTACCTAACAAAACCAACCTAATTCACTCAGGGATGAATCTGTTTGATTAATGAATGACCATCTAGTACGGTTGAATAAATCAGGTGTTAATGTAGGTGTTACTTTAATAGTACCATATCATGGCCCCATTTTCCCCAGTTTTAATTCTACTTTGACCGTAACAGAAGGTGTTTCCCTGTTTCCACTGTCATCTCTCGAACACACTCGTAGGCCGCCTGTCATTTATCCTGAGTTTCTAGTGAATCAAACGAGCGACGCTAGGAGTCTACAGCTGTGTTTATAACACCAGAAATCAGGTTAGAATAAATCTCTCAGGTCCCTGTGACCTCTCTCTTTCTCTCTCTCTCTCTCTCTCTCTCTCTCTCTCTCTCTGGTCTATGTAGAAATGTTTCTTTCCCCCCTTGCTGCACTCCTCCTTTGCTCCATCCTGCGACAAAGTGGGCGCTAGTTTAATTATATGATATTAAATGCTTTACACAGCGAGCGTAGATGGCCGAGAGCCGAGTGAAACGCTCTAAAGCTGTGGAGGGCGAAGATGGTTTCTCACGAGACTCTGGCTTTGGTCTCATTTAAAGTCGAGGCAGGGATCGTCACCCAATGTCTGTAGTTTGTGAGGATACTCACTGGACGTTTAGACTCAAAGGAAATCAGGTGAGGAGAAGACTTGCTTCGGCTCACTGCGGCGTGCGAAACCTGTGTGTGTGTGTGTGTGTGTGTGTGTGTGTGTGTGTGTGTGTGCGTTTGTATACCAACTAGGTTCTGCTGAATTTGCATGTGTGTGTTTGTGTGACTTCGTGTGTGCTTTGCGGAACTTGAGAATCTGAAACTGGAACATAGTGTTCTTCAACAGTGTTCCTTTGCTTTAGGAATGGATCTGTGTGTGTGTGTTTATGTGTCTGTGTGTGTGTGTGTGTGTGTGTGTGAGACAGTTTGTGTGTGTTTGTGTGTCTGTGTGTGTGTGTGTGTGTGTGTGTGTGTGTGTTTATGTGTCTGTGTGTGTGTGTTTGTGTGTCTGTGTGTGTGTGTGTGTGTGTGTGAGACAGTTTGTGTGTGTTTGTGTGTCTGTGTGTGTCTGTGTGTGTGTGTGTGTGAGACAGTTTGTGTGTGTTTGTGTGTCTGTGTGTGTGTGCGTGTGTGTGTGTGTGTGTGTGTGTGTGTGTGTGTGTGTGTGTGTGAAACAGTTTGTATGTGTGTGTGTGTGTGTGTGTGAGTGTGTTATGTGTGTGAGTGTGTTATGTGTGTGTGTGTGTGTGTGTGTGTGTGTGTGTGTGTGTGTGTGTGTGTGTGTGTGAGAGTGTGTTATGTATGTGTGTGTGTGTGTGTGTGTGTGTGTGTGTGTGTGTGTGTGTGTGTGTGTGAGAAAGTGTTTTTGGATTTTAAACTCCTTAAGGCAAGTTGCATCACATTGACATTCCTGCTGAAAATAAGTTGGACTCGTGGTTAACCAACTCTCAGTCATATGGGCACAGGCTCATGACACACACACTGAGTGTTATCTGCAAACCACAACACATCAAATAATCACATTACAACTTCAACAATCGCTGATAGATCTCTTTACTAGGATTTTTTTTTTGTTACAATGTTATTTAAAATGTTCACATTTTCTTAATTATTGAATTATTAATTATTGAACCCCTTATGTTTCAGTCTATTCATCATTATATGCACCTCACTTTACGGTACGGTCTGAGTGGTCATGTTGTTACTTTATCAAGTGTAGCTTGTCAATGTGACTGATATCTTTATCTGTGTGTGTGTGTGTGTGTGTGTGTGTGTGTGTGTGTTTCTCCAACCCAGCGATGAGTGGAGGTGTCAACGTGAAGTCGGCCCCCCGGGGTCCGTCCTCCACTGGAATCCCCCTCCCCCGCAGCCTTCTGCCCGCCTCCCCCAAACCGGACCCTCGACGCAACACCAGCAGTCTCCCCCGGCCCTCCACACACACCCCTAAACACACGCCCACGCACACCCCTAAACACACGCCCACGCACACCCCTAAACACACAGCCACGTATTTACCAAAACCCTGCTCACTCCTGTCCTCCTCCTCCTCCTCCTCCTCCTCCTCCTCCTCCTCCACGTCCTCCTCCTGCTCCAACATCCCAGACGCCTCCTCCAGCAGGGACCTCCTGAGAGACGTCTCCCTGAGGAACCAGCTCCTCCAAAGGGCAGGCGCGCTACCC
>NC_140285.1:15566013-15583513 GCF_964030765.1 Micromesistius poutassou
GCCACCCTGTCGTCTTAGAAGACCTGTAGTCCTGAACTAGTGGTTGTGAACTTCAGTAATTACTCCCTAGCAGGCGCTGGTGACAAGCTGTGTGAAGATGCTGTAGCAGAGAGGGTGGGCGACTACTGTAATCACTGTAATTTGCTCACAGGGAGGAGGGGTGGCGTGGCGGAAGGCGAGAAGGGAAGTTGCAGGGGATGCAAAGAAAAAAGAAAAGCAACGGGGGAACACAATGGGGTTGTGCGAGGTCAGGGGTGTGCTTTACATGGTGTCAGAGGGCAGCAATCAAAGAGCACAGCAGGGGTCCAGCAGAAGCACAAGCAGGGGCAGATTCAGCATTGATCGTTGGAGGGGGTCTTATTGATCAGGGCTTTGACGCTCACAGCAAGTCGTCATTTTCAGCATTTCAAACCTTGAAATGCTGATATTAAATATCTGTTTCTATGTTTCCTAATGAATACCATTAAACTGCAGTTAAGGGAATTTTTAAGCTAAATGTTTTTTTTATTTTTAATTTGTAAATATTGGGTTTAATTATTGATTCAGATCAACTCTGGCAGATTCTGTCTGAGTCCTTATTGAAGACTTAGCCGTGAGACTTGACCCGGGCCCCATGTGTGGCTTTCAATTACACCGCAGACCCCCCCGACCCTATCACTCTCTGGGGATGCCTGTGTGTGTGTGTGTGTGTGTGTGCGTGTGTGTTTGTGTGTGTGTGTTGGAGACCAAACAGATGTTTGAAAGATGAGAATATCTTGATCTACGTCTCTCCTTTCCTCTAACAGTACTTGTGTGAGTGTGTGTGGTTCTCTCTATGGATGCTCACACAGGGTCTGTTCACCACACACACACACAGTGCATGATCTATGCCCCAGTGACTCACTTCATTTCTGACGGTATGTGAATCATCTGCTTTCATTTGATACAAATCAAACATTAACACTTCACAGATTTGAGGCTGTCCTTAATTTTGGAAATTCGATTTGGAACAATTTTAGCCGTCACAGAACCAAAAGCTGAAACCAGATCTAATTCCCATTCACACGGCCCTTCATTCCACAGTAAACTGCATTAAGACAACCCCAGCTCTATGTATTCCTAGAATGCCCGTAATCTTCTTCTTCCTCATCTAATCAGAGCCATGTGCTTGTGCTTGCAGCGGTCCCAGCCGTAAGCTTTTCAGTAGCTCTGAAAGATAATCTCCCCCCCATGGTATAGACTGGATTATGGCCGCTCTGCATTGCCATGCGTGAGACACTAATCGCCATTTAGCTTTTGATGTGGTGATGCTCTCGGTGTGACCCTGAAGTTGCTCAGGCCATTGTGTTGAAAGGATTGTTGTTTGGATGTAGAAACGGTTCAGGCTTTGACTCCAGCGCTACGTTGTACGGCGCTTCAGTGAATTTGGATGACAAAGGCGTTACGATGAATTCACTTTGGAACACATGTAACCACTGTTCATACATGTACACTTAAATGTATGTAGTACCACACATATAGGACCTACGGTAGAAGCTACCCGCACATGCAGCATGATTCCTTTGCCTCGTGCGTTCAAATGAGCAGTCATTTGACCCTCTACGGGTGAGACTGAGATGCATAGGGCCCTCCCTCCCTCCCTCCCTCCCTCCCACCCCCTTCTTCCCTCACCCTGAGGGACCTTTCCAACATGGGGAGGCGCTGTAATGGCTGCACACATTAAAGACAAAAAGGAAAGAAAGATGGGGGGGAGAGAGGGAGAGAAAGGGAGAGAGAGCAGGAGAGAGGGAGAGGGAGGAAGAGAGAGAGAGAAAGCAAACAGGAAGATGAAGGGACGGCTGACCGGGTGCACATTGAAGGCTTTTGTACCCCTGGTTAGACTTCATCCAGGGCAGCAAATGATGGGCCCAGTCATGTGTATAATGTATGTGTCTCTGTCAGTCAAATAACTCACACATGCACACACACACACACACACACACAGCACATCAGCACACACGCGCCAGAGACATTTCTCTGCGAAGACCACGCTGTAACCAGGCAACCAGCCACTGCAGCAGGGCATTGTGGGCAACCCCAGGGAGGTATGCAGAGAATGTCAACATTGTGGCGTCAGCGAGGGAGTGAGCAATATCCTAAGGCAGAAACGCACACAAAGACACACCCCCGTGTGTGCGTGTGATTGTCGAGGGTCTCATTCTGCATCCTGACTGACGAGCCCATATGGCACCGGTTGTTTTTCACCGTGAGTCGTCCGTGAGTCACAATGCGTTTTTTGACATGTGTCTCTGAGCCTGAGTAGCGTTTTTGTTGTTGGGATGAATTAGTTCCCTCCGGTTCTCTAGGCGGCTGCGTCTGGCCCACTCACGCTCTGGTCACGAGGGCCCTTCTGGAGCAGGGGCTGTCTGATTGAGGACAGGGGCCCCGCTGACTCATCCCTCACAACAAGTTAAGCCCGGTGCCACGAAGCCTCCACTGCTCTGACCTTCGTCTTACTCACCCTCAACCTAGACACGGACCCCCCCCTCGTACGCAGCCAGGCCTCGCTCTGTGTGATTAACGTAACCAGGATGTCACAGACGCACCTTATTGTCTCAGTCCTGGTGTCATAACTTACGTGTTTTCAGCTGTGCGTGTGTGTGTGTGTGTGTGTCATGGTCTGCTCATTCTCCCCTGAGTCCCGCGGACCCGGCGTTTTGCTGTTGTGGCGGACCAGCTGTTAGCAGTTAGCTAGCGGAGTTAGCTGGAGAATGTTGGCTAGCGGACGTTAGCTGGAGGACGTTGGCTAGTGGAGTTAGCTGGAGGACGTTAGCTAGCGGACGTTAGCTGGAGGACGTTAGCTGGAGGACGTTAGCTAGCGGACGTTAGCTGGAGGACGTTGGCTAGCGGAGTTAGCTGGAGGACGTTAGCTGGAGGACATTAGCTAGCGGACGTTAGCTGGAGGACGTTAGCTGGCAGACGTTGGCTGGCGGACGTTAGCTGGAGGATGTTGGCTAGCGGACGTTAGCTAGCAGACATTAGCTGGCGGATGTTAGCTGGCGGATGTTAGCTAGCGGACGTTAGCTAGTGGACGTTAGCTGGCGGACGTTAGCTGGCGGATGTTAGCTGGAGGACGTTAGCTGGCGATGTTAGCTGGCGGATGTTAGCTGGTCGTGTGAGCGTTGGCAGCGCAGCGAGACAGGATTTCCCGCCTCTGTCTTACAGGCTTCCTCTTCGCCTCAAACGTCTGGGGACCTTTCCTTCTCCCCCCCCCCCTCCACCTCGCTGTTGTACAGTCATGCTTTGCCATTTTCTTTAGTTTGGTCGTTTCATTCTTTCTTTTCATATTTGTCCGCCCTATTTCTTGTATTCTACCATCTTTCTTTCCACCCCTCTGTCTCTTTGATTTCATTCACAATCAAAACTTTTGTCTGACATTCGTCATCTCCTGTGGTTTTTCTTCCTTTCTCCCATCTTATTCTTTTTCCGTTCTTATTTTTTCAGTTCTAATATTCTTCATACTCCTCCCTTCATATTCACACCATTCACCTCCACTCATGGCAGCTACAGTCACTTAGAGTAACACACAAATTAAGGACATAAAAGCTGAAAAAAATGTGTTTTATAGGACCCAGAAGGGTGTGGGTGAGTGGGATAAAGATGCCATCTGTTCAGCAGAGCCAGCCCATTTTAGTTCCCATTTTAGGCTTAGAAAGGCGTCACAAAATTAGTCATATTCACAGCAACTTCTCTGTCCTCTCAGTAATTTTCCTCCCCTCCCGTAGACTGGAACCTTGTGCAACCCTCCCTCAAATCGAACGTACGCCTCAGCACGCACGTCCCTCCCCCGTACCTCGCATGACGCGCCAGTTCAGTTCCCGGGATACTGCCTAATCTGTTTCAAAATGTTTAGAGATGCTAGGGCAAATATACACAAATGCAAAGTGCAAGCGACCTCCCTCCCTCTCCTGCGCTCTCTGTCCCTCAATCTGTCCATTCATCCGTCCCCACTTGGCCCTGGTTCTGTCTGTCTCCGACCGTCCCTTAAAGGTGGTTTTATGTGCGCAGCGTGGAACAGTGTGCCCCTCTTCGGCGCGCCGCTGGCGTGAGCCCCGCTCGGGGTGGTTGGCCACTCATAAACACACGTAAACACACGTAAACACACGCACGAGTTACACACCTTACCCAACGCAACTGTACTTTAGTGTCAGCCGCCTGCGGACAGGGCCTGCAGTGTGATGAATGTGTGTGCTAATATTGATCACTGGCACTCGACAAGCTCTCTCACACACGCACACGCGCACACACACACACACACACACACACACACACACTAGGATAGCCCTCTCTTTGAAGCTACGCCAGCTAGCCCCGGTGAGTTAGACACCCTGCTCAGTACCGGACTCTGTGTTAATGTGCCAGAGAAGTTGGGGAGGGTTGAGAGACGAGGGAGAGACATTCAGAGAGAGAGAGAAAGAGAGAGAGAGCCAGAGAGAGAGAGAGAGACAGAGAGAGAGTGAGAGAGAGAGACATTCAGATAGAGAGAGTAGAGATAGTTTAGCAGCAATTTATCCACCTAATTAAACGCTGGTGCCAGAGAGACGAGCACAGGGACAATCAGGGAGCTGTAGGATGGCGATAACCTGCATTGAGGTCCCCTGCATTACCGGCATGTGTGTGTGTGTGTGTTTATGTCCATGCGTGTGCTTGTGTGTGTGTGTGTGTGTGTGTGTGTGTGTGTGTGTGTGTTAATGTCAGTGTTTATGGCCGGGGACTATGTGTCTGCGGCAGTCTCTGTGAGACTATTGTTTGTCTCTGTGTGGCGTCTCTGTGCTCCACAGACGGTCGCTCTGCCCGCCGTGGCCCCCGTCAGGGAGTCACCATGGAGCTAGGAGAGCCAGGAGGGATATCAGAGTTATCAGAGATGTTAGTTGTCAGATCTATAAGAGAGATAAGAGTTATAAGAGTTCTAAGAGTTATGAGACATATCAGATATATAAGAGCTATGAGTTATAAGAGATAAAAAGAGATGTCAGAGCTATAAGAGATATGAGAGATGGATCGAGCAGCGAGCCTCAAACTACCTGGCTCCTTCCCCACCCTGCTGGGGTCAGGAAGGGCCCCCAGCCCTCCTCCAGGGCCCCCAGCCCTCCTCCAGGGCCCCAGTCCTCCTCCAGGGCCCCCAGTCCTCCTCCAGGGCCCCCAGTCCTCCTCCAGGGCCCCCAGTCCTCCTCCAGGGCCCCAGTCCTCCTCCAGGCCCCCAGCCCTCCTCTAGGGCCCCCAGTCCTCCTCCAGGGCCCCAGTCCTCCTCTAGGGCCCCCAGTCCTCCTCCAGGGCCCCCAGTCCTCCTCCAGGGCCCCCAGTCCTCCTCCAGACCCCCAGCCCTCCTCCAGGGCCCCAGCCCTCCTCCAGGGCCCCCAGTCCTCCTCCAGACCCCCAGCCCTCCTCCAGGGCCCCAGCCCTCCTCCAGGGCCCCCAGTCCTCCTCCAGACCCCCAGCCCTCCTCCAGGCCCCCAGCCCTCCTCCAGGGCCCCAGGGCCCCCAGCCCTCCTCCAGGGCCCCCAGTCCTCCTCCAGGCCCCCAGTCCTCCTCTAGGGCCCCCAGTCCTCCTCCAGGGGCCCCAGTCCTCCTCCAGGGCCCCCAGTCCTCTTCCAGGGCCCCCAGTCCTCCTCCAGGCCCCCAGTCCTCCTCTAGGGCCCCCAGTCCTCCTCCAGGGGCCCCAGTCCTCCTCCAGGGCCCCCAGTCCTCTTCCAGGGCCCCCAGCCCTGTCAGCACCCCGCCCAGCCGCTGTGGGGTGGTGGGGGTCTCAGGACCCCACAGTGGGCCTTGATTAACAGACTGCGGCCGCTGAGCGGTGTGTGTGTGTGTGTGTGTGTGTGTGTGTGTGTGTGTGTGTGTGTGTGTGTGTGTGTGTGTGTGTGTGTCCGAGCACGGTCCACTGCACACAGCCAGTGTGTGTGTTTCTAATGTTTACTGCTGTGCGGCTGCGCTACAAGCACACACACACACACACACACACACACACACACACACACACACACACACACACACACACATACACACATACACAAAACATACACACATACACAAAACACACACACACAGGTTTTCAGTGTTTCAGCGTTAACGTGACACCGGTTTGGCTACTTAAAAAAAATAACGTTTGGAAGTATGACCATAGCACTGCGTTTGGAAAGGCAGCAAACAGGACATTACTTGTTCAAAACTGGATTAGATCTCAACTGATTCATGCAAATGTCAACTGAATCCCACCATAAGCGCAACAGTCTCTGTCTTGTTTAAACACTAGTCAGCAGCCAACCGTTTTAACGATAGTTAACAGCCTACAGTTTTAAAGCTAGTCAACAGTAAGCTGCAGACCCGCTGGCCCCGGGGCCAAACAGAAGGACAGGGGCCCCGCGGGTAGCCGCCCGAGGAGACAGAGAGGCTGCGGGGGGGGAGCCATGTCCCGATCCCTCTGCTACTCTAAGTTCCTCTTACACATACTCTACAGTAAAAAGGTATATTGATTGGTCAGTGAGTGATATGTTTAAAAAAAAAAAACCTTCATGTCATCATGTTCAAGCTCTAATGGACGGAGAAATAACCATGTCATGCTCTCTCGATCGCTGGCTGTTTACCGCTCTCCCTCGCTCTCTCTCTCTCTCTCGCTCTCTCTCTCACTCGTTATTTGTGTTTATTTGTTTGCCTTTCAGTCTCTGGTGGCCACTCTACTGATGCAACCGTTGAATCACGCAGGGTTTTTGAAGCTAGAAGTACAGGTTGGACGGTAAACAGCGCAGGAAGGTGAAAACGAGGTCAACAGGAGCATGAGGAGAGAGAAGGAGGAGAGAGAGAGAGAGAGAGGATACAGGGAGGAGTGAGCATGTCGATGGGAAGGGTCCAGGACGAGGGAGGTGACATGGTAGAACGTTACAGAGATTCCCAGCGTTCAGCGAGGCTTCTCTGGGCTTGTCTCATCAATCTGACATCCCCGCCACACACACACACACACACACACACACGCACGCACGCACACACACACACACACACACCCAAGTATGCCTGTACAACCGCACACTCACACACATACACACACACACACACACACACACACACCCAAGTATGCCTGTACAACCGCACACTCACACTCACACTCACACTCACACACACACACACACACACAAGTAAGCCCGTACAACCGCACACTCACACACACGCACAAATGCTCATACAACCGCACACACAAACACGCATTCACACACAAACATACATGCACACTCACTCACACACACACACACACACACACACGCAGGCCTCTACAGCCGCACATGAAGCAGAAGCACACATTCATCATACATGTGACCATACACCTAACAAAGCACTGATTATTTTCTCCTTTTTTTTTTAATTATGTGTGTGATACACACATACCTGATATCTATTCAAGTTATATAATAGAAGACAATAAATAAAGATAAATACACACACTTGCAAACACCCTGGCAATGTGTGTACATTGCACCCCTATATTTGTACACAGACTGATTGGAGCGGATTGCTGTAATTGTGATGAATATGTTTCCTGAGAACCTAATGGGATCTATGCATCTCTATCATCTGGAGGGGGATGGGTTGAGGGGAACTGGAATATAAAGTGCGGGACTGGCTGGACAGGGGCAGAAATATGAGCAAGTAATGGAGAAGGACTTAGGGCCGAGGTGATATTAGTAGAACGTAATGGTGCTTTTATATCCTGGCTATTTATTGAGGTGCAATTAGGGACTCACCCCGTGTGTGTGTTTGTGTTTGTGTGAGTGCATATGTGTGTGTGTGTGTGTGTGTGTGTTTGTGTTTGTGCATGCGGATGTGTGTGTGTGTGTGTGTGTGTGTGTGTGTGCACGTGTGTGTGTGTGTGTGTGTGTGCGCACGTGTGTGTGTGTGTGTGTGTGTGTGTGCACGTGTGTGTGAGGTTCTTTTTGCCGCATTCTTTCCCGTTTAACTCTTCTTTCAACCATTCTTCTAATAACACATCTCCGCATTGTCCTGGGTGGGCCACACGTTCCCGGCCCACATTAGAGGGGCCGTGTGTGTGAATGGATGAATAGTCTAATTAGTGGCGTGACTCTATGTGTTGTATGGGGGGGGGGGGGGGGGGGGGGGGGAGAGAGATCCTGATCCACATTTTTGGCACTTGGCTAATCTGACTCACCTCAATAATCCCCCTCACTCATTTTGTCCCTGACTGGCTTCCATTCCCGTTCTGCTGCCCTGGTCGGCGCATACGATTAACCAGAACAAGAGCAGAGGGGAGAGAGCATGAAAGACCAGGAGAACAAAGGGATGAACTGACAGACAACAGACAGAGGTGGAGAGGAGAGCAAGGGGACGGCTTGAAAGAGGGTTGGGGGGGGTGGGGGGTGAGGAGGCAAGAAAGAAGAAAGAGAAAGTTAAAGACGTGTGGCAATAAGAAAAGAGTTCACAGATCCCCCTGAGAGTGAGACGTGCTGGCGTCTCACTCTCAGCCGTCGTCCGGCGCGGGGAACGCAGAGGACGAGACGGGAGAGCGCGAGGTAGAGGGGAGACGAGAAGAGGGACAGGGGATCGGGACCAGAGCTGGTCTTTTGAGCGGTCTTTTGGAGGAGGGAAAGCGAGCACAACAGGAACAGAGAAGCAGGAGGGATGTTGTGCAGAGAAGAAGGGAGGGTGAATGAGCTCCGAGGCGGGGGTGGGCGGTGTGTGACAGCAGAGGGTGGTGTGTGACAGGAGGGGGGGGCGGCCGGGGGGGGGGGTGGTTAGAGTCATCGAGCCAGTCAGCAGGCGAGCGAGCGAGCGAAGTTGAAGGAGGGGGTGGAGAGAGCGAGAGAGAGAGAGAGAGAGAGAGAGAGAGAGAGAGAGCGGGAGGGAGGGAGGAGGAGGAGGAGGGAGTGTTGCTGCTGCTGCATCTGTTTCTCCTGTCATTCGGCTACAGCTTGCCCAGCAGGCTGGAGGCAGGCGAAGGCAGCGACATACACACACACACACACACACACACACAAACACAAACACACACACACACACACACACACACACACACACTGTGGAGGAGCTACGACAAGCCGCGGCAAAGGAAGCTAGACCCGGCTGCTTTTTTATTGTAGCCATTGTTGCCTTTCCCCTGGCTGCTGTCATCCGCGTGGAGGAGACACAGAGGATTTGTGCAGCGGACACAGAGCTGGACATTTTGCGGATTACCGGCGGTTAGCGAGGATGACTGGGTATGGACTCTGTTAAGCCACCGGGCGTGTGTCTCAGTAGCGGGGTGAAGCTGCGGTCTTTGGCACAGCGGGGGAGCCAGCCTCAGTTTGGGGACTTACTGCAGACATTAGTCTGGCTTTTTCCAACCCCCCTCTCCATTCTCCCGCCGGTCTCTGTAGCCAGATTGCGTGTGTGTGTCTGTGTGTGTGTGTCTGTGTGTGTGTGTGTGTGTGTGTGTGTGTGTGTGTGTGAGAGAGAGAAAGTGTACTGAGAGCGTGTCACTGATTGTTGTGTTTTGGCTCTCTGCAGGAGGGATGCTGGCCGCTAATGGGGCTAGCGTTAGCATGACGGCTAAGCCCAGGGAGCTTGATTTGAGGTCCCCTGCCGCGGGCCAGGACGGCGCCGCCCGGACAATGGCCTCCAGGAAGATCCAGAGCAAGCCCTCCGCTCTGCCCCAGGGGCTGTCCCGACCCTCGGCGCCCGAGCTGAGGGTGTACCGGCCCGCCGCCGGCGCCATCCCCGTCCCCAGCGCCACGCCGGCCAAGCTCCGCAAGCAGCACTCGCTCACCAACCTGGCGGTCCTCACGGACGCCGAGAAGAAGATGCACCTCTACCAGTCCCCCCTGTGGAGCGACGACATGGGCCGGCCCGGCGCCGGCGCCAACCACGCGGGCCAGGGCAAGACGGCCGGTCAGCCGGGGGGCGGGAAGGCGCCCCTGTCCCGGACGCTGTCCAAGTCAGAGCAGTCTCTGTTCCAGGGGAAGCCTAAGCCCTTTACGTCCCCAGCCGGGACTCCTAGTCTAGGCAAGCCCAGTCGCATCCCCGCCCCCGGGAAACCCAGGGGGCCCTACGCCGAGGTCAAACCCATCAGCCAGGGGCCGGAGCCCGGTAAGGGCCCGGACCCTTCAGATCCCCCCAACAAGCCTCAATCCAACGGGACGGGGAGCCCCGGGATTAATGTCAAGAAAGCAGGGGACAAGGGCCGGGCAGAGGCGCCGTCGTCCACGGAGGAGAAGAAGGAGGCGAAGGACGTGGAGGGAGAGTCGGCCTTCCTGAAGGTGGACCCCGAGCTGGTGGTCACGGTGCTGGGGGACCTGGAGCAGCTGCTCTTCAGCCAAATACTGGGTGAGTCCTCCTGAATGCTCTCTGTCTGCACGGCGTCACGTTTCAATCAACTATCGACGATCAACGCACGTTTTTGAATCTGAATGCATTGACTGTACTGCAGAGTGTGTGTGTTTAGAGCGGAGGGAATTCACTTCAGGGAAATCATGTGTTGGTTCACTGGACGGACACATGCCAACGTAAACAGACATGTTAACATGTTAGAGTGCATGTTAAGACTAGTCTTATTGTGTCTCCTTTCCTCTCCTCCCCTCTCTTCTCCTATCCTCTCCTCTCTTCTCCTATCCTCTCCTCTCCTTCTCCTCTCCTCTCCTTCTCCTCTCCTCTCCACCTCTCTCCTTCTCCTCTCCTCTCCACCTCTCTCCTTCTCCTCTCCTCTCTCCTCTCCTTCTCCTCTCCACCTCTCTCCTTCTCCTTCTCCTCTCCACCTCTCTCCTTCTCCTCTCCTCTCTTCTTCTCCCCTCCTCCCCTCCCCTCTCACACACCCATACCATTGCCACAAGCTCATGCTCAGCATCAACAATGAATTTTAAATGACCCCGTCTCTGTGGCGGCGCAGCGTAGATCACATGTAAGCTTGTGTGTTCTTCAAGTGCTTCTCTACTATGAGCTTGTGAGTACCGGCGCAAACGGGAATCATCTCCCCGCTAGGGTTGCAGTGTTCACAACACTATCTGTCAGATGATGTGTATCATGCCGTGTGCGCGTGCGTGTGTGTATGTTTTTTTTAAACTGTGTCCTCGATTGCAGGGACCTTTTGTGGGTACAGTATTAGTCTGGTGTGTGTGTGTGTGTGTTTGTGTGTGTGTATCTTTAAGCGCTGTGTGTGTGTGTGTGTGTGTGTGTGTGTGTGTGTGTGTTTGTGTGTGTGTGTGTGTGCGTATTGTTGTTGATGTATTGCTAGCTGAAGTAAGCATATCTGGAGGGGCTGGCATAGTTTGTGTTGTGTTGATTCATTACATATCTGGACAGCCTCTGCTCTGACCTACTGCCACACTGAGGAAAATACATGGGGGACATTAATCTTTAAAACACTGCTGTCTCTCTAGGTATCTCTCTCTCTCTCTCCCTCTCTCCCTCTCTCTCTCTCTCTCTCTCTCTCTCTCTCTCTCACTCTCTCACTCTCACACTCTCTCTCTCTCTCTCTCTCTCTCACTCTCACTCTCACTCTCACTCTCTCTCGCACTCTCTATTTTTCTCTTTCTCTCTCTCTCTCTCTCTTCCGCTCCCTCTTCTCTCGTGCTCCTCACATGCGGCAGCCGCGTGCAGGACCAACGCTGTGACAACATGAATGCTGATACCCGGCACTGTACTGCGTGTGTGTGGCTCGCATCACCAGGGCCCCCCCGCGCCAGTGGAGGCCCTGTGACTCCCACCCAGAGCAGCCATTCGTTAATAAGGGGCGTGGGAGCGGTGGCCGCGGGGAACGGAATCTCAGCCTGTTAATAAAATGACAGCATATTGCGTCCGGCTCCGGACACAGTGGGCGACATATTGAGACTCCCCCTTATCTCCCCCTCCCTCCCCCCATCCCTCGCTCTGTCCCTCCCTCCCCCCCCCCACCACCATCTATCCATCCATCCTACATCCCCCACCCCCCACCAACCTTCATTGATCTTTGGTCCACTGACAGATGGCCACACACCCCCCGCCCCCCCCCCCCCACACGCACACACACGCATACACACACACACACCTCCCTGTAACCGGGGGCAACGTGTTGGTTGGGCCGTATCAGAGGCAGGTAGAGATAGGCCTGGAAGGCTTTGTCATGCACACACATAAAACACACACAATCTCACTCACCCATACACACCGCACACACACACACACACACACACACACACACACACTCACACACACACACACACACACACACACACACAGTATACATAACGCCAGGCACTCCCAAGAATCACATGGGCGCACAAAAGCAATGATGCATTGAAGGGAGATGTACAAAGTGTGTGAACTTTGAACAAATCACCATAGTGACTGTAGATCTGTGAGTCATCAGTCTAATGCATCAATCTCAATAGCTCTCTCTCTCTCTCTCTCTCCCTCTCTCCTGTGTCTCTCTATCTTTATTTTTGATCGGTTATGCTTTCCATCCATTACTGGCTAGCATGAGATGGTATCAAAACATTTGTGTTTACGTGGAAGGTAGAGGAAACGCGTGACTAGATCAACACCAGCTCAGCCCGTTCTTATCTCCTCTCCTCCTCCTCTCTCCTACATTGTCTCCTATCTCCTCGCTTCTATATCATCTTCTATCTCCGCACCTCCTCTTTCCGCTATCCTCTGTCCTGACTCCTATCTCTCCTCTGGCCTCCCTTTATTTCTCCTCTCTGCTTTCTCCTCCCTTCATCTCTCCTCCTTCTTTCCTTCATCTCTCCATCCTTCCTCTCTCCTCTCTCTTCTCTCCTTCCTCCTCGGTTGTTCACAGCTTGTCCCCTGCTCCTGTAGCCTCAAATCACAGCATGGGCGACCTTGCCGTGTGGGTGTGACTATGCATGTGTATGTGTGATATTGCTATTGTTAGTGTGTGTGTGTGGGTGCGTGTGTGTGTGTGTGTGTGTGTGTGTGTGTGTGTGTGTGTGTGACCTTGTACTGCCATCCTTCTGGGAGAGGTAGCTGAAGGTAGAGGAGCAGGGAGGCTAGAGGAAAGAGTCCTGATCCGTATTGATATTTATGGATACATGAATGTATCACAGGCTGCCCAAAGTAAACAGTAGTGTGTGGATATGTCTGGTGTGTGTGTGTGTGTGTGTGTGTGTGTGAGTGTCTGTGTCTGTGTGTCTGTCTGTGTCTGTGTTCGCGTGTGTGTGTGTGTGTGTGTGTGAGTGTCTGTGTCTGTGTGTCTGTCTGTGTCTGTGTTCGCGTGTGTGTGAGTGTCTGCGTCTGTGTGTCTGTGTCTATGTGTCTGTGTGTGTGCCTGTGTGTCTGTGTGTTTGTGTGTGTCTGTGTGTCTGTCTGTGTGTTTGTGTGTGTGCCTGTGTGTCTGTGTGTTTGTGTGTGTCTGTGTGTCTGTCTGTGTGTTTGTGTGTGTCTGTGTCTGTGTGTCTGTGTGTGTGTCTGTGTGTCTGTGTCTGTGTGTGTGTCTGTGTGTCTGTGTGTCTCTGTGTTTGTGTGTGTGTCTGTCTGTGTGTCTGTCTGTGTGTCTGTGTGTGTCTGTGTGTCTGTCTGTCTGTCTGTGTTTGCATGTGCCTATTAGGTAGAGGTTAATTGTGACTTGCCCTGTAGCCGGCAGCTGTACTCATCCCTGATCATATCTGCTCCTCGTCTATTTCCGACGGGACTGGCAGCTAATTGGTTTCTCCACGCTCTGTCATAGGAGGATAGATTGTGGACGTCTAAAGGATCTGTTCCAAGCATGCACCTCTTTGCTGCCTACACGCCCCCTCCACAACTGCAGGAGGCAAAGAAAACTCCAGAAATATCATGTTTACTGTAGATCAGCGCAGAGTGTGTGTTTTTCCACGCCCTGTTGTCTGTGGCAGGCTATGAGTTCTTAGCCTACATCTTAGAGTGTGTTAGCCCAGTTAGCTGCAGGGAGCGGACCACGTGACGAGTGTGTGCTACAACTCAGCATCATAGGCTGTGACGCCGTCCCTCTGAGGTGAGCCTACAGTGGGGGGGGGGGGGGGGGGGGGCAAACAGCACGGCCGCCGCCACAGTGGCCCCGCCGCCGTCTGGACGCATCACAGTGACTGTCGTCTTCAGTGTGAGAGAAGGACCGGTAGCCGCAGAACCACACCCTGGCCCTGGTGACTCTGAAGGATCTTGTACTGTATCACAATGTGTGTATGGTTTACATGTAGTTTGTCATTCTATGATTCTTCTGTTCAGACTTCTGTTTATTATTCTCTGTCATAGAAATAGTTAAAAATAGATTGTAGATAGATAGATTGTAAAAAAAAAACGAGATGAAGACATCACGCACTGTTCTTAGAAAATGTTTCAACAACAACCTTGAGATGCACATTGCTAGTATTGGCCAGGATAGCAGTAGAGCTCTGCAGTGCACTGGTCAGATGTTAGCTAATGTGCTTATAAAGCCTGGGCTGAATTGGCTGACAGGACAATCGAAAGCAATCACCTCAGGAGTCTGTAATGACACCGCTGTGCCCCATCCGACACGCATAATGAGAGGTGCACACGTGTGTGTGTGTGTGTGTGTGTGTGTGTGTGTGTGTCTGTGTGTGTGTGTGTGTGTGTGTGTGTGTGTGTGTGTGTGTGTGTGTGTGTGTGTGTGTGTGTGTGTGTGTGTCTGTGTGTGTGTGTGTGTGTGTGTGTGTGTGTGTGTGAGTGAGTGTGTGTTTGGTGTGTGTGTGTGTGTGTGTGTGTGTGGTTCCCAGCAGCCTATAATGGTGGTCTTACCCAGCAGGGGGCCGGTTCATTTAAAGCGGCTCCAGCTCAGGATTAGATCTACATAAAGATAATGAGGAGAGGCCCCTCCCCCCCCCGCCCCCTAATCAGCGATCCATCACCCTGATGGGACCCTGAGAACACGCTGGAAAGACCCCACACTCAGCTGAGGGAGGGGGACTCAGAAAGGTGCAAGTTAAGAGGACTTAACTGAAGGCTGCTCAGGAGGGGGACGGTGTGACCAGGGGCCGTTCCAGGAGATTATGTCAGAGGTGGCTCCATGTATATGTATACATATCAATTTCTTATGATTATTTTTTATCAATATACACATAGATACATATTTGGATGTATGCAAATAGAGCGAATACCTTGTTATTATTCAGCGGCTGAGTTTTCCAACCACACCCTAAAATAAGGTTGTTTTTTTTCAAATGCACCGTTCTACTGCTTAGCATTCCCAACGTCACGGGACCTGATACGCTTACCTTCTCAAACCTCACATTGTAGTGTGTGCCACTTTGTCATAGCCTATCTGGGAACAGTGACTGTGCCTTTAATCTTTAAACAGGAAGAACCGATAAAGTAATATCTATGATCTAATACTGTCTATTTTCTATTCATGTAGTGTTGCACCACTGCTGAATAACACGGGGACGTCACGCTCAGAGGTAGCTACTCACTAGTCTACCAGAGCTACGCTAGCTAAGCTAACAATCTAGCTACCTAAAACCACGATTTAACTCAATCAAGGCTTCAGTAGCGTTCCGCCATCAGTGGGCCTCATTACTCTCGACAACACCCCACTCCACATATTTCAAAAGAAATAATTGAGTGTGTATTGTGTACATACCATGAACAGAGACTAGATGTTATTCATTTGCCAGCAAGTCTTTGACACCGCTCTGATACAATGGGGCGGGGCATTGTCAGATTGGCAGTAGCCTAGTCCAATGGCTTGAAGCGGGCACCAGGGGGGACCAATCATTGTTCACCCCGTGCCACCCCTTTAGATACCGCCCTGGATGTGACCCATACACACGCATGTGACCCATACACACGCATGTGCAGGCACGCACACACATACACACACACACGCATACACACAAGATGTCCGAAGGCTTTAGTCAACTAAAGGTCCAACTTTTTGCTCAGTTCCACCATCGACATGGTTCTTTGTGAGTCTGTACTACTGCACCGGGAATGTAATAAATACAAGTCATGCTGTGGAGTCATGTTTTGTGTATGTTCACTGCTCTTGAATAGACATCATGGTGAAGGTGTGACACAAACACACAGGCTGTGGTGGAGCGTTAGTGAGGGCACATATACAGAAGCTGGTTATTGCTTTCTGCTGTCAACCCCCTCAGATGTCCCAGATGTATCAGTATAGAGAGAGAGCGAGAGCCAGAGCCAGAGCCAGAGAGAGGGAAAGAGAGAGGGAAAGAGAGAGAGATAGAGAGAGGTACAGAATCTGGTATCAAACAAGCATACACACGCATTCAAGAGTGACAGCACTGCGCTACATCAAATATTAGCAAAAGACTATAGCCAAGATGACACATCAGCACATATACACCACTGTGTGTGTGTGTGTGTGTGTGTGTGTGCAGTGCAGTGCATGTGATTTACACAGAACACTGTCAGTGTTCTGTGACACAACAATCAGTGGAATCCTCGTGATAACACCACCGCCACCGTGTCCTGGTGATGATCCTCTCTGTGAAGCGCTGATGTTCTCCACGCACTGAATCCGCATAACCAGCCCTCTGCCGCGCCGCGTGCTGAGTGGCTAATGGGATGCGGGCGTGGCGGCGGGCCGAGAGGTCCTCCGCGCGCTGCAGTGAGGCTGTCAGGCTCTGCGGTTTCTACAGTCTGCAGTCAGACGTTCACAGGCTCGGTAGTCGGTAGAAAAGTCACAATCATTATCGTGCTCCACGTATGCAGGGACTATTCTGAAAGAAGAAAGTGTCCCCTTTAATCCCTGTAGCTTCTCTCTCTCTCTCTCGCTCTCTCTCTCTCTCTCTCTCTCTCACTCTCCGTCTCTGATGCTTTTGTTCACTTTTACTCTGGCTCTCTCCCTCTTCCTCGCACTCTGTTTCTCTGGCTCTCTCCCTCTTCCTCGCACTCTGTTTCTCTGGCTCTCTCGCTCTTCCTCGCTCTCCTTGTGCTCTCTCGGATCTGAAGGGACACGATGAATGGCTTGGCGTAGGTATGTCAGAGTAAGACGAATAAAGGATATTTCTGGGCCACATGCTTTTTTAGGAGTACAGTTGCTTTTAGTTGTTCAATAGAGGGAGAGGGAAGAGACACAGGCGTGTGTTGTGCCTTTGTATGCGGTGTGTTTGTGTGTTTGTGTGTGCGTGCACGTGCGTGTGCATGTGTGTGCGTGTGTGTGTGTGCGTGTGTGTGTGTGTGCGTGCGTGTGTGTGTGTGTGTGGGGAAAGAGCATTGTGTGTCTATCTCTGAGGAGCAAACACAGGAGCCTCTGCATTAGTGGCGTCTGCTTCCTGCCCTCCTCCGCTGAAATCCTATTACTGCTTCCTGTGCTTGTATCTCATTAGCTCTACACAGCAAACACACACGCAGCCTCACGGACACACGCATGAGTGCATGCACCGTACCGTATACATGCTATACCACGAACGTACGGGCCACTTCCTTTTAGCTGCCGCTGGGACAATGCTCTTCTCTTGCTTGTTTGTTTGTTTCTATATTCACAGTCCTAACTGATGTTATTGTTCTATAATACACGTATGTATCTGACACATTACTGCTTTTATATCTTGTGTTCATTCAAACAATATCAATG
>NC_140285.1:15591013-15595321 GCF_964030765.1 Micromesistius poutassou
GAGAGGAGAGCTGAGAGGAGAGGAGAGGAGAGGAGAGGAGAGATGACAGGTCAAGGGAGAGATGTTTGACATGGACTGATGTGCATGGACAGTGTTATCAGTGTGTGCTGGTGTTGGTGGGAGCTAGATCGATCGCAGCATTCCTCCTATACTAGCGGTATCTCCTTCTCCTTCTACACTGCTCCTGTTGAACCAACCCAGGATTACCCCAAAGCTGACTTCAAAGTAAACCCTTCAAAAGCACACAGACACACAAGGAAACAGAGACACGCACAGACACACACACAGACACACACACACACACACACACACACACACACACACACACACACACACACACATTGAGTCAAATATGACTACCCTATGACTATGATTTGTGTATAAGTACTCTCCACTTTTTAAGAGATTAGGACTCTGTGATGCACTCTGTGCATCTCAATTTAAAGTACTGGAGAATACTCTCTGCAACCTTTTCCTTAACTCTCACCACTCATCCTGTGGTGTGCTGTGAGGTGACAGCTCTCAATGCATCATCAGAGTTTGTCCTTGAGAAGCACCTCTCTCTCTTTCCATCTCTCTGTCCCCGCCCCTATTTCTGAGCCACAGGACTCTGACTCCATCAGCAGATGTTTCCCTGCTGGAATACATTTCCTTTACCATTAATACACACTACCGCCGGTACTGTATTAACCTTGACACACTCAACCCAAACACACACACACACACACACACACACACACACACACACACACACCCTCGTACTCTGAACACTGAGGCGGAGGAGCTGTTTATGGAGGTTTCCTGTTTAAACAAGATGTCACGTTTCCTATGATAAACACGCTGTTTACCACCACGGAGGTTTTCATGAATCAAAATGGCAGAGGAACGTCTGTGTGAATATATTGCTCCAAGTATGGTTATATTTGAATGAGAGGAATGCAGGCAAACATTAAACGGCCGCGCTCTAACCAGTGTGTCTGAGGTAATGATTTATTTTATTTACCCTGGCCTTTATTCAGGGATGTGGTGTAGATGAAGCTGGAAGACACGATTCGTTTCCAGCGAAATAAATAAATAAATAAAACGAGAGACGCATTCATGATCAGCGCGTGCCAGACCTAATATCTTTACAACCCCACTGGCTCCAGGCCTTCATCTTCCAGAAGTGTCAGATAGACACATCCTGACAATGCTGTTCACCTTTGGGGGCTCGGAAGGGAGAGATTAAGAATTACGGCCCGTTTTGCTGACAGGAGGATCACTAATGTATGCGTACTGTCCACGCGCACACATACGTTTCACACGCACGCCCACACACACACACACGCAAACACCTGGAATGGAAGTAATCCCTAATCCCTCTAAGTACTGGAGCGCCTCGTGGCTTCAGCTTCCTGATAATAGAAGGAGGAGGCAGGGACTCATGCAGGAAGTGAACTGCTGCGGAAGAGAAGAAGAGACAGATGGAGCCATCACAGAGCTCCCTCCAAAAGGAGCTCAGAGGCTGGGGACAGGGGGGAGGAGTGATGAATGTCATTAACGTGTTGCGCGCTCTCTCTCTCTCTCTCTCTCTCTCTCTCTCTCTCTCTCTCTCTCTCTCTCTCTCTCTCTCTGTATCACTCTCTCCTCTCTCTCTCTCTCTGTATCACTCTCTCCTCCTCTCTCTCTCTCTGTATCACTCTACTTCTCTCTCTTTATACCTCTACCTCTCTCTCTCTCTGTCTCTCTCTCTCTCTCTCTCTCTCTCTCTCTCTCTCTCTGTTACTCTCTCTCTCTGTTACTCTCTCTCTCTCTCTCTCTGTATCACTCTCTCCTCTCTCTCTCTCTCTCTGTATCACTCTTCCTCTCTTTCTCTTTATACCTCTACCTCTCTCTCTCTGTTTCTCTCTTTCTCTCTCTCTCTCTCTCTCTCTGTTTCTCTCTCTCTCTCTCTCTCCCTCTCTCTCTCTCTCTCTCTCTCTCTCTCTCTCTCTCTCTCTCTCTCTCTCCCTCCCTCCCTCTCTCTCTCTCCACCCAGCTGCCTCGACGTGGGCACCTGCTACGACAGCGACGAGGCCGCCGCCTTCTCCGTGTCCAGCCTGTCCAACCGCTCCTCACCGCTGTCATGGCGACAGGGCCAGGCCAGCCCCCGGCTGCAGGCGGGCGACGCCCCCTCGGCCGACCACGCCCGCTCCCACAGCCCCATCCGCATCAGCCACACCTCCCGCATCCAGCTGATCGAGGAGCTGGACGCCGACCCCTCCTACCTGAAGGGCGGGGGCTACCTCAGCGACAGCGACCTCGGCCAGAAGAGGGCGCCGCAGGACGGCCGCGACATGGACGACATGGACGACATGGACGACATGGACGAGCTGGGCAACGGGTGAGTGGCTCGTTCTAAAACAAAACCCAGGAGGGAGTCTCTGGCACTAGCCTGGCCGGTGCCAGACCAGGCTCAGGCGTAGATTGCCCGTTGGTCTGGGGGAGGCTGCTGTCATTTTCTTCAGCACAAGAGGGCGTGATCGACGGGGCGGAGTTCAATTGACTCCTGTGCGCAATTGGCTGCTTTGCCGTCGCTTCCCTCGTCGTCATTGTGTTAAACCAGCCAATAGCGCGCCGGGGGGGGGGGGGGGGGAAAGCCAGCTTGGTGATTGGCTCCCGCAAAAAAACGCATCGAAACTAGAAAGAAATGTATCGCTCTTCTCCAGAGCCTTCTGCGGGGCGAACTCAAAATCGCCGGGCAGAATGGGCGGGGCTACCCGGGTCTAGTCTCGGACCTTTTCCCGCCACTTCCCGCCTCACACACACCCCGTGCGGCCGTCCCTCCGCCCCGTGGCCTGCTGGTGATTCATTGGCTGGTGGTTCTCAGCCACCTGTCAGCAGTTTCGTCCCCCCCCCCCACCCCGCCACAGACACGGCCCCCGTTAGAGGGCAGGGCCGCTGTGATCACAGGCCCTGTAATGAATCACAGGACCCCCCCGTCTGAACCAGCAGCAGCTGCCAGCCCCCCCCTCTGGAGCTGGCTGGCCCGGGCCGCGGTCAGGAAGGAGGCCTCTGGCATCAGCACTGACCAGGATGGTTGTGACGATGATGTCACTGTCATTGCTCCCACCACCACCACCACCACACCCAGTCACACACTCTACCCCCCAGTCCACCACCACCACCCCCAGACACACACTCTACCCCCCAGTCCACCACCACCCCAAGACACACACTCTACCCCCCAGTCCACCACCACCCCCAGACACACACTCTACCGCCCAGTCCACCACCACCACCACCAGACACACACTCTACCCCCCAGTCCACCACCACCAGACACACACTCTACCCCCCACTCCACCACCACCCCAAGACACACACTCTACCCCCAGTCCACCACCACCAGACACACACTCTACCCCCCAGTCCACCATCACTCCAAGACACACACTCTACCCCCCAGTCCACCACCACCCCAAGACACACACTCTACCCCCCACTCCACCACCACCCCAAGACACACACTCTACCCCCAGTCCACCACCACCACCCCCAGACACACACCCTACCACCCCACTACCAAGTCCATCACCACCCAGGCTGGCCTTCTCCTACCCCACTTCCTCCACCTCCAGCTCCACCACCCCGTCTAGCGAGACTGCATGTGCAGCTCTGAGCCTTCTGCTAGGGCTCTCTAGTACCCCACCCTCCAATAGTTAGTGTGCAGATGTACGTCACAGCAAAGACAGTATCCCTCTCTCCCCTCTGACTGAAACTGTGTAACAAGCGAAACACTCCCAAAAAGGGGAAATCGATGCTTTCTGCTATTGCTCCTTCTATGACTACACAACATGAGTACACAACCGTTGGTTTGGAACAGAAACAACAGTGTAGCTGCTCCCTGGGAACAGGAAGGACTCGTTGTTACAAGGGCCGGTCTGTTGTCTGTGAACAGAAAACAACAGTGCCTTTATTGGGAAGTGAGGTATCTGTGTGTGTGTGTGTGTGTGTGTGTGTGTGTGTGTGTGTGTGTGTGTGTGTGTGTGTTTGTACGCGTGATACCGGATGCACAGATTGCCAAAGATTGTGTATTGCGTAAAAAGCAGATTGTGTTTGTGAAAGGGGATCCGGCAACTAAGGACGGCTTGGAAGAGGTTGAACTGGTTTATCCCGTGGTTGTCATCACTAGTCACTGGTTTATCCCATGGTTGTCATCACTAGTCACTGGTTTATCCCGTGGTTG
Source organism: Micromesistius poutassou (assembly GCF_964030765.1). Lineage (NCBI taxonomy): Eukaryota > Metazoa > Chordata > Actinopteri > Gadiformes > Gadidae > Micromesistius > Micromesistius poutassou. Next base: position 15,595,221 of record NC_140285.1, read on the forward strand.
TCATCACTAGTCACTGGTTTATCCCGTGGTTGTCATCACTAGTCACTGGTTGTGGTTGGGTCTAGTGACTGAAGGGGGAGGGAGGAGGGTTCTTGTAGCTG
>NC_140285.1:15603021-15668021 GCF_964030765.1 Micromesistius poutassou
GTCTGTCTGCCTGTCTGTCTGTCAGCCTATCTGTCTGCCCGTCTGTCTGTCTGCCCGTCTGTCTGTCAGTCTGTCTGTCTGCCTGTCTGTCAGCCTATCTGTCTGCCCGTCTGTCTGTCTGCCCGTCTGTCTGTCTGTCTGCCTGCCCGTCTGTCTGTCTGCCCATCTGTCTGTCAGTCTGCCCGTCTGTCTGTCTGCCCGTCTGTCTGTCTGTCAGCCTGTCCACCTGCCTGTCTGTCTGCCTACCTGGATGTTGCATATGGCCATCTGTCTGTCTGTCTGTCTGTGTGCCTGTCTGTCTGTCTGTCTGTCTGTCTGTCCAGCCTCTACTCCCCAGCCTATATCTTTGATGGTCTACGTAACATGTATCGCTTAATGGAACAGATGTGTATCTGTGTGTGTGTGTGTGTGTGTGCGTGCGTGTGTGTGTGCGTGCGTGTGCGTGTGCCAGATGTGCGCATGCACCGGCAGAACTCCTGTGAGAGCATCTCCAGCCTCAACAGCCTCAGCAGCCTCTCCAGCCTCGGCAGCCTGAAGGAGCAGGAGGCCAAGAAGAAGAAGAAGAAGAGCTGGGTAATCCCCCCGCTCAGCGCTCCCCACTCTACTGCTACTGTCTGTTCTGTCCATCCTCTACTTTAGTTAACCAGGCACGCCCCTTGTCAGGCACCAGCAGTAGAGCCAAGTAGAGCCAAGAGTCAACAAACGCTCAAAAGCATAGCCGTATGCACACACACACACACACACACACACACACAGACACACACACACACTAAGCCCTGATTTGCGTTCATCCTTCTGTCCTGCTCCTGTCCTCCTCCTCTCCATCTTCATCCATCCCTCTCTATTTCATTACCATTCAAAAGAGCTTTATGAGCACTTCTTTCCACTCCGACACTCTTTGGGAACGTTATGGGAGTGTCAATAGTAAGATTATTATCAAAATAGCAGAAGTATGGGCTGGCCAGCATTTTTTATTTGTAGTATATATCAGTTACAGGATGTTATTTTATAGATAACATCATTGACACCACTGTAGATCGGCCCTGGCTGCAGATATATCCAGGTTGTTTTAAGCTACAAGCTACTTGAAATGTTACGCACTGCGGCTTTAAATGAAATGTCAAGTGCAAGCACAGCAGAAGACAACGAGCCGACGTTCTCTCCCTTGTCTCTCCTCTGCCGAGCAGCTAAGGAGTTCCTTCGGCAAGGCGTTCAGCATCAAGAAAGGAGGCAAGACGTACTCGGACATCGAGGAGATCGCCACGCCCGACTCCTCGGCCCCCAACTCCCCCAAGATGTGCCACGAGGGGAGCGAGGGCGGAGACAGCCCGTCCATGAGGAACTCCATCTCCGCCACCTCCTCTGTGTGAGTCCTCTCTGTCAGGAGGACCTCTCCCCCTCAGACACTGATCACTGGCTGACCCTGGTCATGTGGTCTCCGGTCCCGGCCCGTCACGCAGTGGAACCTATCAGAGTGCACACTGCCAGTGACAGTTAAAGTGCCAATATCAAAGATTTCTGTGTCGTTCTCTTTGGCGACACCTTTGGAGTTAGGCAGTACTTGCTCCCCTAGATGTGCTTGTATACTTGTATACTTCTATATTGTATATTAAAGCGGTAATTGCCGCCCACACCCAGTTCATAACGTTCACAACGTTCGTAATAATGCAAATGCAAGGGCTTTGATCATGAGGCTTCAGGCGCCAACGTGTTCGCTCATTACCTCATTACCTCATTCATTTATTCACGTGAACATTTCAACAGTCCCACGTTCAACAATGTCCATCGAGCTATTTCACCTGGCGTTGTGTCACTGGTGAGCGGCCGTTCTCCATCGGACGACTGTGGTTTCGGTTGAGGTGCGTGAGTCGGTCTTAATGGTCTGTGTCGGTCGGTCGTCCCTCCAGCATCATGGAGAACCCCGAGGAGGGCGAGGGCGAGGAGAGGGTCGTCTCTGAGCTCCGCTCCGAACTCTGGGAGAAAGAGAGGAAGTTGACGGACATCCGACTAGAGGCGCTAAGCTCCGCCCACCAGCTGGAGCAGCTGCGGGACGCCATGAACAACATGCAGGTGTGTGTGTGCGTGCGTGCGTGCGTGTGTGTGTTGTGTGTGGGGTGGGCTTGATTATATAATGGATTAATGGTACTCCAGAGTCCCGATATCTAAGCATCCCCTGTCCCCGTGCCACAGTCCACGGTGGAGAACCTGAAGGCTGAGAACGACCAGTTGAAAACGGGGAGTGTGGTCCAACTTCCGGGCTCTGGCCCCACCAGCTCCACCTCCCAGCCCTCGGGACTGGCCTCTCTCCTGGGGCCGTCGTCGCGGCAGCCAATGAGCTTGTCCCTTACCAAGTCCTTCAGCCTCAGTCTGAGCGATTGTAAAGATCCAGGTAGGAGACACGGGGCGTCCTCCTCACAAACACATCACCGCCGGCACGACGCCTGTCAACCCGTCACACAGACGCCTCCTCCTCACCCCTCTCCCTCCTCCCCTCCTGTGCTCAGTGTCTTCAGCGGAGGTGACCAGCGTGTCCTCCCATCGAGACGAGACCAGCGTCCAGGTGCTGGTGCACATCAGCGATCAGGTCGAGGTGGGTATCAAAACAGAAGACTGATACTAGCCGTACACCTTTATGTTACGCAGGGTTTCACTCTCCCCCTTTATCTAACTATCTCAATGTCTATCTCGTCTATCGATCTCAATTTTGCTAGACAATATTAACACGAGTCTCGTTTCTATGAATATAAGTATGATGTTTGACAGCAAAGAGGCTGAGGTGATCACACTGCTCCCCACTCTTCCTCCCTCCCAGGATAGCAAGCAGCAGGACTACTACCTGGGCTCGGTGACCGTGGACGGACGGACGGACTGGACCAGTCTGGACGCCCTCATAGCCAAGACCTTCCGGGTACGTCGTCCTCGCTCCCCATCAGTAGATACTCGTGTGTCTTTCTTTGAACAAGTGCTTATATCGGGTTGAATATGAAGAAACTTGATGGAATCCGCTTGCTGTTTTTATAGTTGAAAAATGTATGACCATTGTACATCACACATTCAAATGTATAATATAAAATGATAATACTGCGACAGTGTGAAGACATGTACAATAGAACACAAAAGTGGTTTAATGTAGTATTATTTACATTTATGTTAACCAGTGCTGTGTGTGATGTGGATCCTCAGGACTATCTGATGCAAGTGGATCCAACTGCCAGCCTGGGTCTGTCCTGTGATTCGCTACACAGCTACCAGCTGACCGAGGACGGGCAGCGTGTGATTGGTGGAGACAAGCCTGCGCTCTCCCCCTCACGTTGCCTAGGGAATAGTCAATCTCGTATCCTGGTGACCTTGAAAGGTTAGTATCATGACTAAGTGGAAGAACGCGAACACTATTTACTACTATCACTGACTTGAAATATAAAGTAGTGTCAAAAATATAATACAATAATATAGTGTATAATATTTAAATTCCTGCTCTGGACTACAGTTGTAGTTGATATCTAATTCCTTGCTGTCGTTCTCTTGACACTCTGGGGCATAGATCTCTATTCTTTAGCAGTGATTGTTGTCGCAGACAAGCTGATTATTTACAGTGTTTACATTAGTCGATGCTCTGTACAACAAGAGGAGGAATGCTTTACAAAGAATTGCATAAGGGAAACACAAATAAATTAACAAAGACATGAACTCTTATAAACTCTTATAAAACTCTTATAACTCAGGGCTGATTATGGTCTCACGTTCACGCAACACAAGGGGGTTACTTAATCTTGAATCTTGAATCTTGGACCCTCCTTGCGTTCACCGCAAGGACCTGACGTGTGCCTCCCGAAAATTGTAACCTTCCGTCGAGGCGACACAGCCGCAAGGGCTGTGATTGGTCCGCTCACTAAAACCCGACTCAGACCCATAACGGTTCACGACTGCGTCGTTAGCGTCTGCGTGGTCGTCGCGTTGCGTGAACGTGGGACCATAATTAGCCCTGTACTCTCTACTCTCATAAAACCTGTAATACTCTGTGAGTTAAAACAAACCCCTCCTGGCTCGCCGCTCTAGGTCTGAGGGAGAAGTGCGTGGACTCCCTGGTGTTCGAGACGCTGATCCCCAAGCCCATGACGCAGCACTACATCGGCCTGCTGCTCAAGCACCGCCGCCTGGTGATGTCCGGGCCCAGCGGCACCGGGAAGACCTACCTGGCCCAGCGCCTGGCCCAGTACGCCCTGCAGCGCAGCCGCGCCGGCTCCCCCGACGCCAGCGCCGACCCCGGGTCCCCGGGGCCCGCGCACGGCCCCACGGTCACGTTCAACATGCACCGCCAGTCCCACAAGGTGAGCCGTCGGCGCCGTTCGTTCCTCTGTTGTTCAACACTTTTGAGATCTTTTTGTGGCGAGATTCATTTTTTGGGGGGGGAGATTAAATCACGTTATTTCACTTCAAGTCTCTTGTGTCTTTAGTATCTTTATCTATCTATCTTATCAGAGATATCTTCATCTCTGCCTCCAGTGAAGCCAAACCCTAACTTTAAGTCTTTGCTTTGACAGGAGCTGCAATTGTATCTGTCGGACCTGGCCAATCAGATTGACCGAGAGAGCGGCGGAGAGATGCCGTTGGCCATTGTCATCGATGACATCAGCGACGCCACAGCCATCAGTGAGCTAATCAACGGCGCGCTGACCTGCAAGTATCACAAATGGTGAGTCCGACGGAGGACATGGTCATACAGTAACGTCGCATTAAACAGTCCAGCAGCAATCACAGTTGCACATTTGTTAACGTCTTCTGTTTTTATTCTCATTTACCAGTCCGTACATTATTGGAACAACCAATCAGCCGGTCAAGATGGGCTCCAACCATGGACTGCATCTCAGCTTCCGGTAGGTCCACTCGGCATCACGGAGTCCGCCCGTCGCTCGGAGGTCCTCATGGTTCACTCCTCATCGTTCACTCCTCATGGTTCACTCCTCATCGTTCACTCCTCATCGTTCACTCCTCATGGTTCACTCCTCTTGTGTCTCCAGGATGGTGACCTTCTCCAACAACGTGGAGCCTGCCAACGGCTTCCTGGTCAGGTACCTGCACAGGAAGGCGGTGGAGGCCAAGCAGAAGGAGAAGGTCCACGACGCCGCCGGCCACCAGGCCCTCCTCAGCGTGCTGGACTGGGTCCCGCAGCTGTGGTACCACCTGCACACCTTCCTCGAGAAACACAGCACTTCAGACTTCCTCATAGGTGAGAGAGTGAGAGAGTGAGAGAGAAATGGTGGGAGGGTCAGCAAAATAACAAGTAATGAAATACAAGATGTGATGATGGTGGTGGTGGTGGTGGTGGTGATGATGATGATGGTAGTGATGATGATGTTGACGTCAATGTTGATGGCGGGTGGTGATGGGTGGTGGAGGTGGTTATGAAAACGGTGGTGGTGGTGATCGTTGTGATGGTGATGATGATGGTGTAATGATTACGATGGTGGTGATGAAGGGGATGGTGATCATGACAGAGGTGGTGATGAGGGTGGTGTTGATGATGGTGAGGGTGGTGATGGTGAGGGTGGTGGTGGTGGTGATGAGGGTGGTAGTGGTGGTGATGATGATGATGGTGGTGGTGGTGGTGGTGAGGGTGGTGGTGGTGATGACGGTGGCGGTGGTGATGAGGGGTGGTGGTGGTGGTGAGGGTGAGGGTGGTGGTTATGATGGTGGTGGTGGTGAGGGTGAGGGTGGTGGTGGTGATGAGGGTGGTGGTGATGAGGGTGGTGGTGGTGGTGGTGATGAGGGTGGTGGTGGTGATGAGGGTGGTGGTGATGACGATGGGATATGAATCAGACCATCTTGTTGTTACTCGCTGCGTGTTGTGTGACCATCTTGTTGTTACTCACTGCGTGTTGTGTGACCATCTTGTTGTTACTCACTGTGTGTTGCTCCGTTGCCCAGGTCCCTGCTTCTTCCTGTCGTGCCCGGTGACGGTGGCAGAGTTCCGGCCGTGGTTCATCGACCTCTGGAACCAGTCCATCATACCCTACCTGCAGGAGGGGGCGCGGGACGGCAGCAAGGTACACACACACGCATGCACACGCACACACGCACACAGAAACACAGAAACACACACATACACACACACACACACACACACACCGCACATGCACACGCGCACACCACTCAAAAACACACACCGCACATGTACACAGAAACACACACACACACACACACACACACACACACTAACATAGGCCCACTAATAAAAGGTCCGTAACAGTCACTCAGATGATCACAGATGAAGTGCTGATTTTGTGTTGATGTGTTTTGTTGACATCCTGTTGCTCTAACGTGTACATTCCTCTCTCTTGCCTCCAGGTTCATGGTCAGAAGGCTGTGTGGGAGGACCCTGTGGACTGGGTGAGAGGGACTCTGCCCTGGCCAAACGCCCAGCAGGACCAGTCCAGACTCTTCCATCTACCTCCCCCTACCGTGGGCCCCTCCACGGAGGATAAGAGGCCCCCAAAGGACACACCTCCCCCCAGCACGCTAGAGTCCGACCCATTGGTGAGACTGGCTTCATATGGGCTTGAGATGGGAGGGCGAGAATATGTGTGTGCACATTTTACCTTTAAAAGTGAACCATTCAACCTAGATCCATAAACATTAAACATCTATTCATACCATTAAACATCTATTCATAGTTTTCTCTAAAAAAAAAAAAGCTGAAAAGTAAAATAGATAATAGATAATAATATGCTAAATATGAAGGCTTGAGTTGGTCCTTGGCTGTGACTGAGTGTGTTCTTGCTCTCTGTCTCCCCCTGCTGTCCAGATGGCCATGCTGCTGAAGCTCCAGGAGTCGGCCAACTACATAGAGTCTCCAGAGCGGGACTGCACCCTGGACCCCAGCTTCCAGACCACACTGTGAAGTAAACAGTGTGGTCCCAGACTGTCCTTAGTGATACGGCCAGAGCTCTGGAGCGTGGCAACACAGGGTGCAATCCAAATATGAACTTTAAGCAAGCCTCTACGAGGAACTTGCTGTTTGTTCAAGAACACGTGTGGACTAGAAGCAAACGATTATCTGCAACAGTTATGGCCTGCCATTCTATAACAACATTGGAGAAAAACTACAAAATTGCTTTCTAGTATCTCTATCGTATGTCGGGAAATGTATTGACGTGTCCGGTTTTTGTCTTGAGTCCTTTAAAGTATATCCCTGCATAGTAGCCAGAGTAATATGACACCAATTGAGTTGATCTTACACATCCTAGTTATATTCTAACTGCCATTAAAATGTGGCACTGGCTTAATTGTACTCAAGTCAAACAAATTAGACCAAGGAATTAACCACGAAATTGTAATAAGTATATAATTGTGACAACATTCAAAAACCCTTAACAAAGATTTGGTTGACAGCCAAAATGCACTTTATTTTCTATTAAATTTGACCTAGCTGTGCTAGTGACTGTGACTCAATGGGGACTATCAGAATGGCCCAACGTTGTAGTTCCTCTTCTATCCTTTAGAGGGCAGTGTTTACCAACTGCTGCCTCAGTGCTCTGGCGCGTTTCCTTCTTATTAAAGGTGCCTGTAAACTACACACACACCCTCACACAACTTCAACATAGCCTTGAGACGATTCGATTATTTTTAATTGTGCCAATGTGCCATTTAATTATAGTTGCATAATTTGTGCATTGGATATCGAGGTTTGAATTTGCAAGTACTTATAGGAATGAACATGCATGAGTGAAACTGAACACAATTTTTTAAGGTTAAGATGACATCATTCATCAGTCGATTCAGTAGGTCAGTGATAGTGTGGTCCAGGGGTATGATATGATATGAATAAACACAAATTCATCACTTCCAGCGAAACTGCCAAGGTCATACTGGTGGTAGTAAACATTCCTACTGAGACGATCTAGGGCTCTGGAAGCATTTTAATGTCTTGGACTCAACGCTTCACGCAGCATAATGTTCACACACACACACACCACCGGCTAAGCTCATATACATCCAATACCTTATGTCAGATTTTGAGATAATCCTTGCTTGATAAATAGCGAGGGTAGAGCTTTTAAATGTTGAGTTATTTTTTAAAAGGTTTTCTACTGCATCCCCCTCACTGATTTGTATACATTTACTATCATCACTCCTCCACACATCGGTCTTACGGTCTTTCTGAAAATGATCAGACAATATTGTTTCTTTGCTACTTTACGGTCATTTTAACTAATGTTTTACACTCTCAACTCCTGTACTGCGTTCCTTCCTTTGTGTTTTTTGAGCTTCAAACTAGAGTGAATGGCTTAATCTCACTCCCCTGTGGGTGGGTGTGTGTCTTCCTGCATGGCGCTCTATGCACACACTTTGTTTTAGTCTCCCCTGTGGACGGCGTGGTTGGCTGACATGTGAAAGTACTGTTACAGAGTGCTCCGGACTGGGACAGCAGCATGGGGAATCACCCATTTTTTCTCACCCATGTCAAAATAAAAGAGGTTGATTCTCACGTCCAGCTGGTGACCCCTAACCCCTGGCCAAGGACCTCAGACTGCTGCAGTGCAGCTCTGAACAGCCCCCCATACCTTCTCATAACCGAACAGAAACAGGGTGCTAGCATTAGGTCGCCATCTGCTGCTATTGTTGCTGCCTCAGACTACCTGTGCCTATCATATGACTTCCTGTTCATCCGTCACTGGCTGCTCGGCTTTACTGCAGCAGGCCTCGTCTGAGAGGAAGCCACTCGACATGTCTTCCTCTGAAGCCCCCCCCCCCCCCCCCCCTCCCCCCTCTCCCTCTCTTCTCTCTCTCTTGCTCTTTCTCTCTCTCTCTCTCTCTGATGTCACTTTAAGGATGTCACACACACAGCCACACACCAGGTCTACAGAGAACCGGGGGGGGGGGGGGGGGGGGGGGGGTGAAGTGAGGGATGTTTAAACATGTGGCAGGAAGTGATGGAGGTGGTGGTGGAGATGGTGGTTTGGTCTCATGATGTTCTGCAGAGAGAGAACCGATTGTATTGTATGTCACTGGACCCGTGTTAAAAACAGCCCATTGAGCAGAATGTGTGCTCTCATAACATTGGAGCGCAAAAGAAAAAAAGACAACCACAAGCATGTTCTGAATATCAGTATGAAAGGTGTGGTGTTTATCAGCCTACCTGCAAGAGGAAGTTGTGTAACCAGATCGGAAGCTATAAGTGAGGGGATGATGATGACGATAATGATGCATGTGTGTTCCCAAAGTGAATTGCTTTATTGGACCTACCGTTTTGACCTGAGGGTTAGGGAGGTTTTTTTGTTTTTTGTTTTTAAATCACAGAATTTTACGGTTTCAATGTTGTTTTATAAGAGTTCATATGTCTTTGTTGATTTGTGTTTCCCTTATGCAATTCTTTGTAAAGCATTCCTCCTCTTTTTGTACAGAGCATCGACTAATGTAAACACTGTAAATAATCAGCTTGTCTGCGACAACAATCACTACTAAAGAATAGAGATCTATGCCCCAGAGTGTCAAGAGAAAGACAGAGTCTACTTGTTGTTTTCTTGTTTTGGTTTCTCTTCCACCTCTAATGAGAAGACGCACTTGGGTGGCTGGGGGCCCGGCGTGGCTTCACGGCATGTTTCTATAACCACATGGATCCCATATGTCTAACATTGCTCCGTGGTCACTCAATAAATTCATGCCAATTTTCACATCAATGTGCTTTGTGTTTTGTTTGTATGCAATCAGACCTATTTTCAAGTCCCCCAATAGGTGGCGCCAAATCTCTTATGCCTTGTCGATGCAAATTCCCTCGCCATAAGCGTGTGCGGTTCTCGCTCTACTGCGAGGATATTCTAGATGATGGACCTGAGTGTCCGGACCTGAGGGCCAGAGGAGGTTCCCACATGTCTGACAGTGTGGAAGAGGCGGAGCCATGCTCGGCCCCATACATATATATATAACATAACGTCCTTGGCTGGCTCGTTAATCCAGTTGACTGGCCGTCCCCCCAGGGTACCTAGCACGATGCCAGCCAAGCCAGCACCAATCAAAAAGTCCCCGGAGAAGAAGGCTGCCGAGAAGGCGGCTGAACCGGCTGCGGAGCCCGCCCCAGAAGCCCCACCTGCCGATGCCCCGGTAGAGGCTGCCCCCGCGGAGGCTGCGCCCGCGGAGGCTGAAGCTGCGCCCGCGGAGGCTGCGCCGGCCGAGGCAGACGCCGCCGCCGCTCCAGCTGAGGCAGCCCCCGCTGCGGAAGGTAGTTCTGCTGGTTTGTCACCAGTCCCTCGGTCTGAACTTGCAAATCATACGCCACGGAGGCAGCCTAAGAATGGAGATCATCCTTAAAAGTGCAGGAAGGATCTTTTAAAAAAAAAAAACATGTACTTGCTCTTCCTGCTGTATTTCTTCATGTTGCTTCTTAATTTGTTTAAATATATGTGATCTAGGACTACTGAAGATTTTCAGTCGATAATAATATTGGGATAATTACACAATCAATCACAGTTCAATGGCAGGTTGGCATGTGGGGTGGCTTTTAAATCGACACCTCCAGCTCAAATGAACTCCCTGCCAAAAGCCTGTTGTCAGCCAGTTGCTGAACTCATACATTTGTAGTAAGAATACTTTCCCCTTCATTCATCTCTTTCTTTTCAGATATCTAGACAATAATCTAGGTAGACAATCAAATTGTTTGTTTTGATTTAATACTTTTAGACTATTTACATATCAGAGTCTGACATCTGGTCAGCATTATATTTTGTTTAACTCAATGGAAGAGATATGTGAACATCATCTATAATTGTGTTGACTAACCTTTAAAGAAGTAACCTTGATTAATTGTTGACACATTCAAGTTAAATGTGAATTAGACATTTGTTGCATGCCATGCAGATGTACCCCGAAAAGACCAGACTTCAGCAAATATTGATGCTTAGAATCAGCTTTTGAAATTAACTATGGCTGTTTTTAGAGTTAAAAAGAGATAGCACGATTTGGGAAGATAATTTCCTATCTGCCCGCCATGGAGAAATTGTTGTCATGTCCCCCCCCCCCCCCGTTACAAAAGACAGAGTTAACGTTTATTAACAACAGTAACACGGTCAAGCTTGGAGATGCCAATAGAATGGGTTTTCATATCCCCGTTGCTCGGCCACCATCTCGCCTAAACACCGTGACGTCCGTGTTCAAAAGGTCATTTCTTGCGACTGAAATACAACTTGGTTGAGAGATGGACACACACACGTGTGTTGCTTTGGTGAGACATTATGTCTACAGTTCGGATCAATCGCTGACTCTTAAAGTTTGATGAAAGCTACTGCAACTCCGGTCAGTCCCTCTCTCTTAACGTTCCTCTTGGCAGCCATCCCTGGGTTCTCGTCGTTCATCACACGTCTATCAGTGGTTTCAGCGTTCGATGGCCCACCGTCCTTCTCCTACGTTGCTATTCGTTGCTATTCTTTGCTGTTCTTCCTCTACGACGAGACCATGCTAAATGCTGTGTGTGTCACTCACACACTGCTTGACTTAACTAACCTCAATGTGTTTCTGTCTCCAAAGACGCACACTCATTGTGTATGAACCTTTACTGCTCGTAACACACACACACGCACACACGCACACGCACACACACATACACGCACGCACGCACGCACACACACACACACACACACACACACGCATGCACGCACACACGCACGCACACACACACACATACAGTCACACACAATGACACACACAAACACACACACATACACGCAAACACACACACACACACACACACACACACACACACACACACAGATGCATGCACACATGCATACACGCACACACACACACACACACACAATGAAACACACACACACATACACTCACAAAGAAATTTATTTATTAGTCTTTCAACGTTGCTTGGATGCCATTGGTGACATCCAGACGGGTGGTCCGGTGCCCGGCCGTCTATTTCTGACGCCTGACTATAGCCAGGAACGTCTCAGAAGATGAATAGATGTTGTAAACGCTCTCAAACAAGCTGCTTGTCTGCCGCTTATGGTCCCGCGGCGGAGACCGCAGCGGTAACCGTGACCACCTGACCCGCTTTTGCATGCTGCGACGCGAGGCCACCATGTGACCTCACGTCGGTGCGCTTCCCTAACGGCCTCGACTCAACGCTAGCTGCTGCTGACGCGCCCGCTGCCGAGGAGGCCACCGGAGAACCCGCCGCCGCCGCCGCCGCAGAACCCGTCGCTGAACCCGCTGCTGCTGCTGCTGCTGCTGCTGCTGCTGACGCTCCAGCGGACGGTAAAGGACTGAGCTGAAACCCCTCAGCCCACCCCCTCTTGAACCACAGACCGACCGCTGAGCTAGGCTCAAGAGGCAGGAGGCTCATGTCGGCGCGCTTTGCCCCCCCCCCCCCTGCTCTATTTCATGCTTCTGAAAAAAAAAAAAGGCTTCTATCGAAATTCTTTGGAGAAAAATAACATCAATGGTCTCTGCCGCCAAAGATGGTTTGGAAACAAACCACTACAATATTTGAAATGAATCTGGCTTCTAACATTCTGGTACTAATACGGTCCGGTCGGCGATGTGTATGGGATCCTGTAGTGTGTTTGTGCGTGTGATGACGACAAAGCGTGCACTGACTAGCGTGTTTTCCAGGTGATGCGGCTCCAGCTGAGGCAGCTGCAGGTGATGCGGCTCCAGCTGAGGCAGCTGCAGGTGAAGCAGCTCCAGTTGAAGCCGCTCCAGTTGAAGTTGAGGAACCCCCCAAGGCCCCTACACCTCCTCCTCCTGCAGGTAACACCCCCCCCACCCCCACACACACCATTATTTAGGTACCAATATTTTCATAATGCATTCATAATGTCATCATTCCATACGTCCTTATTCAGTCCTGTGCATACGATTCATGACGTCCTGAATCTATTCAGAAGGTGAACACATGGTGTGACTCTTGTCTGTGAACCTCTGACCGTCATGTGTTCCTAACCAGTGCCTACCAGTGCCCCGCTGAGCCTAGTGGTGGAGGACGTGAACGACACCACCCTGACCGTCAAGTGGAGAGCCCCAGAGACCATCGGAGACTCCGGCCTGGACGGATACACCGTGGAGTACAGCAAGGAAGGAAGTAGGTGTTGGACGCAAGTCAGTGGCCACGATGTGTGTGTGTGTGTGTGTGTGTGTGTGTGTGTGTGTGTGTGTGTGTGTGTGTGTGCGCTGCACCTGTCCCCCAGGGTGTCAGAGGGCAGATTGACTTGTTGCCTGGCCCAGGCCGTATAGGGCCCCCAGCGTTCTGCCCCCTGTCACCGTATCCCCTGGACGCTGCTTTTAGAACCCAACGCCTTCTCCGGTGACGGCAGCCCCCCCCCATCTCAGGTTTCCCCCTCTGCTCGCCAGAACCCCTTATGGGCAATTCAGTAGTAAACTCATGTCATCAGGCAATAAAACACACCACGTGTCCTGATTAGTGTTTGTTGACGAGTGGGTTGAGGGTAGAAAACAATGACTTAACCCCATATTATTTATTGCCACTCTTGCAGGGCTGGACCCCACCATCATATTTATTATTCACTGTTTGTTGTTTGTGTTTTTAATGTTGTTTCATGTCCTTGTGTATAATTGTTGGGAGCTTGTCCTGCAAGAAAAATCTCTGTGCAAACGGACAACAAAGTATTATGTTATCTTATCTGTATCCCTGGTAACCAAAGATGCATTTCTTCGTATTTGAGAATCAGATTACAGTAGTTGAATTTTCTTACTGTGATTTTGTTAATGTTAAACGCTTTGGGCCCGTACGCTACACCAGCGATGTGTTAACGCACGCGTTGTCCTCTGCACAGGCACTGACTGGGTGGTGGCTAACAGCGAGCTAACCCCGGCCAACCGCTTGTGCATCAAGGATCTGACCACGGGCGACCGGCTGAACGTCCGCGTGGTGGCGGTGAACGCCGGCGGGCCCAGCGAGGCCTGCGCCCTGGTCGAGGCCGTGCCCATCCGGGAGGTCGTCGGTGAGTTTGCGTCTCGATGAATGCGTTGAAATAAAACGTTGAGAAGTTAGGCCGATGGACGGAGGTTTGGATTAGCATACACGCTAGGTGAAGGCTAGGTGAACCTAAAGATTATACAAAGAAATAACAATCATAACACTGGTCACACTGTGTATTCACTCTATCCTGAATACCCTCTCTCTGTCTCAATATAGTTGTATGACATTCACATTTTGTATGATATAGTTAGAGATAGAAGAAATATATTAGAGAGAACACGTTGATTTTCAACTTTTGGAAGTTCCGACAGTTGTAGGATAGGATTTAAAAGCACACTGGTTCAGATATTAAAACGACAGGCTGCAGAAGGGGTTTCCTTGGCTGTTGTGTGTGCTGGTCCCCTGGCTTCCTAACATGGGGCCTATCTTAAGAATGCTCATGTTGCACCGTGGCTGTAAAGGTGGTTCACTGTGCCAATGTCAGGGATGGACCCCACAGCTGTATGGCCATCAATCCTATTGGTGCTGACAAGCCCTCTCATTAGTTATCATTATACATACTGCTGGGTTGTGCCCAGCACAACTGTTAAGTAGACAGTCTTGGCTGTGCCTGCAGCCACATTGCGTCTCCGCTTCAACCTCTTCTCAAATCTCCCACTTATTGAAATGCCTTGTGATTATCATCCATTTAAATATAATCTACACAGCGGGACGTACTACTAGTAGTGAATGAGCAGAGTCGTTTAGTCTCGATGTAAAACAGGAGCTCATGGTCAAACCGTAGCAGGCAGATCATGAAATTGGGATTATGTGGCAACTGCAGTGTGCGGTGGTCTTTGGTCTGCCGGCAGATTTATTGCCTGTCAGGCAAGTATATCCCAACGTTAACCTAATCAGTCAGCTGTCGTGCTCCCTATAAAACCACAACCTTCACCCCACAAACGCACTTTCATTCATTCCATGGGTGCGGGTTTGAAGGTCTGAAAAAGTTTCGGTTTTAAAAGCCAATTATTAGGCATTCATTAATCATACTGGGGTGGTCCAGAAATGATTACATCATCATAATATTCGGACAATTGACCAAATATATATAAATGCCTTCATCCTAGCAAAGTGTCCCCTTGTCCTATCCTCCTATTTTATGTGTCTCGCTGCTAAGGAACTGTCAACACAGGTTGTTTTTGGCGGCGTTAATAGCGCGCTGGAGGTCATTCTGATGCTTCCCATATCCTTTTATCACCTCAGCCCTCCCACAGACACTTTGTAGACAGCTTCACAACACTCCATTCCCTAAAGTCAACAGGGCAGGCCCCGAACGACGGGACCACAGAGAGTCGTCCCGTCGTTGCTCCAGCGTCGGGGCGAGGCTGTGCTCGCGAGGCGTGAGTACGAGGAGCTGGGCTTACCGTCGCCCGGCTCCTCGTACTCACACCTTGTCTTCGTCACATTGGAGCTGCCGTACCAGCTGAGCCAGCTGGGTCCCATTCCAGGCCTGACACCCGTGGCTCTGGTGTTCTCCTTAGTGGTCCACCTTGGACTGTCCGTCCAACAGGCGCGGCGAATGTCCGCTGTGGTTCAGAGATCAAGCCCCCCGGGAACAAATAACCTCCACTTGTGTAACCAGAAGCAGCGGTTCATTCTAGGGGAGCGAAACATGAGCCTAATGAACGGATTGGAAATGGCCTACAGGGATTACACTCAGCTGTGTGTCAGTCATTCACAACCTGCAGAAACCAGGCAAACACGACCCCCCCCCCCCCACACACACACACACACACACACACACACACACACACACACACACACGCACACGCACACGCACACACCGTCCAAGAACATGAACCAAACCCGCCAACCCCTTAAAAAATAAGAAGCCAGTCCAAAGTCGACAGTACACACGTAACGTTACACAATCTTCACAGCGAGAGGGTGTTGCTTTCTGTTCTTAGACTAGGGGGAGGGTGTTCTGGCCATAGCAGAGAAACACACTGATTAGCAGGGATCAGGGGGGGGGAGAGAGAGAGAGAGAGAGAGAGAGAGAGAGTTCCAGAACACATCCCGGACGGAGCGATGCCTGCTGCCCCCGCGGAGTGGCGTGATTAGAGGGTTTATAAATGGAGCGGGAGGATAAGGAGGATGCACTGGCAGAGAGACTAAACAGAAAGGTTAGGAATGAGGGCGGGCGGGAGAGAGAAGACACTGTGACAGACAGGATGGATATAGAGCAGCAACAGGGAGAGAAAGTGACGGGATGAGCGGGGAATCCCACGATCCGGATGATGTAAAATGATGTTTGCAACGGAAAATAGATTCACGGCAGATTTACTGCTGCTGCAGCGACAGGGTTAGGGGATCCCGCTGGAGTCTGACCTGCAGAGTGATTGGCTCTCCTGCACTTGGTGCTCTACGTATGTGTGTATGTAAAGTACTGGGGGGGGGGGGGGGGGGGGTACTTGAAGCGAGGGGAGCGGAGAACATGTGACTTCATGTGTCCAAGATGTTCTTATCCTCTGCGCTATTTTGGAGAGCTCATCCCTGTGTTGGGTTTCCTGCTGCCTTCATATGGATCGGGGCCGCGCAGACCAGACGCTCCGCCTCAGCGCGTTACCCCACGGACCTCTTATCACCATCACCTCTGATCACCGTCGCATCGTCTCACCTGCGTTCCTCTCCTTAACCCCAACGTTTGGGGTAGCCGGTTGAAGGGGACATAATGTGGCGGCAATGTGGCTCAGGAGGTAGAGCGGGTTGGCTGGTACCCGGACGGTCGCTAAGTTCGATTCCCCCGCGGTTGTCGAGGTTTGTCCCTGAGCGAGCACGCCTCAAATCGACGGCTTCCCGACGATGAACGAAGGATGTCGCCTTGCATGGTGGATTCCGCGGTCGCGTGGGAATGCGTGCGTGAAACGGCTGAAAGTATAAGGCAATATTGTAAAGTGCCTTGAGTGGCCACTGGTTAGAAACTCGCTGTATAAGTGCAGTCCATTTACCGTTCACGTATTATTGTCGATCGTACCAGGGGGTTGAAGGCTTCTGGCCGTCTGGCAGGCACAAGTCACATTGAGCGTTGGCTCCGGCTGGACGGTCTATTTAGGAACTCGTTGACCTGTCATTCTTAGCATGCATGGCCCGGCTCCAAATATATAAGGGTTTGAAGTGTACATTACACACACCTTAGCCCCGTCCCTGCTGCAGCGGGAGGCCGCGTGTAATGAGGTTACCAGATGGGGCTCCTATAGATTAAGCAATAGGATGAGTATCTTTCAATGTCATCAGTTCAGGCTGTCATCTACCATGCTCATTTTGGTGTGTAAAATCGAACGCCACGTTGGTTGGCATGCCGATGGGGAGGCTTTGCACCCTGAGGCTGAAGTGTAACGCGGTTGATCGTGTGCTCCCCAGACCGTCCCAAGATCCGCCTGCCACGCAGCCTCAGGACGCGCCATGTGAGGAACGTCGGCGCGCAGATCAACCTGGTCATCCCCTTCAATGTGAGCACACACACGCACGCACGCACACGAACACACACACACGCACGCACACACGAACACACACACGCACGCACGCAAGAACACACACACGCACACACACACGAACACACACACGCACGCACTCACGAACACACACACGCACGCACACACGAACACACACACACACGCACGCACACACGAACACACGCACGCACACACGAACACACACACGCACGCACGCAAGAACACACACACGCACACACACACGAACACACGCACGCACGCACGAACACACACACGCACGCACACACACACGAACACACGCACGCACGCACACACGAACACACACACGCACACACGAACACACACACGCACGCACGCACAAACACACACACGCACGCACACACAAACACACAGACGCCCGCACACACGAACACACACACACACACGCACGCACACACAAACACACACACGCACGCACACACAAACACACACACGCACGCACACATGCACACACACATGCACACGTGCATACACTTAGACACACACATACACACACACAATCTCTCTCACACACACACACACACACAGAAACACACCCAAACACACTCACACATGCCCATGTGCACCCACATGCACACACACACACACACACACGCACACACACACACACGCACACACACACACACACTCACACATACACTCACACATACACACACACACACACATTCCTAAATCCATAAAACCCACGGATGACCAAATGATGACATGACAACATTCAGTGCCATTCTGCTGCATGATCTATGCTGCATGAGTGTAAACGGTGCACTAACAATAAGGACAGTGCTTAGCTATCATAAACAACAGTGGCGTATAAAGGTGTGTGGTGTGTCCCCAGGGCAAGCCCAAGCCGGTGGTCACCTGGCTGAAGGACGGCGAGCCTCTGGACACCAAGAGGGTCAACATCAGGAACAGCGACAAGGACAGCATCCTGTTCATCCGCACCAGCAACCGAGGCGACTCCGGCGTCTACGAGATGACCGTCAAGGTGGACAGCTTCGAGGACAAGGCCTCCCTCATCCTCCAGATCGTGGGTAAGCTACGTGTGCGTGTGTGTGTGTGTGTTTGTGTGTGTGTGTGTGTGTGTGTGTGTGTGTGTGTGTGTGTGTGTGTGTGTGTGTGTGTGTGTGTGTGTGTGTGTGTGTGTGTGAGTGCGTGTTCCAGTCGGTGGTACTGTGTGAAACGATGACACAGTGACATATGGTTTAATGAGGATGCAATTAGTATTGGCGTTTAACTGTTTTTTAACTGTAGTATTGGCGTCTTTAGCTGTTTCGTTTTGTTAGGCTATTTCGGCAACTAAGAAGTGGAGGGAAATGATTTCCTTTTTTTTTGGTACCTCTGCGAACAGGCAGAAATGCTAACAAAGCCATATCGATGGAATCCCAGTAACATCCCACCCCCATGATGTCAACAGGCATGGGTTTCAAATTCCTTACATAACACTTTGTAGCAAGGAGTTCAAACATCTCCTCTTGCAGCCTGTACGTGTCATGCACCCATCCTCTCACTTGACCAGAGCAGCAGAGTTATCACCCATACTCTTTGACCACAAATGGCTCAAGTCTTAGGGTTCAGATTTTCCATCTGAGCAGTCAGTGGGTGATTTATACGCCCAGACCAACTGCATGAACAGCTCGCCTCCACTCCATCACTGATTATCAGCGTTGTTATGTACGGTGTGTTCAACATCACAATTATGTTAAATTCAATTCAATTGTATTTGTATATCCCTTAATAACCGGTACAGTCTAAAAAGGGCTTAACAGGCCGTATATTTGTGACACCCACCCTGACCCTAGCACCCCAGAGGGCAAGAGAAAACTCCCTTAATAAACACAAATCTTGAGGAGAGTGAGTGGGGGATCCCTCCTTCAGAGTGGGGGTCCCTCCTTCAGAGTGGGGGGACCCTCCTTCAGAGTGGGGGACCCTCCTTCAGAGTGGGGGTCCCTCCTTCAGAGTGGGGGGACCCTCCTTCAGAGTGGGGGATCCCTCCTTCCAGGGATGATCAGGAGTGCAATGGGTGCCATAATTGACATACAGTACATACATACATATATACTGTACATACATACATACATACATATATACAGGCAAAAAAAAGTAAATGGGTGCTGGGGTGCTGGCTGGTTAACCCTAAGGAGAGTCCAAGCATCTGGTCGCAGTCCCCACAACACGCTAGAACAGACAGAATAATGAATTAGAAGGGAAAAGTGCATTCTGGAAATGTAGACTGCTGCTAAGTGTGTGTGTGTGTGTGTGTGTGTGTGTGTGTTTCCTCCAGAGAAACCCGGCCCCCCGGCCAGTGTGAAGCTGGTGGACACCTGGGGCTTCAACGCGGCGGTGGAGTGGACGGCCCCCAAGGACAGCGGCAACACGGACATCACCGGGTACACCATCCAGAAGGCCGACAAGAAGACCGGGGTGAGGGCGCTCACACACACGTAAACACACACGCACACACACGTAAACACACACGCCAGGAGAGGGGTGTAAATATTAATCGCAGTATCGTAGTAATAGTATCAATTAATCGATTATACAGCCGACGATTCGATGCATCGATTCGTCCGCAAGAGTATCGATTATTATCAATATTATTATTATTCATTTTTTATATTATTAATTAATTTCACAGTAAGCACTACAGTGTGTACAGAATACTGTTTCTGTATTCTCAATAAATGAATTTGTTTGTTGATTTATTTGATAGATAAAATATATTAAAAAAATATATTGAGTATCGAATTGTATCGAATCGAATCGTGGGGAATTCTGAAGTATCGAAAATAATAGTCGTTGGCTTAAGAAATCAATATCGTATCGAATCGTCATGAGGGCTCCGATTGACACCCCAACGCGAGGATTAGGGTTTCATAAACACGTTGAGGTCACAGAGAGTGAGGACGCGGTTGTGGAGACAAGCATGATCAACATGTATTTCAACCAGTGTTTACAAACCTCTTCCCTGTGCTTCTTC
The DNA here is from genome assembly GCF_964030765.1 of Micromesistius poutassou. Classification (NCBI taxonomy): domain Eukaryota; kingdom Metazoa; phylum Chordata; class Actinopteri; order Gadiformes; family Gadidae; genus Micromesistius; species Micromesistius poutassou. Next base: position 15,623,471 of record NC_140285.1, read on the forward strand.
ATTTAGGCCGTTTGCCTGAATGTGCACAAGTAGTTTAGTCTCAAATTAAAACATTGTAAAAGGATGAGCTACATTTAGCGCTGTAGCTAGTTACGCTAAGATTTCCATTACATTCTAATGTCCTGCACACATTAGAATTGGGTTTGACGTACACCCTCACAACCACACCTACCTCACGCAATAACATGCTTAGTAAAAGAGAGACACCACCAAATGTCTCTAACTGATCCGTCTCCCTGACAACAGTCAATCTCCTCCAGTGGTTGTGATGCAGCACGACATGTCATGCTATGCTGTCTTGCTCTGCTCATCTTAACACTGTGACCCGCTGTGTGTCTGCCTGCCCCCTGCCCAGGATTGGTTCACAGTGCTGGAGCACTACCACAGGCTAAACGCCACCATCTCGGACCTGATCATGGGCAACTCCTACACCTTCAGAGTGTACTCTGAGAACAAAGTGGGCATTAGCGAGGATTGCGTCGAGACGGCCGACATCGCGACCATCCAGAAAACAGGTAACCCGGTTTGTCATCGGTTGTGAGACGACCAGAACGTACTGGATGGATATATTGTTGTTGGTCGAGTCACGCGCGTGGGTTGGGTAGCTTGGGTTATCTGTTGGTGAGACTACGAAGACCCCAAGCAGGGCAAACAGGGAACAATGTGTTAAATGTTTCGCCTCACATATATCGTCCTATCTGAAGATATCAAACAAATACAGCGCTGCTACGTTCATGATCTGTGTGCTGTGCTCTGTTGAAAACGTTATGATTCTATTTCTATTTTGGTTCATGCTACCAATATAATTTGCGCTTTGGGCTTCAGACTGTAAGTGAACCCATTTCAGCTCCAATTTGAACACTTTGAGATTTAAAATAATTTGTTTTGGGCTGAGAGTTCTAGGAAAGAGGGGGGCATGTAACCATCCCTATGGTTACGGCCAAACCCAACTTTGGTACCGTCGTCGTGTAGGAGTGTTTGTCGTGGTGTCCTTGTGACCCCCAGAAAAAGGCACTGGGACGTCATCAGAAAGAATGCTGGCGGCTAACGGCTAACTCTTAACGTTCTCTCTTAACTACGGCCTGATTTCAGTCACAGGAACAAAAGGGCACAGACAACCACGCTGACGATCAAAACGAGACACACTGCAACGTGCAAAACCAGCACTATGAGAGCAGTGTCGTTGGTGGCAGGTGTTTCTGCGGTGGGCTAGGTGCTCCGGTCTTACTGTGTGTGTGTGTGTGTGTGTGTGTATGTGTGTGTGTGTGTGTGTGTGTGTGTGGCAGGCATCGTGTACCGGCCCCTGGAGTTCAAAGAGCACGACTTCAACGAGGCCCCCAAGTTCACGGCGCCCCTCAACGACCGCGCCGCCACCGTGGGCTACTCCACCAAGCTGCTGTGCGCCGTGCGCGGGTCACCCAAGGTACACGCCCACACACGACCAAGGGGTACGCGTACGGTGCAAGCTGTGAAGTGTGTGTGTGTGTGTATGTGTGTGAGTTGTACGTACAAATTAACGTTTACATTTTCGGTCAATTCCATATTAATTGTGTGAATTAATTGAGTGAATTAGCTTGTTTGGATTCCCAAAAAAAACGCAAACGTATTGGAAGTACCTTTACATCTGCAACACTGATATTAACTTGACGATGTACAGCCCTGCGTTCTGTTTATAACTGCTACAGTCAACAGTACATGGGGTGAGACAGACACACATACACACACAGACACACACACACACACACCACACCCTAATACTTACAAGCTAACACTGGACTGTGATTAAACGTCCGGATGACAATGGTCTTCTCACCATAGGATACCCTGTCAAGTATCTGCTGACAGACGCGCCGCACACATCGGCTGGCATTCAGGAGGGAGATTGTAGAGACGCGGTGCTGGTAGCCTAGCGTAAGTGGTTGGAACACGGTCCAACAATGCACAGCTTAGCGTAGCATAGCTCTGGGAGTGGAGGGGAAGCTCTGGTGAAATGCCCGCTGTGTGCTGGTCTCTCTGCTCTGAGTTCTCTGTGCTGTCTTACTCTGCTACGAATACTTCAGATCTTATTAATCGCTTTATAAACATTCATCTTTGACGTAAAGTTTTAAATATAAATCCCAATTTGGTACTAACTGGACTAACAAACGATTATTATTATTATTATTATTATTATTATTAACTATATTCTAATAAATTGCATTTATATGTACCAATGAGGTCATACTAAATAAATAATGCAAATATGAAACATCCAAAACGATTGATTTAGTTTGCCTAGAGTGTGTGTTATATGAATAAATAAATAAGTACAGTTAAATAAATGAGTTATATTTATATGACCATCCTGAATGAGGTACTAATGGACCTGCGTTCAGAGCGGCTCCAGGACGGCAGCGTCTCGTCCTGCTGTGTCCGTCTGGCTCTTTGCTCCTGGCCGCTGATTCTCTGGCTCATCCTCGCCTCACCCTCGTCTTGTTGACGCGGGATAGTTGGGAGGGCAGGGTGGAGGGTGGCAACACAGTATTCAGAAGAGCGGGGAGTGTGTGTGTGTGTGTGTGTTGGTGCGTGTGACACAGCTGATGAATCTCAATGTGGAGATGATGAGGAGCACGCCTCGATGTGACTCTTAATAAACCCCTGCAGACGAGCCCTAACGGTATTAGGGTGTGGTGTGTGGTCTGTGTGTGTGTGTGTGTGTGTGTGTGTGTGGGTGGGTGGGTGTGTGTGTATGGGGGAGCTGGAGGCTTGCGTTCTTACTGTAAGTTGTAAGCCTAACAGGAGTCACATTACGAGGACAGCTGTGGCGCTCCTCACAATCTGTGTATGGCTGGTGAATATACGATGAGTGCTGCGGCACACCACCTTTTAAATGAACCGGTCGCCTGTTTCTGTCCCTGGGAGGCTTGGGTCCTGCTCATGCTTCTTGGATCATCTATGGATAAATCATATTTTGTAGCAGAAGCTAAATATATACAATGGCAGTACGTCCACATGCATATCGTGTGTGTGTGTGTGTGTGTGTCTGTCTGACTGTGTGTGTGTGTGTGTGTGGGGGGGGGGGGGGGTGTGGGTGTGTGTGTGTGGGAGTGTGGGTGTGTGTGTGGGTGTGTGTGCCCACCGGACCACAGCTGCATTCACACGTTACACATTTGTACATTCAGCTGCATTTAGAAGATGTCCTATTGAGGCTGCATGCATCCCTTATCTATCTTGGTATGTTCTCTCTGAAACATCTTGAAACTCCTTTCGCTCTGTTGCACTTCCTGAGAACAGAGAAGCAGTGAGCAGGTGTAGACTGACAACAAAAATATAGAAATATGTAGGAGGTTTCGTAGAGCGGATGGCGGGTTGAAGAAAGCTATAGGGAGATAAGAATAGAGTGCTCTGGTGGAAGGTGGTGATGTGCGCATGTCACAGTGGGAGCTATTTTGGCAGCCAGATAGACGTAGGAGTGTAGCTGTCAGTGGGACGGCCCGCGTGATGCCACATGGCCTCAGAAAGACTGAATGCGCACGGGACCGACATATTTACTACTTACTTATTACTACTTTAAATGCACTGAAACACTGAGACTTGCACTAATCATTTAGGTTTTTACTCTCTTATTCAGATTTTGATCTTTTTATTACTAATATTATTATTATTATTATTATTATTATTATTAATAATAATAATAATAATATTAATAATAAACATTTTATACAGCTGTTGTCTGCTGAATAGCTTAATACAATATTACATTGGCAGAGAGGGCAAGAGAAGCAAATGATGTAAACATTCAGGGGTATTTTCAGACATCTCTGCATGTTGACGGTTTTATAATACACATAGTTTAATTGATAGCTGGCCGAGTGACAATGTTTCAGTGTTAAATAGCAGTGCTCCCTTATAGCCGCCAGTCACCCACACCCTCTATATTAAGACTAAAGAGAAACTACCACCTGAACCAGCTCACATTCCTTTCTTCACATCAATATTTCCTTTCCTTCAACGTGAATTCCTCCGGAAATTATTCTGGTCTTTCTGTGGCTGGCAGTCGAATGACGAATCGGTAACAAAGACTTTATGTTGGAAAAAATAAGCATTGAATAAATAAATGAATAGCCGACAAAATCAAAATACAGACCTGTAATCTGAATGGTGAAGCGCTAGTGTCGAAGAAAATAATCAAGCTGAACAAAAATGTTGGTTGATCAATCACATAGGTGTCTCTTATTGAACGATTGAACAATAGATGTGTTATTAATAATATAAGCTGTATAGCAGCTTAGCATTTCAGTCTAGTGGAGCTGACCTTATTTAGTGCTGCTTTACGTGGTATTAACTCCAGGAGGGGCGGAGGGAGTGTGTTCTACAGAGCTGTGCACATTGGGATCTGGTAAGTGGCCTCCTGTAGCAGGCAGAATCCTGCCGTCCATCGCGGTCAGCAGATCCACCCGGAGATACTGAAAACACAGCAGGGCGGCACCAGAAAAGGCAATGTGTGGAACAGAGAATGTCCCCGGCACCGAGAGACGGGCATTCCTCAGGTCTGGAGGGTGGCTTGGGTTTCTCCGCGTGGACGAGCCGGTGGGGCCCGGGGGCCGTGCTGACGTCACGCATGTCGCTGGATCTTTTCGTTGACCAGTAGGGGAGGAAAAGCCAGCTTCTCGACGTAGCTGTTTCATATTTACCAATACATAGAAGACGGGTGATGAGTCAATTAATGAATCGAGACCAAAACAGGAGTCCAAAGTAACCCACACTCATCCACCACATCCTCTTGTGCCCTCTCCCCCCCCCTTCCCCCTCTCCCTCCCCCATCCCCCCCCCCCTTCCCCCTCTCCCTCTCACCCCTTCTCCCTCTCCCTCCCCCATCCCTCTCACCCCTTCTCCCTCTCCCTCCCCCATCCCTCTCACCTCCTTTACCCTCTCCTTCCCCAACCTGCATTCCCCCCTCCCTCCCCCTCCCTCTCTCCTCCCACCCCCTTCCCCCTCTCCCTTCCCCATCCCTCCCACCCCCTTCCCCCTCTCCCTCCCCCATCCCTCCCACCCCCTTCCCCCTCTCCCTCCCCCATCCCTCTCCCTCCCCCTTCCCCCCCCTTCCTCCCCCATCCCCTCTTCACCCTCCCTCCTTCCCCAACCTGCATTCCCCCCTCTCCCCCAGCCTAAGGTGGAGTGGCTGAAGAACCAGATGGTTATCGGCGACGACCCCAAGTACCGACAGATCTCCAACCAGGGCGTGTGTTCCCTGGAGATCCGCAAGCCCTGCACCTACGACGGGGGCGTGTACACCTGCAGAGCCAAGAACGAGCAGGGAACAGCCACGGTCAGCTGCAAGCTGGAGGTCAAACGTACGTATCTGCCTGCAGATGAGGAGACCGTCACGGGGCGGCATGTGGCCCAGGAGGTAGAGCGGGTTGGCTGGCAACTGGAAGTGTCCCGAGGTGTCCCTGAGCGAGACGCCTCGTCCTGACTGACGTGTGAATGTGTGCATGAATGGGTGAATGCTGGGCAATATTGTGAAGCGCTTTGAGTGGCTGCTGGTTAGAAAAGCGCTGTACGAATACAGTCCATTTGTAGTCCATTGTTTTCAGTAGATGAGGACGTTATCATCGTCATGTCCTTCAATGTTGCATGGAAAATAACAACGTATGGAAGATATATTATATAGAAAGTATTAATAATCAAATAATAGGTATCCTTTGCAAATAAATACTTTAATAAATACTACTGTAATATATGTTCTTTAAAATGGCCAATGTAGCAATATGACGCCATTGAATGTAGAATATATCTATAAATCTACAGGCGTGTGATGAAAGCGAAGCACAGCTGGATAAGGCACGCCTCCATTGACGGAAAGCAGAGATTGTGGGTATATCTCAAATAGCTACTGTTGTTAAACTGTTATATTTGTCTCCAACAGAGGTCATTGTTGCTGAGGCCGACAAGGAGAAGGAATAAACAGACACCCACATCCCCAGAGGTAAGGAACAGCTTCCTTGTCAAGACTAAGTAGAAGTTAAGTTTAATAAGTTTACTAATTAGTTGTTCAATGAATCCCCGGCTGTGGCTTCAATGTTTATTTTTCCGGCGGCTTCGTGGGGGTCTAGCCGTAATTAATATTCACGGGCTGAGGTTTGAGTCTCAAGTACAACCTATGGTGGTTTAGGTGGGGAAGGTGGAGAAGTGCAGCGCGTGCGGGGGGCCGTGTCACAAAGGTTTGCAAAGAAAAAAAAACCAGGGTGTTCGCACTGTGGTTAGCTTGACACGCATAGATCAGAAAACAGGTTTTATATGACAGAGACAGAGTTAGAGAGGAAGTAAGAGAGAGAGAGAGGGAGAGAGAGAGAGAGAGAGAGAGAGAGAGAGGGAGAGAGAAGCGTTCTTCTGTTCTCTGGTAAAGAGAGACAAAAGGGAGGGATTTGCTCTGCATCTAGTCTCTCTCTCTCTCTCTCTCTCTCTCTCTCTCTCTCTCTCTCTCTCTCGGGCTTGGAATCAGTTATAGACTGATTCCAAGCCCACTTTAATTTTGTAGAAATTACCAAAATAAAAGCCGTTTCCGTTTTTGCTTTTTATTGTATTGCCCTGTGCTCTGCTTGACCTCCGTCTGGGAGACCTTTCCCCGTGGTCCCGTCATACCTGCTCCCTCCTACCCTCCTCTAGAGGCGGCAGCACAGGGCCAAAGTGACCTCATCACTTTACAGACCTGACCTGATTCTCTGCTCCTCCCTGTCATCAGTCATTGTCAGACCCTGGAACACAGTGTGAACAAGTGTGTGTGTGTGTGTGTGTGTGTGTGTGTGTGTGTGTGTGTGTGTGTGTGTGTGTGTGTGTGTGTTAGGGAGGTGGGGTCACAGGGTATGTCAAGGTCCTAGAGGACTCAGCCCTACATGGGACGCGAAAGGCATGGGACCAAAGGCTGAGTGTGTGTGTGTGTGTGTGTGGGGGGGGGGAGGGAGGGAGGGGGGAGGGGGGGGGCTAGGGGGTGATGTCAGCCTTAGTTTCTATAAATGACTCCATACCATCCGTATGCAGTCGGCCAAACTCTTCACATTACCATGAGTCGGCAGGCACAGCAGATGCATCCCGGACGCAAGGGAGCGAGTGGGCGCAAAGTGTGACATGCACACGCGCACACACACACACACACACACACACACACACAAGACCCCCTCCTGTGCTGCGAGAGCAGTTCCTGTAACCACACCGATGCACACGCTTCATTAGCACCTCGCTCCTTTAAAGAGGATGTTGATGATTATGATGTGAAACGTGTGTTGACTTTGTCTCTCCCCGCAGTGAACCTCAACGAACCAGCCAGGGTCGAGTTGTTGTTTTAAGGTGAGCGTGAGTCTGTGTCTCTTCAACGTGCATTTGAGAATTAATAAATGGGTCATTCTCGTCATTATGAGATCTTCATCCAAATAATTGCAAATATTACGCATCCCTACGTTTTCAACAGTGTGTTTCTTTCGACGCTGACCTCTCCCCCCTCCTCCAGCCACGCTCCCTGTCGCCTCCGTCCCGAAGGATGTGTTCCCAGAAGCGGCGCCTTTTTAAAGCATATACATTGAAAGCACAATATTTTGTATGCATTGTTTTAAATAGGCTCTGGTGTTTCAGGGCTCTGTGTTGACGGTTTGTTCATGTGTCCCGGCTCTGGCCGGTCTCTGTTCATAATGTTTATGTATTCTACTTAATAAAAACCTGGACTGTCCCCATGGACTGTTGCGAAGACTTGATTCGATTTTAAAAGTTATTAAAGCTGTACTTTGTTTTTGAACTCACTCACATTTCCAATCTGTTCTTTTCTATGTTGGTTGGTATAAAACTAATATCTTTATTTCAACACCTACAATATGATATTATGTAACGTATTGTACTGTACTAATATTCACAGAAATATCAAAAACCAGAGGAAGTTCTGAACTTGTGTGTAAATGCAGTTGTAGAAGAAGTACTAAGAAGTTAGTGGAGGACAACGTGGGTGTTCAGATACCTGTAAGGGCACGCTAACCTCAGTATCAAGGATTGATCTAGTGAGTCACACAGTGTGGTATTCATAGAGGCCAACGGTTGACTTAATCAGCTCCACCAGTTTAGTTCTGAGTTTGAATCCAAAGTTGACATGACACGTACAGTATGTGGTCTGAACGTCTTTCTCTTTGCTTTTCGCACATGTGTTGGTCTCTTACTTTTAACATTTACATCTATATATGTATTGCCTCATTTTTTGTTAAAAATGTAGTTAATCCTCACACTGAATATAACAACTAGGCTGTGTATGTCCTGGCTGTGGACGTTCAGATCCTTCACCACACCTCCATGATGTGGTCCACATCCACACCACATGTCTTTAATAGATATTATTATCGCTTTCATGCATATGCTACAGACAAGACAAACCCACCAACAAAGAGCTATCCGGTCTGCAAAAGAAGGATCCATCTCCTGGATGGTGTGGAGCTGCCACACTTATATTCTCAGGGGTTCCTCATTTTGTGGGTGAGGTATGCGTGATGGTTTACTGCGACAGTGGTCTGCTTTGTCATTTTGATGCGCAAGTCATCTTAAGACAGATTTGTTTTCCAGTGGTATGATCATACCATTAACCTTACCATGTCATAGCACAGTTAGACCAAAGAGGCAGACTGGAGCCAAGCGATACACGTTCTAGTTGTTTTCAGAAGGAGGGAATTGTTGGATGAGGATGCTCTTTCTGTGGTTCAATTAGACGTAGGAGAGTGTAACGGAGCAAATACGCTCAACAAAAACAACTATAGATTGAGAAAATAAAGACATATTTACATATAGTGAATTGATGGATTTGACAGGTTTTTGTGTCAATTGTTCAGAATGCCACAGCAAATGTAACCTGCTTGATGTAAAGGCTATTGTGAACAATCTGGTCAGTGAGGACATTTTGGGTCCTCTCCAGTTTGGACCACTTTTTCAAAGTTATAGACGAGAACCGATACCGGCCTGGGGGTCATTTATAATGAAAATCAGCTGCAATATTTGAATACAAAAAAGATAGTATTACACGATCTGTGGAGGTCAATGTGTTATATGTAGTCTTAGCATGGGGGATGTTTGAATGACCTTAGCGATCTTCCTGTGTAGGGTTTTATCTCGTGGTTTGTGGTGACTTGTTCTTCATTTCTTCGTCAGAACATCACTTTCATATGGTTCATTTCAAAGAGCATGATTGCTAGTTTGTGTGTGTGTTTGTATGTGTATGTGTGTGCGTTTGTGACATTCAAGTATGATGTGCTATAGTGTTGAATGTTATAGTTGATCCTTTAAAATGTATTTGTTTTTTCGTCATAAAGTATCAAACAAATACTTTATGCGTGCAAATGGCCCAAATGTAGAGCGTTCCAGCAGAGGTAGGTCTACCAAGGACCCAGAAGACCAGGTCTACAGAGGGACCCAGAAGACCAGGTCTACAGAGGGACCCAGAAGACCAGGTCTACAGAGGGACCCAGCAGACCAGGTCTACAGAGGGACCCAGAAGACCAGGTGTACCAAGGACCCAGACCAGGTCTACCAAGGACCCAGAAGACCAGGTCTACCAAGGACCCAGAAGACCAGGTCTACCAAGGACCCAGACCAGGTCTACAGAGGGACCCAGCAGACCAGGTCTACAGAGGGACCAGACCAGTCTACAGATGGACCAGACCAGGTGGTCTACAGAGGGACCAGACCAGGTGGTCTACAGAGGGACCAGACCAGGTGGTCTACAGAGGGACCAGACCAGGAGGTCTCAGTCTCTTGTTCCTATGATGTTTAGCCAAGACTATGCTGGCCGATTCTCTGATTCTCAGATCTGTACAGATGTACAGATCTGTACAGATCTTCTTTTTTTTATAATAACTCCAAAGGCAACCCAAGTCTGTTCATTTTACAGTGATCGTACTCCTAACCGGAAGAGTTAAATCGTTATTTGAAGTATATCTGAATTCATATTAACATATTTATTCATTTTTAAATAGGATTTTGGTTACTTTATAGGATAAACATTTTTTACTTTTAGCCCTATTGTTTCCATAGACTCTCGAGAATAAGGTTAATGGTATTACTCAAATAATTTACACACACGTCTGCTGCTTCAGACAAAATGACACGTACATTTCAAGGGGACAGGAAGAGGTTCTGTGGTGGATTCAGAAATGAAACTCACCGTGTGCTTCATGGTATGTTCATTTCCTTTAGCGGCAAGAGACACGAGCATTATGCACATTTGACATTCATACCGCCTCTGTATGGTGACTTCAACACAACAAGAAATGGAGCTTATTGAACTCTTCTGCATAATATGTGAGTTATTCTATGGTTTTATACACAAAATAACAGACACTTTCTACTTTTTCACTCCAACTTACTTTTATTTCTTGCCTTAACAAATCCGTTTTTGTTGTAACGTGCGCATATATCTATTCATGTAGTGGTTGTAATGCACATTTATATGTTGCAATATAGGAGAAACAAGTTCCCTAGCGATTCAGAAGACTCTCTCTCAACTCACGTATCGCTTTTATAAAGTAGGGGCCTATAGTGTTTGATATCATTGGCATCAATGATATCCGTGATTCAAAGTTAACATAACTGGCCAGTGCTAATTGGGCAGTGATGAATCTGGACCCTAATCATTATGTAGGTATTCTCTGCAGCATAGCCTACTTCCTAATTTGGGCCATTTACAATGTTTTAGTTCAGACGTTCTGACTATAAACTAATAAATTGGAAAAAAGGATAAACTATTACATCAAGCATTATAGCACATTATGCTGAGATGTCCATTAGGCCTACATGATACTTGATGTCTAATACACCTATATAGCATTTTCTATTCAACTAAATATAAAATTGGGATTTTGCGCAGTAGCTCATGAGGTAGAGCGGGTTGACTGGTAACCGGACGGTTGCTGGTTCGATCCCTGGCTGTCCGCTGAGTGTCGAGGTGTCCCTGAGTACCTCACCCTGACTGCTCCCGACGAGCTGGCTGTCGCCCTGCGTGGTTGACTCCGCCGTCGGTGTGTGCATGAATGGTTGTAAATCGCTTTGGATAAAAGCGTCAGCAAAATCCCAATTTAAATATCCTTCTACTACAGTTTTTCACAATTGCTTAAACACATTTCCTGATAGACTACCTCACTTTCGCAAAACCCTAAACACAAATCTCAAAACTCACACACAAAATGCAACATCCTACCACTTCTCTTGCAAAAGCACACTTTGCCCTCAAAACAGTGTTAACTCTTCACTAAATGGTATTTTCTTTTCAAATGACAAACACATACATGCTTTTCTAAGCACCGCATTGAACACTGTTGTGCAGAATGGAAAACACTAGTATGAATGGAAAACACTATATAAATGCTTCATCAGTATTATGCTGTTGCATGTTGAGTGATACACTGTCACCTGGTGTAAAATATTACCTATGTTTTTAGGTACACTCAAATAGAAAACAATACATAATACTTAACAGTAACAACAAATACTGTATTTGTATCCAAAATGTGCAGTCTACTATAAATCACAGCAAACAGGATGAAAACAGGATGAAATGAAAGACAACAGAAAATAGGCAATACTGTAAACAAAACATCTGAATGAATGAATGAATGAATGATCGAATTGATTCATTTTTATTGGTCGAAACCAAAGGGTAGGGGCAGAAGCTTCAGCTTATATCAAGCCCCCCCTTCTCACATTTTTAAGAGTAACAAACAAATGTCATACATACAGTGTGTTTGCATATACATGCCCTACATAAATACATGAATACATACACGTACACATACCCATAAGGATCAATACTTATATTTCCACCATAAGATGGATAATATCCTAAATAATGATCATGATGATGTTCATCATCATCACCATTATCAACATTCTCATAGAGTGATACTACTCAATGTCTATACATATCTAGTGTCATGTCTCTCTTCTGTGACCCTTCTATAGCAAATTGCAGATTGCTAATTGCACAACAGCCTTTGGCGTTTAGAAATGTGATTGGCAGTGTGTTCTGTGTGAACACCAAGAGAGGAAGGAAGAGTGTGCAAGATATTGAGAAGTGTGTGTAGTGTTGTGAAAAATGTGTGGTTTGGAATGGGAATCTGAGCCTAAAGCAGAAACTGTGCTTAGAGTTCAGCAGAATTGGTTTTGCAGTTGGTACATGAGTTTCAGGTTGTGCACATTGTGTCTGATGTTCCAATTAATGTGTTTAAACAATTGTGAAAAACTGTAATCTGAATCCTGCTCCTTGTGTTTCCAAAAGGTTTCACCGCCCTGTGTACTGCTATGAATAAATCCGGTAAGAATGTTAAGAATTTATTATTTAAGAAACGTAGGCTTTTCTCTAAAGAACAACAATGCACAGTCATGCACTGTTGAGTCTTTTTACAATAGGTTTGGGGAAGGCTGGCTTAGACTAAAGAAGCACTCTTTTTACAAGAAAAAATGATGTGCAGGTTAGAGAGAGAGAGAGAGAGAGAGAGAGAGAGAGAGAGAGAGAGAGAGAGAGAGAATGAGAGAGGGGTACGGAGAGAAGTGGAGATACAGAGTGGTGTAGAGAGAGAGGCAGAAAGAGATTGAGACTGAGAGAAAGGTAGAGAGAGGTAAAGGGAGTGAGGCGTAGAGAGAGAGAGGGAGGGGTAGATAGAGTGTGCATTAGAGCTAGTGGGGTGTGATGATGTAAACCCCTACTAGTAGCATCACAATATGGGAATGCTGTTGGCTCAAGAGTGACTTGTGTGTGTGTGTGTGTGTGTGTGTGTGTGTGTGTGTGTGTGTGTGTGTGTGTGTGTGTGTGTGTGTGTGTGTGTGTGTGTGTGTGTGTGTGTGTGGCTGGTTCAGACTACACGATTCTCAGATATTCCTCCACGATTTAACATGTCACACTATGCGATGACAGAGCCAGGAAATCAGGCTTTGTCTCGTCGGAAGATTGGCCACACTTCAATCGAGGGTGCGATGCTCTTCTTGTAGAATCTTTGCTTTGTATCGATCACGATACACGAAGCAACAAAGTCTCAATAACAATGGATCCCGAGTTATATATATATATATATATACGAGGCATTATGATGGCGGTCCTCTGTGTAGTGCAGTGAAGTCTAGTTAGTAGAGATGCGCGGATGACCTGTATGTCATCCGCACCCGCTGTAATATATCAATAATCCGTCGTGGGGCTCTCAGACTTTGCAAGTTGAATCGGACAAGACACACCGTCCGCACGGTTCCAAAAGTTTCCAACGCAGCTGAACACACCGAACAGATCTGTTCCCGACCTATAGGGTAGCGCGAACATAGGCTGCCCTGGTATGGTAGCCTATGAAGGCATAGCTCATAGGGCTTTTTTTTTTTTCACGCTGTAACATCTTGAACAACGACATCAACGCCTCTCTCCCGAATAGGACCCCGATGTTTTAACACATTTTAACACATGTTGGTTTATGTTTTCCAGCCACAGACGGTGCCACGAGCGCGGCCCCAGCAACAACCGCCCACCGAATGTCCAGCATTACTCCAACCGTGCATCTGACGCCCCCTGCTGGTCACATCTACGCCACAGAAACGGCCCGCCTCCAGTGTCACGCTGAAGGCAGCTCCCCTGACTGGAAGTACCACTGGTTCCATAATGGAGAGTCAAGTCCTCCGACCAGTGATCCCAATCACTCTATTGATTCTGCCAGCCTGGCCGCCGCCGGGCAGTACTGGTGTCAGATCCAGCAGGGAGAAGCCATGAGCGCCACAAGTAGCGTTGTTTCATTATCAGTCACTGGTGAGAGTTGAGCACTCCCAAGGGATGCGTTGGCTATGAAATCCTGCAACTTTTACAACTTTTACATGTAATTTTCTAACTAGATCTAACAGATGCCATTCATTTCATTATACTGAATTTATTCAATTAAATGTAATTTAATTGATTCAATTTAATTAATTACATTTAAATTAATTAACATTTGTTAAACTGTCCAATTTCGGGCAACAGACCAAGGCTTAACCTTACAGAAGGATTCATGTTCTGAGTATGTTGGGGAGTCTGTGTCCCTTAGCTGCCAAGTGAATGTTTCTTCTAGATGGGAATAAGATGGAGGTCAACTCCCTTCTGCTGCCTGGTAGTTTTCCAAGGTCTTTGTTAAATTGTCCCTTTTGGACAACAGACCCAGCCCTACCTTTAAGAAGGAACCTTGTTTTGGGCCGTTGTATGTTGGGCCTACGGTAGAAACATTGTGTTAATATAGAAATATTCATAAAAAATACACAATATTAGCATTACAAAAATGTTAAATGGATTTTGGAAATGAATGACGTTTTGATAAAGGGAATGTATATAGATGAAAAATAACTTAAAGGAAAAGCGATCAAGATCAGAGCTTCCCAATGTTTACATTAAAATGTTACCTTGTCTGTAGAGATTCCCGTTCCATCGGCGGCTCTCCAGACACCATGGTCTGCTGTCTTCACCTCTGAGACAGTGGAGATGAAGTGTACTATGCAGGACAGCCCAGACCCCTGGATCTTTACTTGGTACAGAGGAGGACAGGAGGTGGCGGTGCAGGGGCCAGGTGTCTCTGATGGGTCAGACGGATCCCAGCTTGTGATTGGCTCCGCTAGACTGGAGCATGCGGGACAGTACACCTGTACTGGAAGACTCAAGGGCAGACCTGTTAAGTCTGAACCCAGCAACACACTCCCCTTAGAGGTCAAAGGTGAGTTACTAATGCTCATTATGAATACAGAATCAAATTGTAGTCATTATGTGTTAGAGCAGCAACATGGACAGGACGGTTAAAATAATTAAATAATTGTAATAATACAAAAACACAGAAATTATCTAAATCATATGTATTATTACTAATGAAAAATTAAGTAAAATTGGTGTATATGCATCTATATACAAAATACATATTTCCAATATATCATTGTTTGTATTTAGTTTAATTCAAATCAGATTACTTTCAATTCATGATATTGCATTTATTCAATTAAAATTTAACTGAACTGATTAAATTGAATGTATTTAATTAATTAACATTTGTTAAACTGTCCAATTTTGGGCAACAGGCCAAGGCTTAACCTTACAGAAGGATTCATGTTTTGAGTATGTTGGGGAGTCTGTGTCCCTTAGCTGCCAAGTGAATGTTTCTTCTAGATGGGAATAAGATGGAGGTCAACTCCCTTCTGCTGCCTGGTAGTTTTCCAAGGTCTTTGTTAAATTGTCCCTTTTGGACAACAGACCCAGCCCTACCTTTAAGAAGGAGCCATTGTATGTTGGGCCTACGGTAGAAACATTGTGTTAATATAGAAATATTCATAAAAAATGCACAATATTACCATTACAAAAATGTTAAATGGATTTTGGAAATGAATGACGTTTTGATAAAGGGAATGTATATAGATGAAAAATAACTTAAAGGAAAAGCGATCAACAGAGCTTCCCAATGTTTACATTCATACTTATGTTGCCTTGTCTGCAGAGATTCCCGTTCCATCTGTGGCTCTCAAGACACCATGGTCTGCTGTCTTCACCTCTGAGACAGTGGAGATGAAGTGTACTATGCAGGACAGCCCAGATCGCTGGATCTTTACTTGGTACAGAGGACAGGAGGTGGTGGTGCAGGGGCCAGGTGTCTTTATGAGGTTAGACGGATCTGATCTCAAGATTAACCCGGTTAAACTGGAGCATACGGGACAGTACACCTGTACTGGACAACTCAAGGGCAGACCTGTTAAGTCTGAACCCAGCAAACCACTCCACTTAGAGGTCAAAGGTGAGTTATTGCTACGTCCATTATGAATACAGACTCTAATCATAGTCGTTAGGTGTTACAGCAGCAACATGGACAGGACTGTTAAAATGATTATAATACTTATAATACAAAAACACAAAAAAGATCTAAATCATATGTATTACTACGAATGAAAAGTTAAGTAACAGCGATGTAAATGCATCTTTGTACAAAAATTCATTTACATAATATCATATTTTTTTATTTTATTTAATTAATATCAGACTACATTTAATTAATTATATAGCATTTATTAAATTAAAATGTAATTGAATGAATTCAATTGAATGTATTTAATTGTTTAACATTTGTTAAACTGCCTAATTTCCGTCAAGAAACCAAGACTTAACCTTAAGGCCAATTTACACCAGAGCCGTTTTAGACACGTTTTTTAGTCGGCCGTCAGACGTCCGACTTCAGCTAGAGATAGAATCCATTCAAACTAGTGCACTGATTTATACCGGCAGTGTTCTACGCCCGTCTCACGGCCAACCAAAGCTTAACTTTACACTTCACTTCTTTTTTCAAGCGTTTCTGAAGCGTCTCGGTTATGACATGTAGGCATATTATCTGATGAATCTTGAAAATATAGCGAAATAAACGGCGGTGGTGTGAATTGATACGCCTACGTTACGCTCATGTCTCTCTCTCGCCTGCGGTGTAAATTTCCAGTTACAGAAGGATTCATGTTTTGAGTATGTTGGGGAGTCTGTGTCCCTTAGCTGCCAAGTGAATGTTTCCTCTAGATGGGAATATCGTTGGTACTAAGATGGTCAACTCCCTTCTACAGCCTAGCAGTTTTACAAGGTCTTTGTTAAATTGTCTTTGGGCCGTTGTATGTTGGGCCTACAGTTAAAACATTCTATTAAGTTATGTAAGAAATATTCATAAAAACATATCGTTGCACAATATTAGCATCACAAAATGTTAAATGGATATTGGAAATGAATGAAGTTTTAATAAAGGGAAGGTCATATCGATGAATAACAACTTCCAAGAAAAGCCGATCAACAGAGCTGCTCAGTGTTTACAGTTAAACTTAAAGGTGTTGCTTTTGTCTTTGTTCTCCGTATGGATGTGGATTTTCCTTCTCTAAAAGGCCACTGTTGTCTCCCTCTCTAAGATATTCCCAAACCAGCCATAGAGCTGAACACACCTTGGTCCCAGGTGTTCTGCACTGAGAGGGTGGAGCTGAGCTGCACAGTGGAGGGTAGCTCTGAATGGAGGTTCACATGGTACAGAGATAGCAAGGAGATCCCGGCTAACCTCGTGGTTCTGTCCACTGACGGAACTAACCTGTCCATCTCCGCCGTTTCAATGGTGCACACTGGAAAGTACATGTGTAAAGGACGTCATAAGAGCAGGGCTCTGACCACTTACAACAGTGATGGACTTAGCCTCAAAGTCAACGGTGAGTCCACAGTTTGTTTAGGTGTTTCAAAGACAAAAGAGGAATCCCTTGTACGCTGTGTCATCATGCCACTTAATGACATGAAAATGTTCTATTCAATTCAAGTAACTGAAATTAATGATTTCCCTTTTAGACAAGAGACACAGTTTTATGTTGGGCCAATAGTAGTAATAGTGGGTTAATTTATGTTATAAACAAACAAATTTAAGGTTTTATATATTTCATATTTGCATTCCGAAAACTTTAAACGACTATCGGAAATCAATGACGTCAAAGTATTAATAAAGGTGAGATCAAACCAATGAAAAATAAAGTAAATGAAAAGCGGATCAACAGAGCTTCCCAATGTTTACATTAAAATGTTGCCTTGTCTGCAGAGATTCCCGTTCCATCGGTGGCTCTCCAGACACCATGGTCTGCTGTCTTCCCCTCTGAGACAGTGGAGATGAAGTGTACTATGCAGGACAGCCCAGACCCCTGGATCTTTACTTGGTACAGAGGAGGACAGGAGGTGGCGGTGCAGGGGCCAGGTGTCTCTGATGGGTCAGACGGATCCCAGCTTGTGATTGGCTCCGCTAGACTGGAGCATGCGGGACAGTACACCTGTACTGGAAGACTCAAGGGCAGACTTGTTAAGTCTGAACCCAGCAACACACTCCCCTTAGAGGTCAAAGGTGAGTTACTAATGCTCATTATGAATACAGAATCAAATTGTAGTCATTATGTGTTAGAGCAGCAACATGGACAGGACGGTTAAAATAATTAAATAATTGTAATAATACAAAAACACAGAAATTATCTAAATCATATGTATTATTACTAATGAAAAATTAAGTAAAATTGGTGTATATGCATCTATATACAAAATACGTATTTCCAATATATCATTGTTTGTATTTAGTTTAATTCTAATCAGATTACTTTCAAGTCATGATATTGCATTTATTCAATTAAAATGTAACTGAACTGATTAAATTGAATGTATTTAATTAATTAACATTTGTTAAACTGTCCAATTTTGGGCAACAGACCAAGGCTTAACCTTACAGAAGGATTCATGTTTTGAGTATGTTGGGGAGTCTGTGTGCCTTAGCTGCAAGTGAATGTTTCCTCTAGATGGGAATAAGATGGAGGTCAACTCCCTTCTACAGCCTAGCAGTTTTCCAAGGCCTTTGTTAAATTGTCCCTTTTGGACAACAGACCCAGCCCTACCTTTAAGAAGGAACCTTGTTTTCTGCCGTTGTATGTTGGGCCTATGGCAGAAAGATTGTGTTAAGTTACGTTATAATTATCTGTAAAAACAACAAATATAAGGTTGCACAATATTTGCATTACAAAAATTGTAAATTACTGTTTGAAATGAATGGCGTCAGCATTTTAATAAAGGGACGGTCATATCGATGAAACATAACTGAAACGAAAAAGCAGATCAAGAGAGCTGCCCAATGTTTACATTTATGCATAAAGGTGTTGCTTTTGTCTTTGTTTGCCACTGTTCTCCGTATGGATGTGGATTTTCCTTCTCCAAAAGGCCACCGTTGTCTCTCTAAGATCTTCCCAAACCAGCCATAGAGCTGAACACACCTTGGTCCCAGGTGTTCTGCACTGAGAGGGTGGAGCTGAGCTTCCCAATGTTTACATTCATACTTATGTTGCCTTGTCTGCAGAGATTCCCGTTCCATCGGCGGCTCTCCAGACACCATGGTCTGCTGTCTTCACCTCTGAGACAGTGGAGATGAAGTGTACTATGCAGGACAGCCCAGACCCCTGGATCTTTACTTGGTACAGAGGAGGACAGGAGGTGGCGGTGCAGGGGCCAGGTGTCTCTGATGGGTCAGACGGATCCCAGCTTGTGATTGGCTCCGCTAGACTGGAGCATGCGGGACAGTACACCTGTACTGGAAGACTCAAGGGCAGACCTGTTAAGTCTGAACCCAGCAACACACTCCCCTTAGAGGTCAAAGGTGAGTTACTAATGCTCATTATGAATACAGAATCAAATTGTAGTCATTATGTGTTAGAGCAGCAACATGGACAGGACGGTTAAAATAATTAAATAATTGTAATAATACAAAAACACAGAAATTATCTAAATCATATGAATTATTACTAATGAAAAATTAAGTAAAATTGGTGTATATGCATCTATATACAAAATACATATTTCCAATATATCATTGTTTGTATTTAGTTTAATTCAAATCAGATTACTTTCAATTCATGATATTGCATTTATTCAATTAAAATTTAACTGAACTGATTAAATTGAATGTATTTAATTAATTAACATTTGTTAAACTGTCCAATTTTGGGCAACAGACCAAGGCTTAACCTTACAGAAGGATTCATGTTTTGAGTATGTTGGGGAGTCTGTGTCCCTTAGCTGCAAGTGAATGTTTCCTCTAGATGGGAATAAGATGGAGGTCAACTCCCTTCTGCTGCCTGGTAGTTTTCCAAGGTCTTTGTTAAATTGTCCCTTTTGGACAACAGACCCAGCCCTACCTTTAAGAAGGAGCCATTGTATGTTGGGCCTACGGTAGAAACATTGTGTTAATATAGAAATATTCATAAAAAATGCACAATATTACCATTACAAAAATGTTAAATGGATTTTGGAAATGAATGACGTTTTGATAAAGGGAATGTATATAGATGAAAAATAACTTAAAGGAAAAGCGATCAACAGAGCTTCCCAATGTTTACATTCATACTTATGTTGCCTTGTCTGCAGAGATTCCCGTTCCATCTGTGGCTCTCAAGACACCATGGTCTGCTGTCTTCACCTCTGAGACAGTGGAGATGAAGTGTACTATGCAGGACAGCCCAGATCGCTGGATCTTTACTTGGTACAGAGGACAGGAGGTGGTGGTGCAGGGGCCAGGTGTCTTTATGAGGTCAGACGGATCTGATCTCAAGATTAACCCGGTTAAACTGGAGCATACGGGACAGTACACCTGTACTGGACAACTCAAGGGCAGACCTGTTAAGTCTGAACCCAGCAAACCACTCTCCTTAGAGGTCAAAGGTGAGTTATTGCTACGTCCATTATGAATACAGACTCTAATCATAGTCGTTAGGTGTTACAGCAGCAACATGGACAGGACTGTTAAAATGATTATAATACTTATAATACAAAAACACAAAAAAGATCTAAATCATATGTATTACTACGAATGAAAAGTTAAGTAACAGCGATGTAAATGCATCTTTGTACAAAAATTCATTTACATAATATCATATTTTTTTATTTTATTTAATTAATATCAGACTACATTTAATTAATTATATAGCATTTATTAAATTAAAATGTAATTGAATGAATTCAATTGAATGTATTTAATTGTTTAACATTTGTTAAACTGCCTAATTTCCGTCAAGAAACCAAGACTTAACCTTAAGGCCAATTTACACCAGAGCCGTTTTAGACACGTTTTTTAGTCGGCCGTCAGACGTCCGACTTCAGCTAGAGATAGAATCCATTCAAACTAGTGCACTGATTTATACCGGCAGCGTTCTACGCCCGTCTCACGGCCAACCAAAGCTTAACTTTACACTTCACTTCTTTTTTCAAGCGTTTCTGAAGTGTCTCGGTTATGACATGTAGGCATATTATCTGATGAATCTTGAAAATATAGCGAAATAAACGGCGGTGGTGTGAATTGATACGCCTACGTTACGCTCATGTCTCTCTCTCGCCTGCGGTGTAAATTTCCAGTTACAGAAGGATTCATGTTTTGAGTATGTTGGGGAGTCTGTGTCCCTTAGCTGCAAGTGAATGTTTCCTCTAGATGGGAATATCGTTGATACTAAGATGATCAACTCCCTTCTACAGCCTAGCAGTTTTACAAGGTCTTTGTTAAATTGTCTTTGGGCCGTTGTATGTTGGGCCTACAGTTAAAACATTCTATTAAGTTATGTAAGAAATATTCATAAAAACATATCGTTGCACAATATTAGCATCACAAAATGTTAAATGGATATTGGAAATGAATGAAGTTTTAATAAAGGGAAGGTCATATCGATGAATAACAACTTCCAAGAAAAGCCGATCAACAGAGCTGCTCAGTGTTTACAGTTAAACTTAAAGGTGTTGCTTTTGTCTTTGTTCTCCGTATGGATGTGGATTTCCCTTCTCTAAAAGGCCACTGTTGTCTCCCTCTCTAAGATATTCCCAAACCAGCCATAGAGCTGAACACACCTTGGTCCCAGGTGTTCTGCACTGAGAGGGTGGAGCTGAGCTGCACAGTGGAGGGTAGCTCTGAATGGAGGTTCACATGGTACAGAGATAGCAAGGAGATCCCGGCTAACCTCGTGGTTCTGTCCACTGACGGAACTAACCTGTCCATCCCCGCCGTTTCAATGGTGCACACTGGAAAGTACATGTGTAAAGGACGTCATAAGAGCAGGGCTCTGACCACTTACAACAGTGATGGACTTAGCCTCAAAGTCAACGGTGAGTCCACAGTTTGTTTAGGTGTTTCAAAGACAAAAGAGGAATCCCTTGTACGCTGTGTCATCATGCCACTTAATGACATGAAAATGTTCTATTCAATTCAAGTAACTGAAATTAATGATTTCCCTTTTAGACAAGAGACACAGTTTTATGTTGGGCCAATAGTAGTAATAGTGGGTTAATTTATGTTATAAACAAACAAATTTAAGGTTTTATATATTTCATATTTGCATTCCGAAAACTTTAAACGACTATCGGAAATCAATGACGTCAAAGTATTAATAAAGGTGAGATCAAACCAATGAAAAATAAAGTAAATGAAAAGCGGATCAACAGAGCTTCCCAATGTTTACATTCATACTTATGTTGCCTTGTCTGCAGAGATTCCCGTTCCATCGGCGGCTCTCCAGACACCATGGTCTGCTGTCTTCCCCTCTGAGACAGTGGAGATGAAGTGTACTATGCAGGACAGCCCAGACCCCTGGATCTTTACTTGGTACAGAGGAGGACAGGAGGTGGCGGTGCAGGGGCCAGGTGTCTCTGATGGGTCAGACGGATCCCAGCTTGTGATTGGCTCCGCTAGACTGGAGCATGCGGGACAGTACACCTGTACTGGAAGACTCGAGGGCAGACTTGTTAAGTCTGAACCCAGCAACACACTCCCCTTAGAGGTCAAAGGTGAGTTACTAATGCTCATTATGAATACAGAATCAAATTGTAGTCATTATGTGTTAGAGCAGCAACATGGACAGGACGGTTAAAATAATTAAATAATTGTAATAATACAAAAACACAGAAATTATCTAAATCATATGTATTATTACTAATGAAAAATTAAGTAAAATTGGTGTATATGCATCTATATACAAAATACGTATTTCCAATATATCATTGTTTGTATTTAGTTTAATTCTAATCAGATTACTTTCAAGTCATGATATTGCATTTATTCAATTAAAATGTAACTGAACTGATTAAATTGAATGTATTTAATTAATTAACATTTGTTAAACTGTCCAATTTTGGGCAACAGACCAAGGCTTAACCTTACAGAAGGATTCATGTTTTGAGTATGTTGGGGAGTCTGTGTGCCTTAGCTGCAAGTGAATGTTTCCTCTAGATGGGAATAAGATGGAGGTCAACTCCCTTCTACAGCCTAGCAGTTTTCCAAGGTCTTTGTTAAATTGTCCCTTTTAGACAACAGACCCAGCCCTACCTTTAAGAAGGAACCTTGTTTTCTGCCGTTGTATGTTGGGCCTATGGCAGAAAGATTGTGTTAAGTTACGTTATAATTATCTGTAAAAACAACAAATATAAGGTTGCACAATATTTGCATTACAAAAATTGTAAATTACTGTTTGAAATGAATGGAGTCAGCATTTTAATAAAGGGACGGTCATATCGATGAAACATAACTGAAACGAAAAAGCAGATCAAGAGAGCTGCCCAATGTTTACATTTATGCATAAAGGTGTTGCTTTTGTCTTTGTTTGCCACTGTTCTCCGTACGGATGTGGATTTTCCTTCTCTAAAATGCCACCGTTGTCTCTCTTAGATCTTCCCAAACCAGCCATAAAGCTGAACACACCTTGGTCCCAGGTGTTCTGCACTGAGAGGGTGGAGCTGAGCTTCCCAATGTTTACATTCATACTTATGTTACCTTGTCTGCAGAGATTCCCGTTCCATCGGCGGCTCTCCAGACACCATGGTCTGCTGTCTTCACCTCTGAGACAGTGGAGATGAACTGTACTATGCAGGACAGCCCAGACCCCTGGATCTTTACTTGGTACAGAGGAGGACAGGAGGTGGCGGTGCAGGGGCCAGGTGTCTCTGATGGGTCAGACGGATCCCAGCTTGTGATTGGCTCCGCTAGACTGGAGCATGCGGGACAGTACACCTGTACTGGAAGACTCAAGGGCAGACTTGTTAAGTCCGAACCCAGCAACACACTCCCCTTAGAGGTCAAAGGTGAGTTACTAATGCTCATTATGAATACAGAATCAAATTGTAGTCAAAAACACAGAAATGATCTAAATCATATGTATTATTACTAATGAAAAATTAAGTAAAATTGGTGTATATGCATCTATATACAAAATACGTATTTCCAATATATCATTGTTTTTATTTTGTTTAATTCTAATCAGATTACTTTCAAGTCATGATATTGCATTTATTCAATTAAAATGTAACTGAACTGATTAAATTGAATGTATTTAATTAATTAACATTCGTTAAACTGTCCAATTTTGGGCAACAGACCAAGGCTTAACCTTACAGAAGGATTCATGTTTTGAGTATGTTGGGGAGTCTGTGTGCCTTAGCTGCAAGTGAATGTTTCCTCTAGATGGGAATAAGATGGAGGTCAACTCCCTTCTACAGCCTAGCAGTTTTCCAAGGCCTTTGTTAAATTGTCCCTTTTGGACAACAGACCCAGCCCTACCTTTAAGAAGGAACCTTGTTTTCTGCCGTTGTATGTTGGGCCTATGGCAGAAACATTGTGTTAAGTTACGTTATAATTATCTGTAAAAACAACAAATATAAGGTTGCACAATATTTGCATTACAAAAATTGTAAATTACTGTTTGAAATGAATGGCGTCAGCATTTTAATAAAGGGACGGTCATATCGATGAAACATAACTGAAACGAAAAAGCAGATCAAGAGAGCTGCCCAATGTTTACATTTATGCATAAAGGTGTTGCTTTTGTCTTTGTTTGCCACTGTTCTCTGTACGGATGTGGATTTTCCTTCTCCAAAAGGCCACCGTTGTCTCTCTTAGATCTTCCCAAACCAGCCATAGAGCTGAACACACCTTGGTCCCAGGTGTTCTGCACTGAGAGGGTGGAGCTGAGCTTCCCAATGTTTACATTCATACTTATGTTGCCTTGTCTGCAGAGATTCCCGTTCCATCGGTGGCTCTCCAGACACCATGGTCTGCTGTCTTCACCTCTGAGACAGTGGAGATGAACTGTACTATGCAGGACAGCCCAAACCCCTGGATCTTTACTTGGTACAGAGGAGGACAGGAGGTGGTGGTGCAGGGGCCAGGTGTCTCTGATGGGTCAGACGGATCTGATCTCAAGATTAGCCCGGTTAAACTGGAGCATGCGGGACAGTACACCTGTACTGGACAACTCAAGGGCAGACCTGTTAAGTCTGAACCCAGCAAACCACTCCACTTAGAGGTCAAAGGTGAGTTATTGCTACGTCCATTATGAATACAGACTCAAATTGTAGTTATAGGTGTTATAGGTGTGTTACAGCAGCAACATGGACAGGACTGTTAAAATGATTATAATAATTATAATAATACAAAAACACAAAAAAGATCTAAATCATATGTATTACTACGAATGAAAAGTTAAGTAACAGCGATGTAAATGCATCTTTGTACAAAAATGCATTTACATAATAAATGATCATAAATAATCATATTTTTTATTTAATTTAATTCAAATCAGATTACATTTAATTAATTATATTGTATTTATTAAATTAAAATATAATTTAATTAATTCAATTTAATATATTTAATTGTTGAACATTTGTTAAACTGTCCAATTTCTGTCAAGAAACCAAGGCTTAACCTTACAGAAGGATTCATGTTTTGAGTATGTTGGGGAGTTTCTGTCCCTTAGCTGCAAGTGAATGTTTCCTCTAGATGGGAATATTGTTGGCACAAAGATGGAGGTCAACTCCCTTCTACAGCCTAGCAGTTTTCCAAGGTCTTTGTTAAATTGTCCCTTTTGGACAACAGACCCAGCCCTACCTTTAAGAAGGAACCTTGTTTTCTACCGTTGTATGTTGGGCCTATAGTTAAAACACTCTATTAAGTTATGTAAGAAATATTTATAAAAATGTATATATATCGTTGCACAATATTAGCACCTTGGTCCCAGGTGTTCTGCACTGAGAGGGTGGAGCTGAGCTGCACAGTGGAGGGTAGCTCTGAATGGAGGTTCACATGGTACAGAGATAGCAAGGAGATCCAGGCTATGTTGGGCCTACAGTTAAAACATTCTATTAAGTTATGTAAGAATATTCATAAAAACATATATATATATGTATCGTTGCACAATATTAACATCACAAAGTATTTCATTAATACACAGGATCAGATGTTATAATCCCTTGTGCCAAAATCCAAGGAAAACACATATATACATATATACATATATATTCAGAAGCCCCTGCCCAAACCAACCTTATAAGCACGCTGGCCACTAAGCTACCAACCACAGGTGAAAAACACGAGACAAATGGCCCAACTAACAGCAGTAAATACAGCAGTATGCAGTATGCAGCATCTCATTGGGGTTATCAAGTGGGAACCCTCTTTCATTTAAATGCTAAATGGATATTAGAAATGAATGAAGTCGACATTTTAATAAAGGGAAGGTCATAGTGATGAATAACAACTTCCAAGAAAAGCCGATCAACAGAGCTGCTCAGTGTTTACAGTTAAACTTAAAGGTGTTGCTTTTGTCTTTGTTCTCCGTATGGATGTGGATTTCCCTTCTCTAAAAGGCCACTGTTGTCTCCCTCTCTAAGATATTCCCAAACCAGCCATAGAGCTGAACACACCTTGGTCCCAGGTGTTCTGCACTGAGAGGGTGGAGCTGAGCTGCACAGTGGAGGGTAGCTCTGAATGGAGGTTCACATGGTACAGAGATAGCAAGGAGATCCCGGCTAACCTCGTGGATCTGTCCACTGACGGAACTAACCTGTCCATCCCCGCCGTTTCAACGGTGCACGCTGGAAAGTACATGTGTAGGGGACGAATTAAGAGAAGGGGTCTGACCACTTACAACAGTGATGGACTTAGCCTCAAAGTCAACGGTGAGTCCACAGTTTGTTTAGGTGTTTCAAAGACAAACAAAACAAAGACCTCATCTTTTCAGCTGTCAACACACAGTTTTTATGTGTTTAATGTGTTCAAGAGGGTGGCCTCTATGTGTGTGGGACGTTTCTGCTTCCTTCTGAAGCTGACTTTGGGTTGAAAGTATAATGTTTGTAAATTAGCAAATATTGAATTTGCCGTAACTCCATTTAAAGCCGTAAAGCCATTTTTTACAAAATCGATACAAATGATAAATGATTGTTTTTCATTTAAAGCTATGGTTCTAAAGAAGAAGATTTTTTAAGTTTTTTAGAAATGTTCACTGTACAGCATAATCTATCCTGACAGACATTATGGGTCCCAATGGAAAAAATGTTAAACATGCAAAATGTTTCCGTTTCAGAATTGTTCATACATCGGTGCGGCCAAGCCGAGCGTTCAACTGAAACTCAAAGTTATAACGCCCCCTATGGGAATTTCAGCACCAAACTCTTTCGAGACCTTAGTTACCTATAGTAGGTCTGACAAATTCGAAAACTTCTTACCACTCAGATGTCGAGATATGGGTCTCTAAATTAAAAGAATACCCAACCGCGTCAATAACAATATGTATCCACAGATACATTGTGAATAACTAAGTATCCACAGTTACACTGTGAATACCTAATAAGGTTTTTAGGTATTCACAGAGTATCTGTGGAAACCTATTGTTATTCTAGCGGTTCGCTATTATTATTATTCCGGATTGGTAATGCCTATATAGTTCCCTCTATTCCCTCCCTTAACATGTGTACATCGTTTTTGTGTCTCTCTGTATGACTGTGCCTTTCTTTCCGTGTGTGTGTGTGTGTGTGTGTGTGTGTGTGTGGTGTGTGTGTGTGTGTGTGTGTGTGTGTGTGTGTGTGTGTGTGTGTGTGTGTGTGTGTGTGTGTGTGTGTGTGTGTGTGTGTGTGTGTGTGTGTGTGCGTGTGCATGCTTTCATTCGTGTGTGCCAGTGTGTGTGCGCGTGTGTGTGTGTGTGAAAGACAAAGACCCTCCCCTGCTAGAAGTAAAGTTGCGTCTAGGAGCAATGAGTACACAGTATTGATTCACTTGAGAAGGGCTCCTGCAGGGATAGAGGGTGCGTGGGTGCCTGTGAATACCTCTGGGACCGCTTGCAGTCCCAAAATTGCTAGTATATATTTATTATTTGCATTACGATCATTTAAAATGACTAAAAAAACTATAAATTACATCAAAATAATAAAAAAGGGGAGGTCATATATGAAAAATAACTAAAAAGAAAAGCCGATCAACAGAGCTTCCCAATGTTTACATTAAAATGTTGCCTTGTCTGCAGAGATTCCCGTTCCATCGGCGGCTCTCCAGACACGATGGTCTGATGTCTTCCCCTCTGAGACAGTGGAGATGAAGTGTACTATGCAGGACAGCCCAGACCCCTGGATCTTTACTTGGTACAGAGGAGGACAGGAGGTGGCGGTGCAGGGGCCAGGTGTCTCTGATGGGTCAGACGGATCCCAGCTTGTGATTGGCTCCGCTAGACTGGAGCATGCGGGACAGTACACCTGTACTGGAAGACTCAAGGGCAGACTTGTTAAGTCTGAACCCAGCAACACACTCCCCTTATTGGTCTATGGTGAGTATCCTGCAAAATGTCATTATAAGTTGTGTATGAAATGTATTACACATCAGTCTTTTCTCATCTCAGCGGTTCAAGGAGATGTACACTAAGGAGGTTGGGTCATATGTGTGTTACTTAAATTCATATTGTATAATTCAAGTAACTGTAATAATTGTAAATGTAAATAAATAAATAAATTAAACAAAAATTACATTTGTTAAATTGTCCCTTTTAGACAACAGACCCACCTTAAATAAGGAACCCTGTTTTGAGCATGTATGTTGGGGCGTCTGGGCCTATAGTAGTAATACTGTGTCACATTATGATGTCAGTATTCGTAAAACAAACAAATATTAGCTGGTAGAATATTTATTATTACAAAAATTGAAAAATACTATTGGAAATGAATGACAATGTCAATGTATTAATAAGGGAGAGGTCATATCTGCCCATCCATTCCACAAAGGCCAAAGGGCTTTCTCCCTCTGGCCACAGCATCTGAACATGGTTGATGATGATTGTGCCTCCATACCTCCAGATAAGAAACCTACACCAGAGCTGATACAAGATCCCGGGCATCGGAAGATGTATGTCGAGGAGAAGCTCACGTTCAGCTGTAGGGTTAATACTTCGTCTGGATGGGAGTTCCACTGGTTCAAGGACTCGGCAAGACTCCCAAATCAAGGTGCGACCTACACCATCCCGAAGGCCTCCTCTGTGAACGCCGGGGCGCATCGGTGCCGCGCGACAAGAGGACGGGGACCGCCGTTTTCCACGGAGGACAGTAATACGATAAGCATTGACGTTGAAGGTTGGTGTGTTTTTTATTTTTTACAAACCGTCTTCGTACACAACAAACATCTCCAGCGTTAAGCGATTTTGTTTCCCACCGTACAGAACGCCCCTGGGCCACGGTGACTCTGCTGACGGGCTGGTCGGAGGCGTTCTCCGCCGATCAGCTGGATCTGAAATGCGAGGTGCATGGGAGCGAAGACACGTGGAACTACACATGGTAGGACCGAACGCTGGAGTGTGCACTCGGGCGCCATTGTGTCATTCATCCATTTGGGCCGATTCTGTATGTATGTACTGTATGTCAATTATGGCCCCAATTGTACTCCTGATCATCCCTGGAAGGAGGGATCTCCCGCTCTGCGTTCCTCCTCTAGATTTCTTCCTTGATAATTAAGAGTTAATTAAGATAATTAAGAATTAAGAGATAGTGTCATAAAGATACGGCCTGTTTAACCTATTGAGACTGTACCAGCGATTAAGGGCTATGCAAATAAAATTGAATTGAATTGAATTGAACTAACTAAAGATGCTGTAACCTCCAGGTTCGGAGGAAGTGAGCGGTCCCCGTTGTCTTTTAAGGCCAAACACCCGGTCATGAGCAAAGACATGAACCAGAACCACTACAGCTGCATGGGCAACCGCTCCTCACGGCCTTTGTATTCCAAGCGAAGTGAACCCTTCAAGACCACCAATCTCCGTGAGTAGTAGCAGGAGTTGTGATGGCACCGGTAGCTGTTAGTAGCTAGGTGACCTCAGACCCTGAGACTTGTTCTTCATATGCTCAGGACTAGTAAGAGCTGATCAGAAGTAGTTGCAGGTTGGTCAACATCTTGTGGATTGAATTGTATTTGCTGTCTTATTCCTAATATATTATAATAATATTAATAATCTAATATTATTATTATTATATCTGTAATCAATGTGTTTATGGTTTTCCTCCATCTTCTTTGTAGTTCTTAAGAGAAGAGTTCTGCTCTCCATTTCTGGATGTCTGTTCTTTGGCATCATCGCTGTCTTTATCGGATGCATTGTGATGAGATTCACGCGCAAACCAGGTCTTACATCTTCGTTTCAACATTCTTGGTGCCATGGCATTTGATTTGTATATATGACCCAAAGTACTCTCAGTATTATGGAATTGTGTATCTAAATGTGTTCAATTAACATGTCTCTGGCCTGATTATTGCTATACACAAGGGCCAGTTCTCCTCAGCATACTTCTGGGTAATACATAATTTCTGATTTCCCACAGTCACGAGCGAAGACAAACCGGAAGAGCCCAACCTCTTTCTCACCAGGGCGGAGCTGCAAGCATGTGATGGTATGTGGTCGGGTTACTGTTGAGGTGTGACTTTGATGCCTGTGCTGTGAAATCACACTCTGTTCTTTGGTTGTGCTCCACGTTTTCAAGGTAACTGGTGAACTGGTGAAAAGGTGCTGGTGGTTCGGTTTTCTTTGCATGCATTTAATCAATTCCAAATCCCGTCCCGTTCTCCACACAGTTGCACCTTGTCCACTGGCGGAATATGTGAGCGATGAAGAGCTTCCGGCGATGACTAAAGGTAAAGCTTGAACTCACAAACAGGACACGCCGTTTGAAAACCGCATGTTTGCTTGTAAACAAAAAATGGTTGGCCAATAGCAGGACATTATTTAAATCTGATTTAAGAAATACGGCTTTACTCTGCTTGGATACATTAGAGTTGGTACTGTGGATCTGTGCTTTAGTCATGGTTTGTTCACATGCCTCATGTGGTTGACTGTTTATTATTTTTCCTGTAGATGCAGAAGACATAGACACCATTTGCTGTGAATCAACACTTCTTCCATTAAGTTTCTCTGAGGGCGAAGGTACAATCACAATCATATAAATACATTTCTGAATGATATGCAAATATGCATTTTTGGTAAACATAGTAGTAAACGATTTGTCTCTGTGTTCATCATGTGCTTCTCCCTCCAGCTGAGACGTCCGAGATCAATGGTGGACTAAAGTCCTTCAAATATTGACCTGTAGTTGAACTCTGATTACGAGGAAGGCCGAGCTCCGTGAGTGACCAACGACGTGCGTCTGTGGTCGCTGGCTGGCATGGTCGCTCAATGTCTCTGGGCGGTCGTTAATCAGTTAATTTGCATGTTATTAACGTTTTTTTGCACAGTAGAAGTACCAGAAAGCCATGATCTCTGGCGAAAGCTACCTACAACTCTTTATTGCTAATATTATTTTTATATTTTTCTATTGAAGTAGGCCTACAATTTAAAATGATGTAATCGTTGCTTTATCAGTATCAATAAAATCTAGTTGTCATTTGTGGCGTATTCAAATAATGTATTTTCTATATTAAGCCTATATATAGCCTATTTGTTTTGTTAAATGTCATAAGCCTAATAAGATACATTATGTACAAAGTTCTCAGTTATAGAGTAATATAGTTCAATATAAGTTCAGTAGAGGCCAAATAAACTGTAAACAGAAGCGGTAGTGACTCTAGGTCAGTAATCAGGAGGATGCCAGTTCTATTCTCTCCTCAGTCTGTTTTATTTTTGCATGATTTAGTACGATAGTATGATAATTATACGACGTAATGGCTGGCTGCGACGATAGCCATGGCTGGCCGCTGGCCACTGGCTGCGGCTGGCTGCTGGCTCTGGCAGGCTGAACGACTAGGTCGCGATCATAAAAGCGTCGCGACCCTTTTGGCGGCAAATAAGTCGCAACCAACCAGAGGTATGGCTGAATGAGCGACCTGGGGCTGTGGTAGCCAGCCATTGTCACCATGGCTGCTACTAAAGCAGCTGTAGCTGCTTTCACAACCAAAAGCCTAGGCTATGTTATCAGTTAACATCTCATTGAACAGAATAAATATATGTGTGTTAGTATAAGTCACTGTTACTTTCTTCATAGGATATTTTATTAGTCATTTAACAAACCAATAGGCTATACAATATAATCAATATAAATTTGTACCCATCACTGTATTACAAAGTTAATTTAAAATTAATTAAATATAGATAGATAGACCGATAGGCCTATTTATTTATTATATATATATATATATATATATATATATATATATATATATATATATATATATATATATATATATATATATATATATATATTATAAAAAGCTATTGGTCTATCAATATCTGTGGTTGTATGTACTACTTTTATTATACTGACGCACGTATAGGCCTATTTATTCTGTTCAATGAGACGTTAACTGACATTATAAAATGGGTGGCTTAAATCAAGCGATCTGATTGGTTCCTAACTGTTGTATAATGAGTGTAGAGACCTCTGAAGAATAAGTCCAGCCTCCGAGGCTCCCGGTTCCCTCGGTCAAATGTCTATGGGAAATAACATGGGGTTTTTGAATGATCGTACATAACAAACTCTGTAGGTGGCAGAGAAGTAAAAGCTGCGTCACGTTTTGAACTACAACCGTTTTCAACTACAACCGTTTTCATAGTTTCAACTGGGTTTTTGGATTTTTGGTGCTGTTAAAGTAGCATTAATAATCGTTTACTTCTTTAACGGCACCGACAATCCAAAGACACAGTCGAAACTAGATGGAAAAGGTGTGTAGTTCAAAACGTGACGGAGCTTTTACTTCTCTGCCACCTACAGAGTTTGTTATGTACGATCATTCATAAACCCCATGTTATTTCCCATAGACATTTGACCAAGGGAACCGGAGCCTTGGAGGCGGGACTTATTCTTCAGAGGTCTATACACACAGCTATAACGCCCATTCAGTTTACGGAGTTCCGTATCACTTCGCGCCTAACTTGAACTGTTGTTTTATTTATATATAAAAGCAATAGCATAGTTCACTGAAGCCTAAAAATATGTTGATTGCTGGAGAGGGTGGAAATGTTGTAAAACAATAGGCACACGGTGAGTGAACTTGATAGTAGGCTAAATTGCCGGCGAACCAAGCTACCGTCTCTAGCCTTCTCTCTGAAGGACTCTACACTGCATAGCAACCGCCGTAAACTTTGCAGGCAGCCAGGAGGGAGTACTTTTTTGTATTCGTTAAAAAAATGCTTTTCCGACTTTCTCATTTTTTCAAAATTGAGAGTGTCTTTGACTTTCATTTCGCCATACTTACGTAACCATTTTATAAAAGCAATAGATCACTTCAGTCAGTGAAATGTGCTCATTATACCACAGTTGCGCGTCGGGACGGACAACGCCCCTTAACTGTGGTATAATGAGAACATTCCACCTGTCGTGATCTATTGTTTATGTATTGTGTTTTTATTATATTATCAGTAAGTAACTCAAGTAACTCAAACTCAAACTGTAAAGAAGATCTTTGGGAAAATTCGGGACGATTCAAAATGTTTTTCGGGACGTTTCCGGGACAGTGGTGAAAAAAGTTAGTTTTAACCCCTGGCATAAAGTCCGCAAACAGGTGAATGGCCCTCACAGCCTGCCTTACGCACAGAAGTAACCACCTGGGGTGGGTTATCGTTGGAACTGTGTGTCTAGCAGGGATTAAAACTGAGGACGTCCCGGGGACGTAATTAATTAATAATAATAATAATAATAATAATAATAAATCTTTATTTCAGACCCAGGGGGATCCATATCACCATAAAAGCAGAATAAGATAATAAAAACAAAGACAGAAAAAAAAAAAAACACAAAATACAAAGTACAGAGCCTTCCCCACTATTCAGTGTAGGCTTGCATACAAACATGTTCTAAAATGGTTCCACAGTCTGGACGAAAATCTTACAGAACTGCGTACAGGATTAACCAACACATTAATAAGTTCATTCTCTGATTCTGACGCCCTACACATAAATCTGTGCATCAGATTGCGCAGAACAGCAGAGCAGGTGGGTACCCCGACACTAACAAACATATGGCTTGCACTGGAGCTTCTTGGGGCTCTCAACAGTAGCCTCATGCTGTCATTATAAGCTACTGTAAGCTTTCTTATACTACCTTGTTTGTAGCGGCACCACAGGTGGGCTGTGTACAGAGGTGTGCAATATGCTTTAAACAATGCAATTTTTACAGCTACAGAGCACATGCTAAACTTACGACATAGCATGTTTGCTTGTGCATAGAGCTTACGACGCTGCCTGTACATATCTTTATCATCGGACAAGTCATTAACAATAATATGCCCCAGATACTTAATCTCACTGCACACACTGAGTGCAGTACCAGACAGATGGAAGTCAGGGAAGGTTGACTGTCTGTCTTCTCTGCTTCTAATAATCATAACTTTACTCTTACCAGCATTGTACTTTATGTCAAAGTCAGCACCATACTGTGTGCATGTTCTCAATAGCTGTTGGAGACCAGCACTGTAAGGGCTGAAGATGACCAGGTCGTCTGCGTACATAAAGTGATTAATTAGTAGATCACCAACTCTACAACCTGTACCACATGTATTCAACATCAGAGACAAATCATTCATGTACACATTAAAAAGAAAGGGAGACAGGATTCCGCCCTGGCGGACACCATTGGTCACATGGAAGGGATCAGATGTTACATTCCCCCATCTCACTCGCATTGTCTGATGCGAGTACCAGTAGACCAGGATTCTAATCAAAAAACCAGGGACCCCACTTTTCGACAATTTCAAAAATAATTTCACATGATTAACACGGTCGAATGCTTTAGAAGCATCGATGAAGCACAAGAACATGGTAGAATTATGACTATTGTATTTCTCTAAGATTTCCTTTAGTGCAAAAATACATAGATCAGTGCCATGCTTTTGTTTAAAACCAAACTGGTTGTCTGTAGACATGATGTATCTCTCAAGTCTACTCAGTAGAACTGTCTCCAGTACCTTGGACATGACACTGGCCAGAGCTATTGGCCTGTAATTATCTGAGCTGTTCAGCTTCCCCACTTTATCTTTAATAACTGGCACTAGCACAACAGAAATCATAGAATCGGGTAACACTCCATGAACAAAAAAACCTGTATAGCACATAGCCACCAGAGGGCACATTTTCTTACTGGCAAACTTAATATGTTCAGCTGTAATATTATCGAGACCACAGGCCTTATTATCTCTTAACTTCAGTATTGCTTCATGTACCTCATCAGAAGTGACAATAACATCATCATTAAACTCAACATTATCAACTACAAACAGATTACTCTTTACACAGTTTAACAGTTCAAAATATTGTTTCCGCCATAGCTGTGCGATTTCATCAAGACCACTCACACCATCTATATTAGATGGAAGAGATGTTTTGCAATTGTTAATAGT
The DNA here is from genome assembly GCF_964030765.1 of Micromesistius poutassou. Classification (NCBI taxonomy): domain Eukaryota; kingdom Metazoa; phylum Chordata; class Actinopteri; order Gadiformes; family Gadidae; genus Micromesistius; species Micromesistius poutassou. The sequence goes on from NC_140285.1 coordinate 15,658,642, forward strand.
TTTTATTTCTTTCCAGAAGTCATTAACATTATTTTTTTGCAGCTTCTGTGCCAATGAATCTGACCTCATAGTATTTTCATTTCTTTTAATGTAGCGAAGTGCATATTTAAACCTAGCATTAGTACATTTTTTATTTTCAAACAGAGGACCATGCCTGCTTTTTCCTGCCTCAGCCCATTTTTTAAAAGCATTTCGGGCCTCTGCATGGAGCTCCTCTACATGGTCCTTCCATCCTGGCTTACCATTGCACACTTTAGCCCTATGCTTATGTAGAGGCCTGCTCGAGATACGGAGAGACTCCACAATATCTTCATACAGAGAACATAATTCCTTACAATGTTGTACATTCTTACAATTCATATCCTGACACAATAAGGCATCTTTTGGTACTTTAATATTACCCAGCAATACATCAGAGTGATTAACATATTTATTAAAATCCTTCTTGGACAATTTTGCCCAGTCTACTTTCCCTACACCAATGCCATTATCCACAGGCAACAGCACTGGTAAATTACCTGTGTTCAGTACCATGTGAAAGGGTATATGGTCTGTTGTGGCCAAATCATAATCAATTTTTATCATATCGATGGAGTCATGGGCATCCATCGTACAGAAGCAGTGGTCTAGCCAAGAGGTTGAATGCCAGGCCTCGCTGATATAAGTATAACTATCATTTGGCAGTAGTACCTTACTGGACAAAATCAATCCACTGTCTGAACAGAACTGAGTTAAATGATTACCAAATAAGGAGTTGGCATCAGTTACATCCGCATTCATGTCACCAATAACATAGATGCAGGTGGACGGATTGTCCTGAATAAAAGACATGATAAATGCCAATCTACTGAGGTACTCATCCTCGTTTTGTACACACTCATATGGCGTATATACATTCAAAATCAACAACTTCTTATCATTACAGCACAGCTCAATCCCAATAGCCCAATCAACACCCAGTCTTATGACATTAACCAACTGGTCATATTTTTTATTCCACATTGTGGCTACCCCCCCTGGGATCCTACCCCGAACAATTTTATCACTTAAATCAGTTGTTGATTCACCCGCCCCATGAAAGTCCCTGTGAATAGAATTCAATCCTTCCAGGTGTTGTTTAGCCAGGAACGTCTCCTGAACACACAAAATGTCACATGTCTCCATCAATTTGTCCACAATGACACGACGTGATTTGTCAGTTTCACTGTGCCCAACACGCAGCCCACGCGCATTGTAAGACACGACACAGATGTTCATAGAGATGTTAATTCATATCTGCTATGCAGACTGGCTCTCAGGTGGAGCTGCAGGTGTACCATGGCAATTCAGCTCACTCCCCCCCTCATTACCAACAACCTTATGTCCACGGGGCTCATAATAGCGGCGGACATAGGTCCCGGCTGGCCAGAGTTTTGGATCGTACATATCAGCAATATTGTTACATTCAGCGGTGATGTGAAACGAGCCATATACCTGCTGCGGGCCGACTCGATCTTTCGACACGTCACTGTTTCATTCTCCATCTTCTCAGACAGATAGTCACGTAATTGTCATTGGGAGGATAAATATTGTCTCTCGGGTCGACCTCGGGACGAAGAGAATTTTGTGGGCACTGACTTAATTTTTCTGTTCAAGTTTTCAACACTTTCTGCGAACCAGAACTTTTTTCCTCCTCAGAACTTGAAAGAAGGTCTCCCAAATAAGGACTTAAGGAAATGATGAAGAGAGAATGATGAACAAGAGAAGAGTGAGAGAGACGAGGAAGAGATTGACAAAGAGGATAAAAAATACACGGAAAGATGACCAGAGAGCACTGCAACAGTGTGTGTGTCTGTGTGTGTCTGTGTGTGTGTGTATTTTCATTCAAATCTGGGCTACCTAAGTAAAAGATCTTCAAATCTAAATAGAATCTTTGTATGTAAACAAACATAATGTACCTTTTCCCCTGAAGAGATCAATTCCACTGAAAATGTAGAATTCATCCATTTTTATTAAGTCAGAAAAGTGAACAAAGATATAATTGGGTATTCATGATTCCGATACATCAACTATAGAACTTATAGTAAAGTTAACATTATTATGATTTAAAAAAAAACGACATCCTCCCAAGTTGATCCACAAAACTTAAACAATTATTAAACAACAAAAAATTACAACAATAACAATTATTATTTTAGTAAAGAAAACACACATTGAAGAATATAGTGGAACAGGCTATATTTATAATAGTCTTACTTTCATCCTTGTTAAATGACAGCAGTACAACCTGAATGCATTTCTCTCAGATCTTTAATAGCAGCGATTATTATTCAGGAAAAATCACTAGTTGTTGTGGTTGTTTGTTTAATCTAATATCAAACAGTGTCTTAGTCTGTTTGATTGACAGGTGAGATGATCAGGGGGGCAGAGTTTCTACTAAATAAACTTGAATAAAAACAGAGAAATGGATAGAGAGGCTCACTAAAGGTGCAGCCAGTAGCAGAGTAGATATGAACCCTGGCTTCCACATCATAGAAGGAGACCAGACCCTCATCATAATCAACAAACACCCCCACCTTCTGAAGCTCAGCTCTCAGAGGGAGATTGACAGAAGGGTCACCATGAAATACAAACACATCCTTGAAGATTAATATCATCCAGTATCCATTCTTAGGGGTGAATGTGATATTTTCTTTTCTGTTGATGGACCCTCTTGCCACTCCTAAACGCCACACAGTCTTATCATTAACCTGGACCTCAAAGTAAAATCTCCCTGAGGAGAAGCTCTGCCTCGAGAGAACACATAGATTGTGTGAAACTCTCTTAGGGTTGTCTGGGAGTTTCTTCCCTCCACCTCCATAATGAACTTGTTTCCCATCCTCAGACAGGGTGAGACTGGGATGAGCTGTATCAGGATCCAGAATCACATCTACTTCGTACTGCTGGACATTCTTCAGCTTAGCAGCACCACACAGCTTCTTCATCTCCATGTTCAGTGTCTCTTCCAGCTGATCCAGCGATCTACTCAAGGTCCCTACGTATGACGGAGGACGGACCTCCACCGTCATCCAGTCCCTGGTGGGTGGAGGATCCTTCAGGGATCTGAAGGCCTGGAGGAAGTGGAGGTGGTCTTGCGTGTGTGAGAGCGGCTTCACCTCTGAGCTTCTATTGGTCAGATCCTCGATTTCCTGCTCCAGCTCTTTGATGAGGTCTTCAGCTTGTTTCTCTGTGGATTTCAGTTTCTCTTTAACCGTTTGGTTGAAAACATCCTGCCACTTTTCAATGCAGCGCATCAGAGCGGTGAGGGCCCACAAAACATCGGCAATCTTTCTGTCAGCATCTTTCTTGCTCAATTTTACTGTGTCTTTGATCTCCTTAATCTTTAATTTTCTCTCCTGGATCATCTGCAGAACTTCCGACTCTATGTTTCCCAGCTGGGCCGTCTTCACCTCATATTCCTCCTTTAGAGGTACAACAGGATGGGACCTGTGGTCACCCTCTGTGCAGAACTGACACACACACACCTGTTCAGTCCTGCAGAAGAGCTCCAGAAGTCGTTCATGTTTCATACACATCCTTTCTTCCAGACGGTCCATAGGCTCGACCAGCTGATGTTTCTTCAGGCGTGCGACTCTCTGATGTCGCTCCAGGTGGGTGTGGCAGTAAGAGGTAAAACACTCTAGGCAGGACTTCACAGCCTTCAGCTGGGTCCCAGTACAGATGTCACAGGGAACTTCTCTTGGTTCAATACAAGGCTGCTCTTTTACTCGTACAGATGTTTTAAACTGAGTGGCCAGCTCTGATAAGAGGGTATTGACCCTCCAATCAGGTCTAGTGTGGAAAATCTCATTGCAAACAGGACATTTGTACTGGACTTGTTCATCCCAGAACTTTGTAATACAGGTTCTGCAGAAGTTGTGTCCACATGGTGTAGAAACTGGGCTGCTGAACACATCCAGACAGATGGGACATGAAAAGTTCTCTTCAGACCAGGAAGTAGCAGAGGCCATCCTAGACACAGACGACAAGGTTTATGTATTGAGCAATTCCATTATTTTCACTTATTACATAACGGGAGGTTTTAACTTCTCTCAAAGTTGTGCTGTATTACTCACCTTGTTGTTGTTACTGACTGTCAGAATATTTGTTTCAAAATGCCTTTTATTTTCCTCCTGAAAGAGAGCTTGCACGTCGAGTGTTTTTGGTCTGAACCTTAGGTTTTGTTTCCTGAACATGACGTCCTCTCCTCTCCTCCCCTAACTCCTGGATCCTCCCCTAACCCCTGGCTCTGCCCCGACAGACACACAGGTCCCTGACGTTTCAACTTTCACATGCTGTCTCTGGGCACATTCATGCACTGTGTAGGCTACTTCAAAGGCATTTATGTTTGTTCTCGTCTCCTTTGTGGAGTTAAATCAGGTACAATTAAAAGACAAAACACTGAGAGCTGGAGGAAAACGAGGGACATTGTGGTGAGTTAATGTTGATTTGCCACTTCAACTGTGATTAAGAGCAATACAAAAACAATTGACTTGACTTGTCTGGGTCTGGGTCTGGTATTTTCTGTACAGTCTTTATAGAAACAAGCCTCTCCCTGTGTGCCTAGGTTACATGTGCTATTTTAGTTGTTACTTAATATTGAGTTGACACTGGTAGTTATATAATCTCCCAGACTCTAACCTCATAAACCAGCTGAGTCATGTGACTCGGGGTAGGGAAGACGAACCAGACCAACAAGTTCACTAACCAGAGACAACAAACAGATCACCACACGGATTGATTTCAGCACAGCCGTTCGCAAAGAAAACTGCACCAAAGCGTTTCCCAGTACTAAAAAATAGTATTGTTGTGTATTGTTGCAGAATAACGCAAGACCAACGAAAGTTAGACTCGAAACATCAACTACTTAGCATTGTAGGTCCAAAACCTGTTACGGCCCATAGAGGCGGACCAAAACGCAGACAGCGACAATGGAATTTAAATGAAGGAAACAGGGTTTATTGAGTGGGTAAAGGGGGTTGAGAATGGAAAGGCGATGGCGGAGGACAGAGCTGAGCTGAGCAGGACAGTGGATGAGGGAGATGAGCAGGCAGGTGAACAGGCAGGTAGAAAAAGGTCACAGGAGAAACCAACCTGAATGACCAAGTCAAGGAGCCGGTGCTATGGATCGAACCAAGGTGGTTGAAACAACGATCTGGGGATGAGTGAGTGAAGAACCTGGGTTGGTATACTGCAGAGCTGATGTGATGGAGGTGGAGAGCAGGTGTGTGGCTTGGAGCAGGTGAATGGGAGTGATGGCATTCAGGGAGCCGGGGGTTAACCAAGGGAGAGGGAAAGCATGAGGAACACAAAGAATGACCGGAGGCACGGCCGTAGCCTTGACACATGGAGACTTATTGGCATCACACACTTTGTTGTTGCTTTGGTTTCGTGCACGCTGCTAGTGTTTTAAACACGTCTGATGACTGGTGATGTTTTCTGACTATCTCTTCATTCATGTCTGACCCACGATGTCCTCTTTCCAAACAGAGAGAGAGAGAGAGACGTAGAATATCTGTCCACTGTGACCGATAGAAAGCTGAGGATAGGATAGGATAGGCTTTTGGTTGTGAAAGCAGCGGCTGGCTGCCACAGCCCCAGGCTCATTCAGCCATAACTCTGGTTGGTTGCGACCTATTTGCCGCCAAAAGGGTCGCGACGCTTTTATGGTCGCGACCTAGTCGGTCAGCCTGCCAGAGCCAGCAGCCAGCCGCAGCCAGCCATGGCTGTCGTCGCAGCCAGCCAGCCGACACCAGCCAGGTGTCGCAGCCCGTCATTACGTCGTATAATTATCATACTATCATACTATCGTACTAAATCATACTAAAATGTTAAAATGAAAGAGGTCGATTGTGTCAATAAGTTTGACTAAAAGAGCAAAAATAAAACTGACTGAGGAGAGAATAGAACTGGCATCCTCCTGATTTCTGACTTATTATCACTACCACTTGTACCACTGGGGTATTTATTTACTGCTTGTTTGGCATCTACTGAACTTATATTAAACTATATTACTCTATAACTGAGAACTTAGTACATAATGTATCTTATTAGGCTTATGACATTTAACAAAACAAATAGGCTATATATAGGCCTAATATATAAAATACATTATTTGAATACGCCGCAAATGACAACTAATAGATTTTATTGATACTGATAAAGCAACGATTACATCATTTTAAATTGTAGGCCTACTTCAATAGAAAAATATTAAAATAATATTATAATAATAAAGAGTTGTAGGTAGCTTTCACCAGAGATCATGGCTTTCTGGTACGTCAACTGGGCAAAAAAACGTTAATAACATGCAAATTAACTGATTAACGACCGCCCAGACATTGAGCGACCATGCCAGCCAGCGACCACAGCGACCACAGCGACCAAAAGCAGCCAGACGAGCGACCAACACAGCGACCAATGCACGTCGTTGGTCACTCACGGAGCTCGGCCCTACTGCTGATCACTCGAATCATCACTCGTTCTGCACTGACTTGGTTAAACAGTTGTATACATTTTCCTTATTTAGCACATTACTATAATTTTTTCACTGGTGTTTATGGTTTATTGTTGCGTTGTACATGTTTTAATTGTAACCTACTGATGTAGGATGGTTTGATATGAAATGATTGGAGCAAACACCAGATGGCAGCATACATACTTGCTGCCTCTACCATCAAACTGACTAACTCCCTTCTCTGTATAAATATGTAGGCATATGTCAGAAGTTGTATATTGGTCCTAGACACCGTACCAAGTATTCTGTTGTCTTACTAGTGTTATTAGAATTACATTGTGAAAGTGTGTGGATGATGGCTGGTTTAAGCAGCCTCACCTGGCCGTCTGATTCTGGGGCTGGGCGATGCTCCACACACACTCGGAAAGATCACTTGTATAGCAGTGGAGCACCCTTGCCATGTTCATTACCTGCAAAACCTTCATTAAACTGGCTTCAACATTACCACCCTGCGTCCTTTGTTTGGAGGAGCCCAGAAAAGCCACCCAGGTGGTGTACAGCATTGTCACTTGGTGCAGACATATACCCTAACTATATCATTCAAAAGATGTCCCTTTACCGGGGAGACATGTCATTTAGACCCTGTAAGGCCTAATGGCCCTGCACTTACCCACCAACTAAACAGCAATGAAACACGTACAAACCAACACCAAAGTATCAAACCGTTCCATCGGAACCATTGATTTATTGCCCTCCGGCCCGCGAGCCGCGGCGGCGGTCTTCTATATACACTGGGCGCCACGCCCGCTGGCGTCAGCCGCGTCTACTTGAGGATCCCGGCCAGTCTCTCAGAGTAGTAGACGTAGTTGTCCTGGCAGTCCTCCCACGGCGCGAAGCTCTCCTCCTCCCGCTCCACGTACGTCTCCCACACGTGCTGGAAGTCGGCGGGCTTCATCATCCTCAGCCTGCAGCCGGCGGCGGCCAGGGCCCTCAGGCCCTCGCAGGTCTCAGGCTCCTCCCACTGGAAGAGGCGGGAGCAGAGGAGGGTGAGGCGCAGCGTCTTCCGCTGGCGCAGCACGCTCGTCACCTTGGCGACGCAGGCCGTGCACGGGCTGGACGACACGTACCACGTGATGTCGTAGCCCTGCGCGCTGTTATTTTTAGGGAGCACCTGGACGGTGGGGGGGGGGGGGGGGGAGAGGATGGAGACGGGGAGGGGAGGTTGGGTGAGTTTGTGGAAATAGAAGAAGAAATAGTGTCATAGACGGTTACAGTAGTTAGGTGCCAAGCACAAAGTGCGAGGCAACCTATTGTAATTGTTAGTTTTATTATTATTATTATTCCGCCGCGTTTGCATTACACAGCCTAAACCGCTCGCACGCTTTTTATGAAACTTACTACAGCTGTAGAGGCTGAGTCAAGATTAACAGAGAGCAAATATCACACTGATTGGCCTAAAGGTGGCGCTATAGCAACCAAAAATGCAAAATTTGAACAAGCATATCTCGTTGTACTTGTTACCATTGATATTATAGGTAGTCTCACACGCATGTCTCATGTTGTGTGTCATGGTGATTCACGCACGCACGCACACGCACAGACACACATGCACACACACACGCGGGTGCGCACACACACACACACACAGTGTTCAATAGCAGGTCAGTTCTGGAGCTGCACTGACCTGATCGAAGAAGGCTTCCTCTGCGTGCGCGGTGGCGTGCTCGTCCTCCATGTAGCCCATGAGGGGGTCCGCGGCGCCGCCGGCAACGTCCACCCGGAAACACAGCAGGGTCTTGTTCCGCCCTGAAGAGTATTCCACATTCCTGAACTGGAACCGGAAGTAGAAGGGGCTCATCTGTTGCCTGAGTCGGGGAGGAGAGGAGGGGGGTTTTAGTGAGAGAGAGAGAGAGAGAGACGGAGACCTTTAAGCGCTCATGTCTTTTTCGTAAATGTATTCAAAGGACGTGGATCGTTTTTCTGGGATCATGGCTTGTGCTCTGACCATTTCAGAAAATACTTTAAAATTCCAGTTCGATGGTAGCTTAGTTGGAGTTCAAATACATACATCTGGGAAGGGACACCTACCCATTTATTTAAATGGTATTTAAACATTCTAACTTCCTGGAATGTTGCCAAATTAATGGTGAATGATTTGTTATGGGCTGGGCTCTGGAAAAACTTCTTAAATAGACTTAAATAGTCACACTAAACATGCTTTTGATACAACTTCTCCATATACAGTAGGGTTAATTTCCTAGCTAGCCAGTTGCGATTCCACAAATAGATCACACAGTTCATCTCTCGTAGCTCGGGCTACACAGACATAACAAACAGGCCTTTGAAAAACAGCACGGGAAGAGGGCTGCAGTGAGCTCTGTGACTCATATCCCTATTTCTGCAGGATTACAAATGACGGCAGGTGTAAGTAATTAGCATCTCCCATTACTGATACTGCTTATATTCCATAACACCATGACTCATAAACGACGGATAAGCCCACCACATCTCCAAAGCAGACTGATCAAAAGAGGAACCAACATTTAAAAGAGGTAAGAAAGCCATGACATCAGAAGGAGATAAGAGAAAGGCAGAGCAGGGCTGCAAAATTTTTTACCTATTCTCGCCTCTGATTGGTTAGAAGGGCTCTCCTTTAGATCGTGTTTCGATTAGTCCTAGCTGTTTGCGGGAGTTTAGGGTTATGGTTATGGTTATGGTTAGGGTTAGGGTTAACCCTTACCCAAACCCTAACCCTAACCATAACCAATCAGAGGCGAGAAAAGGTAAACCTGTTTGGGAAAAAAAGTTTTGCCGCCGGACCCCTTGATCTGACGTCTACCCACCCGGTGACGATCTCAAACGGCGGCAGCTCAATGGGCTGGAAGTCTCCTCCGTCTCCCTGGTC
>NC_140285.1:15670521-15690521 GCF_964030765.1 Micromesistius poutassou
GCTTCCTGATGTGCACTTCTGATGGCACATCATTTGGTCTTTAACAGTGAGTTAGTTTTAAGAACGGCGGAGGAAACCATCCTCTGCACAGAACAGTCATTGACTCCCACGCTTTGAAACGATGTGGGATGATCAAGCACCGGCAGGAGAGGAAATAATTGCATACATTTCAATTGTATATAGATCCTAGAACCAGACAGCTTCTGCCCCTGTACAGGAACACGCAGCACAGAGAGATTCATAGCATTTAAAAGAGATTTATTACGATGTCCTTGGAAGGTAAAGCAGATACAGAGAGAGAGTGTGGTCCCGATGTCATGGTGTCTATTGTTGGACATCTTCCACCCCTCAAAGCCACCAGTCACCCTGGAGGGCTCTGAGGCTCTGATGTAGATAAACTGCATTGTTTGTATCGAAACGACCGTTTGGTTATTATCTGCATTCTCTGTGTGGCGTACAGGCTCAAGCTTTGTTTGTGAAGGAGAGGGTGACAGAGAGGTATTAGCAGGCTTGTGTTTGTATCTGGAGGCTGTGTTCAGTCGCTGATGTCAAAGTAAATGCTTTACTATTGATTAGTGTCTTGTCTCCGTCATCCGCGGCATGTAGTGGGGTATAGTCGATATGCGGGCTACAGAGTCAAAAGACCAGACGACAGCATTCCTGTTTAACAAAGCCTATGGATGACCTCACTCAACAATGGAAACAGTTGCGTCCATGCTCACTGTTTGCTTCAATCCACTGATATACAGATAACTGACTATTGTAGTACTGTCATAATGTATGTTGGGTGTCCCAAGTGCAGTGGAAAATGAGTTAGCATCCTCAGAGTAGGTTCGGGTTCGTAACACGGGAAAACAGTGTCACACAGTGCAAGTCTAAGTCCATAACAACCTGTAATTTGCTTTGAGGTAGATGAGCGTCTCCAAGTGTCTCGGTAGCACACAGCCCCTCTCCAGCTGTAGATTTTGCCTGGCGGTGGTGAAAATGCTGGACACTACGGTGCTACTGGCCGGTATGGTGAAGGTCCTCTTGGCCACTTGGGCCAACAGGGGAAAGTCGATGGCCTTCCGTCGCCAGTAGTGCAAGGGGTCCTCGTCGGTGGGCTCCTCGCGCAGGTAGCCCACCAGCTCCTGCTCCAGGCTCTTGGCCTGCATGGTGGGTCTCTGCTTGATGAAGGAGAACAGCTTGCACGGCCGGGACAGCGAGGAGATGGGCGACGAGGCCGGCGGCGACCCGGGCGCCTGGGAGTGGATCTCCGTGGCGGCGGGCGTGTTGACGGGCAGGGAGGGCGGGGCGTGCTTGCTCAGCTCCTCCAGGAGGACCTGCCTGTGCCAGTCCGGGTTGCTGCTCCAGGTGAGCTTGAACTGGGGGTCCAGCGTGGTGACGCTGATGTAGAGGGGGTCCTCCAGGATGGGGGCGAGGCGCCGCTCCACGGCCTGCGCCAAGCCCGCCAGGAGAGAGGGGCAGTGCGGGGTGGAGGTCTCGGAGAGGTGCTTACGCAGGCCCAGGACGCAGGGCAGGGCCAGGCTGATGGAGACGTGCCTGTCCGTCTGCCGGTCCCAGTGGATCATGTCCCAGGCCTCGGTGAAGGGCTCCAACGTGTCGATCAGCTCCCTCAGCTGAGCCCTCTCTTGGTCGCACAGCGCCAGCTCCCCTCGCCCGCTCAGCTCCTCCAGGAACTCCACCGAGTCCAGCAGCTGACGGAGGACCTGTGATGAGAGTACAGTGATGTCTCGACTTGAGTGTGAAGCTGAGGAACGTGAGCAGAGGACAGCGTGTGGGAATCACAGTGTTTGCTTGTGATAGCTACGAGGACCGGCTTAAAGGACGACGACTCCTCCATCACAACCACGTTTTTGAACAGAGTCATTTTAATATGGTTTATTTTACTTTTTTACACTTGAATTGGCACTTGAATTGGACAAAAGGCGGCCACACACCGAGATGACTGCACGATGGTCTCCAGAAAATGGAGTCGGGCTATTAATCTGACCAACTCGGTCCAAAAAGTGTGAAATACACACCTGGACGACTACAGATTACGCGGGACGTTCTGCGCTTGCACGAGATCAGCCGTCAGCGGCGGTCTATCCTCCACCAGGCTGATAAATTGTTCCTCGATTTCGTCGGTCCACATGGTCAAAGAATTCAATATCAAGTATCAAAACGACGCCAAACAACGCGTTGAGAGTTAGTGTGTCGCCATTGTCTGCGCTTTCACTGTCTGTATGTTTCATCCTTACTTTCGGGCTTCACTGATTCGCTCGTCAAGGGCTAGCCCTCCACCAACCAGATTGGTTAAGACTCAACGGCTGTAGTGACCGATTACACACACGTCGGCTGAAAAGAATGCCGACGAGCACACCAAAGAGACTCATGTCACCGCCCTCTCAAGACTCACCGACGCCCGATTTTCGGCGCGGTGTGTGGACGCCTTAAGACAGAAAATCCACAAAGAATAATTTTCAATGTGATTCCTTATTTGATTGTCGTGAACGCTGATCAACACCGGAGTAAAGGGTGAGTCTACGATATCGTCGCCGTAATACACAATCCATTATCAACACCAAACAAAACAGAACCACACACCTTGAGCTGAGACGCCCAGTCCTTGACATCGGGCAGGAAACTCCCTGGTTTCCCGGACACACCCCCGGGCCCATCCAGCACCTGCCGTAGTTTCTCCGGCGGCACCGCAGAGGTGATGTAGTTGTAGAAGCAGGCGGCCTTGGCCAGGGTGGAGCGCAGCTGGGGGCAGGAGTGCAGCCCCTCCCCGACGCAGCGGTCCAGCGTGTCGGAGAAGCAGTCCACCCGGGACGCGCCCAGGCCCTGCTCCCAGGAGTCCTCCCACTCCCCGTCCTCCCGGCCCTCGCCGTGCCCGTTCCTGCTGCCCGCCTCCTCCACGTCGTCGCCGCCGCCGCTGGGCGCCGTGTCGTCCGCCTCAAGCTCCGGCCCGCCGCCGCCGCCGCCGCCGCCACCGCCGCCGCCACCGCCGCCGCCGATGTTAAACCCGGGAAGGCAGCACGTCCTCGCCGGGGGCGTTACAGCGAGAAAGGGTTCGGCCACCACGCGGAACGCCTTGCCGGACACCCCGTGCGCGTGACACACCTCCTCGAATTCAGCCAGCACGTGACCCCCCCTGCCCAGGGGGAGGCACGCCAGAAGGGCCGACCGCATCTGCCATTCACAGGTGAGGAAATGGCAGGTGACCCCCAGGTACCTGCAGGGAGACAACCGGTGACTCATCAGCGGGGGCTGAACGGAGGCATGGGGTCACGATGTAACACATAATAACATGACGGCTCATGTTATTATGTCACTTTGGTCAACCATGTGCCCCATCAATTCATTGTTGATTTGATTTGATGTTGGTCTTGAATTACGGTCGTGTATGTCATGGACCTTTATGCTCATGACCATTTGATAATGAAAATGCTAAATCCATTTCAATGACTCGTCCTGCTTAACGGTCGACAATATTCAAATGTTAAATATGAGGAATGTGTAAGTGGTAAACGGTTTACGGTAAAACCAGATGGGCCGCACCGTAGCTCCCAGGTTTGTTCAAAGGAAAACTTTGGTATTCTTCATTCTTCTCTTTATCCAGATCATACCAGTTTCTATGGGACTCCTTTTTTGATTGGACCAGTATTAAGCAAGAACACTGCAGCCGTAAAGCCGGCCAAAAGCCGCCCCTAGCACCAATAGGAAGCGTTGCGCTGCAGCACCGTTATGTTTTGAAAGCAGCAGATCAACAAACATAGTCTGTATAGGCTACCATAACGTTATATCTGTTGTTTTATGACTACATATATGGCCCTGATGCCCATGATCCTCTGTTTGTGCTTACAATGATCGTCACATTAATTCATAGTTACTTATGTCCTGTCGGGCGCTTTGTTTACTGTTTAGTCACTTTATTTACTGTCATTGCTCATTCATTTTGCATTGTGGAATTATTCAGCTACTGCATCAACAATCTCCACATGTACAGGACCTTGTATCAAGCCGGGATGTACAAAACAGCTTTAAAAGAAACACTTTTTCACACGCGGCGACGCTAGGGAATAGGACAGCGGCGTGAAGGATAGCGGGGCGTCTAGCCGCCGCCAGTGTGGGCTAGTACGTCAGAAATAATGGGAGCGTTCTTTTTGACGCGCCGCTTCAGTGAAGGTGTGTGTTGGGCTTCATCCACAAAAAAAACGGACTGCGATGTTATCCTTTGGGGCACTTAGGCCCATCATGTAGGTCCTCTCACAGCGCTTGTTCTGACACTGACGGGCTCCGATTATATTTCAACGTTACGGAAGGATCCCTACTGAGAAATACAACTTTTGAATATTGTCAATTGCCTTAAATGTGCGTGTCAAAATGCTGAATTAAGTTATACTATTTATGGTGCATTTTTATTTAAAACTTTTAAATGACATTTGAATATTGTCAACGACAAAGCGGAGTTGGTCTTTGAAAAAGAAATGTCATATTTGTTACCATTTACATTTTTCAAATTTTCAGAAAATGTGTATGAATGGTATCAGAAAATTACAATGGAAATGGAATACTCAATTGAAATTTCCGTTGTAACTTTGGTCTTTGAAAATTGAATGTCAAATGGCTTTCCCATTTTCATTTAATCTCGTCAACGTATGCCCACGCTAGTAACATAAATCAAACTAGTATTGTGAGATAGCATTATGTTTAAACTGAGTCCGCCATGTGCTAACACGTTAAGAATGAGCAGCAGGTCCAATCTGTGATTGATGGCTATTCTACAAAGCATCGAGTGTATAGTATCTCGTAGTGTATAGTATCTCGTAGTGTATAGTATCTCGTAGTGTATAGCATCGCTGAAGCATCCCTAGATATCTGGTGTGCCCGACGGACTGTAGACGTAAACAGCCCCTCACCCTGACGTCCCACCGGAGAGGCTGCTCCAGAGGTCCAGGCTGAGGCTCAGAGCCAGCGACGAGGCCAGTGCTTGTCGCGTGGCCAGCTGGGCCTGGTAGGCGTAGGCGGGCAGCAGCTGGTTCTGGAAGTATTGCTGGGGCTCCGGGGTGTAGCGCGGCTCCAGCAGCTGCAAGAGTTCCCTGAAGCCCGGGTTCTCCACGGTGTAGGCGGGCTGCAGGTCACGCACCATCATCTTAGCGATGGCCTCCGAGATGAGAACCTCATGGGGGGGGGGGGGGGAATAAACAAGATAAAAACGGGGGTCCGGTCCGGTTCCTTACAGTGCTGTATGTGTGTTACATGAAACATAGTGATTTCCTGTGGTCGTAAAAACACACCTGGCGTGGATCATGTCTGTCAAACTTGGACACCCCTCCACCTCCCCCTCCACCTGCTCCCTCTAAGGTCCCTATTCCTCCAACTACCGGCGCTCCTCCTCCTCCTCCAGTGCTGGCAGGGTGGGTGTAGCGAGGGGTGCCACCGTTGGCATTGAAGCTGTGAAGCGACCCGGAGGAGTAAGCCTCTCTCTTCATGTCTTTCCTTTTAACAAACTCATCATACATAGCCTGGTGCTTACGCTGGAAAGAGAGAGAGAGAGAGAGAGAGAGAGAGAGAGAGAGAGAGAGAGAGAGAGAGAGAGAGAGAGAGAGAGAGAGAGAGAGAAACATTGCGTTGGGAACAATGTAAGGATGGAAGGTGAAAAAAAACGTCTCGAATAATAAAATATATAGATGACACTTAATAGTTCTGCAACTTCTTTATATATCCCATGAAGTGTGCAGAAATGGGGGTACCATTACAATGCATTACGTGTTTACTTACGCATCGACGCTTATCGACAGGACACGGCCGTGCATATGTCTAATAGCTACAACATTGGGCTTGTCTTTCAAGTTAAGGGATGGAGGGATTTCGTATCATTACCTTGAGATGCGTTACGAAGTTGGACGTGACACTTCGCTTCGCCTGAATTCTCGTGCCACAAGCCTTGCAGTTGGACTCGATCTTGCCATTTTCGCCCTCGAAGACTATATTAAAGTAATCCAAAATTGATACCTTTGACACTGACGCCATTGGAGCGTTATCTTAGTGGTCACGAGTAAAAAAAAAAAAGATAACTTGATCGCAAGGAGAATCCAGAGTCTGCAAATAAGAGTCTCTAACCCAGAGCGAAAGGCGACCCGTTTTGCTCTCCCATTAATCGCACATCAAAAAAAAACCGTAACAGCCCGTTGGGTGCACAAAAGAAAATGTAATTCCAAGCAGGAGTTGCGCCGCATTTGTGCCTACTATCGGACGGAATGGCCCTAGCTCCTGCAGACAATGGCAAAACATTGATGAAAAACAACGTTGGCTGCATTCCACGTCTCGGATCATCGCGTCTATCGCACAATCGGACGCATCTGAGACGGAGGCTGAGCGGTGATGGGCTTCATGGAGGCGGACGGAACAGACTGTAATAATTGGACCAGGAAGTAGGCTACACACACAATAAACGGGAGTTTGGCTTCCTATCGTTTCGACAGTTCCCGGCCATATTCGGCTCTGGTCCGCCGAACAGCTGCTCAGGGGAGAACTGCTCTGGCGCTCCGTCTTTCTATTATGGCACTGATTACATGATAAAAATGTTAATAAATAATAAATAATGAGATCATGACAATATTCGGCACATGGTGTCGGCGTTGATTGAAGATGGTTTAGGTTGAATATGTTGCACACCAATATAATCAGGAATGTGATATCATATTAAGTTATTACTTATTATTAAAATACAATTGTTTTTAACTACAAATACATATACATTCATACCTAATACCATTAGGCTAGTGATTCATTATTTATATTACTTGTGATTCATTATTTATATTAGGCCTACTTATGATAATACATGTAATACAGTATTTTATAATAAATAATACATTATATATAATACCTATTTTATAATTAGGGACTAATAATGTACTGTATTTTTAGCTAGGTGATTTTGACAGGCCAGTAATCTTGGCCGAGCCCAACCCTAGGCCTATTTCTTCTTTGATTAAGTTAACATTATCATTAAGTCAACACAAAAAATAAAGTGCCCATCTGTTGAGAACATTTTATTCCAAAGATTTAAATTAAACATTGTTTCACTTCAGTCAAAAACAAACATAAGCATTATAGACCTTTATACAAAAAGCTACCAATCCAATTTTAAAACAGACATATAACTTCATCTTCAAATAACACCAACCAACATTTGTCCCATATAGTGACATCAAAGGTCTGTTTCAAACCTAATAACATTCACCAGAACATTTGGTTCCACCTGTGTGACTCAAGTTGAATTTCCTAATCATCATAAGTCAATATGTATAGAGTGCACTGGTCAGACTTTATTCTCAATGGTTTTCAAGGGCTCAGTTTCAGGCCAAGCTTAAACTCCTCTCTGGTCTTGAGAATGGCAGCCTGAAGAGTAGCAATCTCCGCAGACAGCTCTATAACTAGAACACAAAAGAAAAAACAGCTATGTTGATACCAATATGAGTTTAAATACGTACATGATCAGATAGTCAGAGTTTATTTCCTTCCAAGGATATTTATCCCCAATTTAAATGTCCTCACAAAATGTATACCATGAAAGAACATGTAGGGCTTAGAATCACACAAGGATTTCTGTTGTTTTCACTTTTTGTATTATCTTTGACTGTTCAATTGTTTTATGAATGTAATTGTACAGCCTGATGTGTTTTGCTGTCAAATGTGCAGATGGCACATTTGACAGCAAAACACTTTGACGTTGAATCTGAAACGAAATAGTTAGCGGAACAAGCGACACCCTACCTTGCCTAAATGATGACTGTGCTTGTTTCAGGGTCTGTGGCACCAGGATCCCGAACCATTTCAACGGGTCCACTTGAGGATTTTGATCACACTTGTTACTGTGAGACACGCTGGGAGGCTCTGTGGTTTGGAGCGGAAGCTTCTCATTGGAAGCTCCCACAAGCTCCTCTGGTTCAGAAATGTCCTTACTTGACTTGATCCTCCTCCTCACGCCTGGGGAATACAACGCATCTCAGTCCGAATCATTCATCCACAAGGGGATGGTCGTGGCGGTGCCCGTGGGAAGGACACAGTGACACGCACGGCGGACTCACCCTCCTCTTTCGGTCCGATGTCCTCCACAGACGTGGTATTCTGGACACACTGAGTAGGACTTTGTATTGTTATTCTTTCAGTGCAGAACTCAAGTGCATCGTTCTCCACTGCTCTGTACCAACACAATGACAAAGTTAACCTATGATATTAATATAATTTAAGAAAATACGTACTTGGAAACCAGCATCAGGATTATTTTTTATTGCAAAGTATATTTGCACATGCAAGGACAGAGTCTTATTGAGTAAGGTGCATTAAAGCTTTTTAGCCTCTCAATATCAATTATAGTTGGCAATTGAATGTGCATTTTGATCATGCAATTCGAAAATGTATTATGATTTTGGCTATACAATATGCAAAGTGAAAATGCAATCCGAAACTGCGTGGTGACATGTTAATGAAAATACAATAGACTGGGGGCGCTGCTTCGATGTTAAATTGAATTGAAAAATTAATCTCCTGAATAAAGACCAAAAACACAACAACAACAATATGAAATAGTTGATTGATCTTTTGTTCAAAATTTAAATAATAGTTATTCTAACTCATTCAGGATTGCATGACCACTTAGCATATTAAATTGGCTAATCCATAATGCATTTTCAAATTGCATGCCAAAGTTGCACGTTGATTGCAAAATGCATTTTTAAATTGCACAATGAATTGCCAATTTAAAATTGCTTTTCATTTGAACAAAGACACAAGAAAAAACTGTGCAATATGGCATGCAATCAATTGAGCTTTCATTTGAATTTTAATAAATTATAATTCTAACTAAACATAGTATTGCATTTCCACTGTACTTCCACCATATTAAATTGGCAAATCCATAATGCATTTTAAAATTGCATGACCAAGTTGCACAGTGAATTGGCAATAGCAAAATGCATTTCCATATGAATAAAGAGGTAGATTTAAGTAAACGTATTATTATTAACCTATTATAGCATTCAATTGTTCCATGACGTGACGACTCACCGGGCTTGCACGAAGATCTGTGGCTCCATCTCACTGGCATACTGAAGAGAGGACACTTGTTTGTTGCCCATCGAGTACCGTGCCTTGGACAATGAAAACCATCCCTGTGGATAGTGTGAAACTACTGTTGAATAATAACCTGGACATATATTTGCATGTCAATGAAAACGTGTGTGAATGGTATGGTAATAGTCGGTAGGACACTTGTCAAAGCCACAAAAAAAGGACCTGTCTCTCAAGGACTTGAATCCGATAGGGTTTTGTCATGGGCTATTTGTAGCGCAACAGGGAACGATTCAACTAACAATTCAGCTTGTTTTCAAAACAACATTGTTAACCGACAAATAGGCCTTGGCTGTATCCATTTTTATTATTATTATTATTATTATTTATTATTATTTTTTATTTAACCTTTATATATTCAGGGAAATTCATTGAGAGCAGGCTCTCTTTTTCAATGACGCCCTGATTACAACATACAAATAAAAACAGAAATACAAATGTACAATAGATATAAACAGGTGGTCAAACAACCAGAACAACATTTCAATACATATCAATAATACAATACAATGGGGAAAATTGAGAAAGCTATTTAAAACACGAACAATCCTTATTTAATGCGACTTTAGTCATCCCCTTGACGTCTCAATTTAGACCAATCGCTCTAGTTTTAGTGAGTGCTGAATTATATTCCATCTGGGGGAATAATGTTAATGTTTAATGTATAATGTTTAATGATGGGTCCAACCTGTTCTATGAGAGCGTTGAGAGCTGAGCGTTTCTCCTGCAGTGACTCCAGCTGGTCCATGTATTGAAGTAGCTGCTCGTCGAGCAGGAGAGATGTCTCCTCTGTCTGTGAGAGCCCCATGATAATTTCTTTACGGTGTGTTTATTTGATCTGATGACCCTTCAGAAATATAACCAAAACCTCACGTTAGGAAATGTACCCATAGAGGAACGTAATCACTTGCTAGTTCCTTTTTCGGTCAGCTGACCTTGCTGTATGTCAGCTGACCAAAAAGACGTCATCAACGAGAGACAAAAGCAACGTTTGTAAACACAGCGCCGCCCATCTGCAGAATATATCGCGAAATTTGTGGACGCTGAAAATCTGTTTATTTTAACACAAACTTTATATTCAATGACATTCAACGAGATGAGCTGATTATATAACTGTTTTTGTCAAAGAGTACTGACTCTGAAAGAAAAGGTTTAGTTCCCATACCGGGAGTCGAACCCGGGCCGCCTGGGTGAAAACCAGGAATCCTAACCGCTAGACCATATGGGAGCTGTTACTCGAGATGGACACCAACCGTACACTACAAAATCAATTGGCTAAAATATGATAGGTGTGACAATTTACTATCTATCTACTAATCTACAGTGTTGTAATCATTCTGTGTGACAGTTATAAGAGTAAACAGAAAACGACCCTCAAGGTGACACGCAGACCATGTCTGACTGTGATCACATCACAATGTTAAATGAGGTGCAAGCATTTACGACTGTATCCAAAACTTAACAGCAAAACATATAATACTATACATTATACCATACACTATACATATATACATGCAACTTTGTCAACATTGCGCCTCAAACGGACTCAATACAGGTAAAAACATGTTATTGTTCAGATATTGTATTGTATTTACCATCCATAAAAGACCATCGTGTGTCAAATCCTATGTTTGGACCATTTATTTTCCGTGTAACGTGTGTTATCGTATAGTCAGTGGTACAACCTCGGGTCAGGGAAGGGAAAGGGGTCCCTGGCTGGGACTCTCTTTCTTCACAATGTCTTTAACTAAAGTTAACTGATAATTATCTTCATACATAGGCTAGGCGCTATACTTATTGATTATTGCTTTTTTTAAGTCAGCGTTCCCATAATGTTGCTCTATTCAGACTACCTCCACCGACCGAGAGGGAAGTGGCTGGAGATTTATGGATTATGGATGTTATCTATTGGTGACTTCTGCTCACACCTCGCGAATGATCCGAGATGAGGAACCAATCAGAAAGCAGCTGGATCACATGTGCCGCTAGGTCCACCCTTCATCGTTTTCTGATTGGATGTTTTCACTCGGAAGTAGCGCACTGTCACCGCCCACATTAGTTTTTTGTAATTGTACATGCTTCAAATGTTGTATTATCTATGTGTGTATACTATTGGGTGGGTAAGTTAAATAGCACTGGATATCAGAGGATTGTAAGGAGCAGTTTTGTATCCTATCGCTGATTCGCTTCATTTGTCAACAAGCCATTCTTCAACACATTATTGGTAATATTTAAACACGCATCGGTATCAATATTCAACCAAATGTATGGGTTTTTGCAACGTGCTACATGACATCCTTTCTTTTAGCAGGTGATGGAGACCACTTCAAAGCACCACGTCGCCCACCCCTTTTGGCCGCGGGACTTGTCCATCCCCAACTATGTGCCCAACGACCGGTCCATGTCCGAGATCTTGACCTTCCTGTTCTCCGTCTCTGGAGTCTTCCTCCTGGCCACCTGGGGGATCTCCGGTCGGGAGAACGCCTCCGGCAGACTGGGAGTTTGGAGGCGCCTGGCCGTGTGTTGGTTCGCGGTGTGCGGCTTCATACACGGGGTCATAGAGGGATGGTTCTCCCTGTATTACGAAGTGATCCCAGCCGACCAGAGTTTCCTATCACAGCTCTGTGAGTAGACAAGTCAAGCATAGATAAGTTAAGTTTTGAAGGTCGTGATGCCTGTGTTTCACTTTTTTTTTTGTTGATTTTATCCACAGGGAAAGAATACTCCAAGGGTGACAGCCGATATGCTATGTAAGCTATTATCACATTATCACACACACACACACACACACACACACACACACACACACACACACACACACACACACACATACAATTGAAGCCTAAAAAAAAAGCCACAATACAGTAAAACAATGTTGATATTAATTATCTTTATCTCCTGTGTAGAGCTGATAACTTCACCGTGTGTATGGAGACCATCACAGCCTGGCTGTGGGGACCCTTCAGCTTCTGGGCAGTGTTCGCCTTCCTGACCAACAAGCCCTACAGATTTGTCCTGCAACTGATCATTTCATTAGGTGAGATTATCCAATATTGACCTGTGTGAAACTGCAATACAGGGCTAATAATCATATATTATCATAAAGTATCTCAGAACCTGCCACTAAGTGGTAATCATTCGAAGCGTCCTTCATAAAAACCAACTTGAAAGTTAGACAGAAGAGGACACCACAAATGAAAAATAAATGTTAAGTAATGTTCTGTCTGTTATTGATCACGCCAGGCCAGCTGTACGGAGCCGTGCTGTACTTCTACACCGAGCACAGGGATGGATATGCGCACAGTGAGATGGGACACCCCATCTACTTCTGGTTCTACTTTGTCTTCTTGAACGCGCTGTGGGTCGTCATCCCCCTGGTGCTCATTGTGGACGCCTGGGGGCAGCTTTCAGGGGCCCAGGCTCTCACAGACAACACTCCGAGACACAAGGCTAAGAGGACCTAAACGCTCTGATCCGCTAGGGACTTCAGTCGAGTGTGGGGTGTGCGAATATGCGTACGTTAACGCAGGGAAGATTTCAACGAAGAGATGGACAAGATGGAATAGTATGTGTGAATGGATGATACAATGCACACTTAATTGTTTTAAGTGCAATTTGGTCTATGGAGTTTGTTTGAAATGACAATATACATGTGTTTCAATTAAACATTGTAATTTGTATTTTGCTGAGTCATCTTTTGAGAGCATAGGCCTACTTGCTTTGGTGTAATGATTATTACAAGCAATAATATGCTGGAATTACACTGCACCTAATATGTTTCATGGATTTATGTCACACAACCTTTTATGACACGGTTATTCTATTTTTTTGATTCTGACCAAGATATATTATGTATCTATTCAATCATATTTCCGATAATATAATATATAGATATGTTTATCTTTTGAACCAGTTGCAAATATGAACAATACATGTGAGTTTACCTTGAACTATGTCTATCAACAACAACTATGAGCGACCCATGTGACAAATCTGTAGTTATGCATCATTATTAAGCATACTCGGGGCTGGACTGGAATAAAAAAAAAAATTGGCCCTGGCATCTTGGCTTAGACAGGGCAATTTTTTTGTGCAGTATAAGCAAAGCTTTCACAGCTGGGATGTAGGACAATGTATTCATCTCTCTTACTTTATAGCACACATGGTTATGCACTCTTCTCTCTGGTTCTGGATTGTCTCTGCAAGAAAAGCAGCGAGCTCTGGAATCAATGTGACACACATGGCTGTACAATGTGTACCATACATACATGTTGTCCAAGGGAAGATCCCATGTTATCTTCAGGGCCAACAGATGGAAGTTAAGTAGACTCGTAGGTCTACACAGATAATAATGTAATAATAATAATACATAGAGGAAGCATTCAATACATTCAGTAATTAATAACAAGAAGAGTTAGTGACGCATATGCACAGTGTTTGATGTTTGTCCGAACAAGGACATTGATACATGATGATCTGCAGATCCTAACATCTTATCTGGCTTCTTACAAGGAGAATAAACAACAGCCTGCATTTATTTAACCATTCAGTTACCATCCTATTCACACAAATGTCAATAGTGTAACCAAAGGTGTTTTTTTTATATAGATATACCTGTTTTATGGGCCGGTCAGACAAATATGAACTACTATACTATATACTGGTCTGTCAGAGGCCAGTCCAGCCCTGGACCAATAGCCAAAGTAGTGAAGTGTGATCTTTAGCCTATATCCAAGCCTTTGTCTTGTTACTGTTTGTGTGAGCAGCCTGCAGGTATTTTGCAAGGGTAGATGTTCAGATTGCATGATTAACAATCTCACTTAGCTAAATGTATTTAAAGATCTACGAGTTCAATATGAAGCACGCAGCCGAAATAGCTCAGTTGGGAGAGCGTTAGACTGAAGATCTAAATGTCCCTGGTTCGATCCCGGGTTTCGGCAGATGGATTTTGCTACATTAGTTCTTAAATTATACACTAATGGATACTTACTTTCGTTACATTAAATTAAACCACATTGTAATAAGAAGACGAGTTGTATCTTGACATAGGGCTACATAAGACCCATATATAGGCTATTAATGAATATGTGACCGCTTTGCATGTAGTCGCAAGATAAAGGTCGCCTAAGCATGTTCTTCATCAAACAACTGAATAACAGGGAAAACACACTGCCGTCAAAAACGCAAAACGACTCGTAATAAGAAGCGACACAGCACAGGCCAATAAAATAAATAAATAAATACAATTAGGCTCTCTTTCGTGTGATAAAACGATTGTTCACCACCAGAGGGCGCATGTCTCTTTATGGGGCGGCATGTGGCTCAGGAGGTAAAGCGGGTTGGCTGGTAACCGGACGGTTGCTAGTTCGAGCGTCGAGATGTCCCTGAGCGAGACTCCTCCTCACCCTCCCTGACTGCTCCTGACGAGCTGGCTGTCGCCTTGCATGGTTGACACCGCCGCCGGTGTGTGAATGTGTGCATGAATGGGTGAATGTTAGACAATATTGAAAAGCGGTTTGAGTGGCCACTGGTTAGAAAAGCGCTGCAGTCCATTTACCATTACGGAGCTACGCGATTGAGATACACTGCCCCCGTGTCCCGCATGGAAATTTTTTAAAAACAAATATTTGTCAGCGCAGATAAATTGGCTCTTCAGAGAGCCTAGAGAGTTACCTATAAGTAACTAACAAGTAATAAGGAAGTACTACCACTTCTATTAGAATATACATCCAAAATGATGGATATTAACAAAGGCCTTACAAATAAAAAAAATGACTGGACATAACTACCACAGTAAGCACATTGAGATGCCTTACAAGACAATTTAATAAACAAACGATATGCAGGTCTTAGCACAAAATTGTAAGCAACAAATATAACATTTTATTTTCCATGCAATCAGTTACAATTGAGTGCACCACATGTAGCATAGTAGAAAACGTTAACATTACAATGTTATTTTACTATTTACACATAAATTAAAGATTTGTTGCAAATTAAGGACTACAAGTGGGTAGTGATCAACGTTGTAGTGTACGTACAATTCCCTTTCTTTTAAGTCCCGTTCTGTACATTGACTACAGTAGATCCATGTTAAGACTTTGAGGAAACCCGACAGACGCAGTATGCAGCTTTTTTTGTAACACGAAAAAAAAACAAAACCTTGAGATTCTTTGTAGGCTAATCAAACGTCTCTTTCCCAAACTTCAGCTAAACATCTTGCTCAGTCTCTGTGCTAACTGCGTGTTTGTCTCCTTCTCCCTGCTCGCCACCTCTTTCAGAGCTTTGAGGGCCACGGGAGACTCTGGCTGTAGCTCCAGAAGTCTCCTGAAGGCCTGTCTGGCCTCCGCCAACTCATTCACCTGTTGGCAGGCCTGGCCCAGTCGGAACCAGGCCTTAGGACCGCTGGGCTCCAGCTGGGTGGCCTTGGCAGCGTTGGCCCTGGCCTTCTCCGGTTGGCCCAGCTTGAGCTGGCACAAGGACAGGTTGGAGTGGAGCTCAGCCTTGAGGGCCATATATTCACTGGCTGATAGCAGAAGTGGAGAGTCATCACTGGGCGGGTTCTGTGGACAATCGCAGTCATCAGCATCAATCTTCTTTCTCCCGAGAGCGTAAAGGGTGATGAGCAGTTTCAGGGCGCGGCTGTAGCTGTCCGCTGCTCCCCAAAGGTCCTCGCCGCTCCTGAATCGGGCTCCTCCTCTCTCCTTGTGGAACCGCACCCAGTCCAGCTTCTCGCCGGTGGACATCTCCCAGGTCTCCTTCCCAGGCGTGAACGAGTGCAGTTCAACAGAGACCGGGGACCTCTCCTGATCCCCTAAGGGGGGTTGGATCGAGGATGCTTCCGGTACGTCTCCGACTGGTGACAGTAGTATCTGAGGGATACATGTGTTTAATGTCGTTGATATAAGTGTACAAAAATTAAATGAAACCTTATAACACAGCTTATGTTCTGTATTTCACGTCATACATTTGTTTGGGTTAGACTAGAGATTAGAGTGTAGGCTTAAATTTAATAAAACTACAATAACCAGAAACTTAAGAGCTGCTGGAAATGTAACCCTTGCCATGTGAAAAAGAAAAAAAGATAAAGATGTAAATTGAGTTTAAAGAGTCCATGTTGTGCTTGAGTGAGGGGGTTAGTTGTAAGTTGAGTTTCAAGCCTATTTTGTGTTTGTGTTAGGGTTTATGTTGGGTTAGTTGGAAGTTGAGTTAAGAGAGTCCATGTTTTGCGTGGGTGATGGTTAGTTGTCTCCTACCTCACATTTCTCTTGAGCTCTCATCCTCTCGACACATGCCTCTGTGACATCACACTGCCCTTCCCCTAGTCTCAGTGTGGTCCAATTACTGAGCGGGACCTGCAGCGCTGAGCTGTGGGAGCGCGGGTAGGAGACGGATTCCTCCTGTGTCAGCTCAGCAATCGGAAGGTCAGGTTCAGGGGAAAGCCCCTCAGGGTCTGCTTTAAGGCTCACTCGAACTCTACACAACGAACCCATCTTCGGGCATTCATCAGATGACCCTGCTGGAGAAAGAGAGGTCGGACCAGCTCAGCAAGACGTTTAACATCCACGGAGAAAACAGGCGACATACAGATATAGCAACATAGCCACACAGGTTGTGCCTGAAGACGTCGTCCAAATGCATTGAGAGAACATACAGGCATTATTGACAATGGAAGTGTGTGGATCCTCTCTTGTTTTGCGCATCAAGGTTTGCTGAACACTCCAGAGGCCACTTGGACACACTGATACAAAGGAAGTGACGTCACGGCCCTGGCTCCCGCTGCAGACATCCTGTGTGTCCGCTGAGGTGTGCGGTTCCATCGCTGTAACACAGAGAGAGATTCATGCGGAAAAAGTAATCACAGGTTTTAGGTAATTAACAGATAAGACGTGTGGGTGTAGAACACGTGTCTATGAGAAAGTATACATTAATCGGTGGGCTTAGAAGATCTCAACGTGGGAAAACATGAAAGTTAATGTAAAAAAAAACAGGCATCCTAAATAATTACGAATCGATAACCAAGAAAAGCCGGGTCGGGTGTTTAAAATATAAATCCCAGTGAATAACCCTTTTCTGAGCTATTTCACCCAATAACTGCGTTCTAACATCATCTAGTACTCGTGTGACACCATGAGTTAGACTCGTTAAGTTACAGCGAGAAAACGAAGCCAATAATTATACATTAGAGCAACTTGTATATAAAACAACTCACCTTAAAATTAAATGTGTCCAAAATGAAGCTTGAATTTAACTCCAACACTCAGAGGGACGGCGCAGGTTTGGAACGTAAACAAAGGCCATGTGACCTCTTCGGGTTCCGGCGTACATCGGAAGTGACGTAGGAGGAATTATGAGTGTTTACAGGATGGTCAGCAGGGGGCGACAAAGTGTAGCGTTGTCTTTACAATTTTCTTTCACAACACTCGGTAAGCCTAAAGAATGCAATGAGCTTGACTCCAAAAATGACATGTCTCTCGAGATAGTTAAATCTTTTACTTGTAAAAATGGAACAATACAAAAAAAGGCACGACATCGAAATAAGGGTAAAAAACCTGTGTTGCTACGTAGGTTTCTAGCTCTGTGTTTTCCCGCGCATGATGTCACTACTTCTGACGTCATGTCTCTACGGAAGCCTCATGGGTCCATGCTAATATACACTCTTAACAATAATTATATTCATTAAAAAATGTACTCAAAATATGCACACTAGAAGACTACATATGGCTCTTACAGAAAACTTGAAAACATCAGGTTGAGGAATCACGCTGGATAAGTTCATCCTGAGGCAAAAATCAAACGCACAATCCATTTAATTTTAGGACATTATTATAACATTCGATTTCGTTGTATTTTTAAGCAATAGATCACGACAGGCTGTGGTATACGGTCATTATACCACAGTTCACTGACTGAAGTGATCTATTGCTTTTATAAAACGGTTACGTAAGTATGGCGAAATGAAAGTCATAGACACCCTCAATTTTGAAAAAGCGAGAAAGTCGGAAAAGCATTTTTTTAACGAATACAAAAAAGTAGTCCCTCCTGGCTGCCTGCAAAGTTTACGGCGGTTGCTATGCAACACACTGTAGCGTCCTTCAGAGAGAAGGCTAGAGACGGTAGCTTGGTTCACCGGCAATTTAGCCCACTATAGAGTTAGAGTGAACTCGATAGAAGGCTAAATTGCCGGCGACCGTGTGCCTATTGCTTTACAACATTTCCACCCTCTCCAGCAATCAACATATTTTTAGGCTTCAGTGAACTATGCTATTGCTTTTATATATAAATAAACAACTGTTCGAGTTAGGCGCAGAGTGATACTGAACTCTGTAAACTGAACGGGCGTCATAGCTGTGTGTATACGCTCAATATACAACAGTTGGGAACCAATCCGATTGCTTGATTTAAGCCACCCGTTTTATAAATTACTTTATATCACGCTCTGTCCGGGTTGTTCTCTCTGCAGCTAATTGAACATTCAAATCAAATTTCATTTTGGATTTTGCTCACAATAGAGCTCGTAAGTCCCGCCCCTTCCGGTGGGCCTATGAGATCGTAAAATATAAATGGGTTTCAATGGAGAGAAAGTGATTATTTTCTGGTCCAAGTCTTTATATGCCCCAGATTACACATATGTTGTTTGTGGATTTAAATGATAATTTTTCATGCAAAGAAAACTACAATTTATTGCAAAGAAGTTTGATATTGTTAGGTTTTGTGTGAGGCAGCTTTGTGAACTACATCCTTCACTGCTCTCGACACGAATAGTGGTGGATTTCATGATTCGTTTGAATGAATCAGTTTGCGTCAGTCAGTTCGCCAAGAAGAGTCGTTCCTTTGTTTGTTTGTTTGTTTGTTTGTTCGCATTTCCGGTAGCGGTGAATCATGGTTCTCAGTCACTGAGTCGGTCAGACTCGGCTCCTCCCTCGTTCTCGTTCAAACGAATCGCGAATGCACATTCTCAGCCGAGTCGGTCAGACTCAGCTTCTCCCTCGTTAACTAAGTTCCTTTTAGCTGAGGAGCGCTTCATGTTCGGAATCGGGATGTTGTTGCCCGGCTGGCTCTCGTGACTTCTCAGTCCTCGAGTCTTCACCGCTTCACTTAAACACAGTCAGTGAACGCGGCGACTCGCAAGTCAGCGCAACTCAGCGACTAGTGGGTGGAGCTGGGAGTCGAGTCTCAGCGAACGAACGATACGAACAAGACGAACTGAAACTGGGAATTAGGTCGGTTTGTGCATGTTAAAGAGTCGTTCGTTCGAACTTATTCGTTCGCGAACGAGCCATCACTAGACGCGAATGATCAACGTCACCACCCGCACTTGGAACTCTGGTACAGAAATGGCGATCTCTCTGCTCCACTGCACTTCACTTTTTTTCCAAGGGGAGGAGGCATGTGGAGAGTTTTAGTTATACCGATGGGGAGATTGTCCACACCAGTCGCATGGAGCGTGACGTCACATACATGTAGTCTTTCTCATCGTGTATTCTCTAACAGCCTTTAACTGAACAATTTCACAATAAACTGTCAAACTCTTGACATGAAAAATTATCATTTAAATCCACAAACAACATATGTGTAATCCGGGGCATATAAAGACTGGGACCAGAAAATAATTACTTTCTCTCCATTGAAACCCATTCATATTTTATGATCTCATAGGTTGCATGGGGACCAGCGGAAGGGGCGGGACTTCCGAGCTCTATATAGAACCCTAGGTAAGCTACCGTTCAGCATACATCCATGCAAATATATTAAAAACTAAATATTGGACGGCTAATTGTCAATTATTATCAAATATTTGTCTCCTCTTCTCCTCTATTGCCTCCGCGTTCTCTCTCTTACAAAACGTGTGATCTGACTGAACTGTCATTGCT
>NC_140285.1:15703510-15718510 GCF_964030765.1 Micromesistius poutassou
TACACTGACCAAAGTGCTGTACAATGTCAATACACAATACAACAATACAATTTGACCGGAAGTCCTAAGATCAATACAAAAAAGGGGGGCATTCAATATCAGGGCACACCACATAGACATGAGCAGTAGGTAAATGTGTTAGGAGGCAAGGAAGGTCAGGGAGTAAAAGTGGGTTTTTAGCCTAGACTTGAAGGCAGAAATGGAGGGGGCAGATCTAATGTCCTGGGGGAGCTGGTTCCACAGACGTGGAGCAGAGACAGCAAAGGCTCTGTCACCTCTCTGCTTGAGCCGTGAGCGTGGCACATGCAGAAGCCCTTTGTTGGAGGATCTGAGGGACCTTTGGACTGAGTGGGGTTGTACAAGGTCATTGATGTAGGCTGGGGCCAGCCCATTGAGTGCCTTAAAAACAAATCATAAAACTTTAAACTGTATCCTAAAAAGAATAGGGAGCCAAGTGCAAGGAGGCCAGAATGGGGGTGATGTGCTCGCCTCCTGGTGCCAGTTAAAAGACGCGCTGCTGCATTTTGGACCAGCTGTAAACGTCTGAGTGAGGATTGGGGGAGGCAGAGGTAGAGGGAATTGCAATAATCCAGCCGTGATGTAATGAAGGCATGGATAACTATCTCCAGGTCGTTATGGGATAGGAAGGATTTGAGGCGGGAGATCACTCTGAGTTGGTGGAAACTATTCTTGCCAACATTGCTAATCTGTTTGTCAAGACAGATTTCGGAGTCAAGGATGACACCGAGGTTTCTTGCGTAGGGTGTGACAAGTGGAGCGAGGTCACCTGAATTAATTAGTACAGTGCATCTTGCCTTGGGGGGACCAAAAATGATGACTTCTGTCTTGTTACCATTTAGCTGGAGGAAGTTGTTGGCCATCCAGTTTCTTATGTCTTCAAGACAGACCAGGAGAGATTGGATGGAGTCCCTAGATTTTAAAGGCAGGTACAGCTGAGAATCATCGGCACAGAGGTGAAAGGAGATGTCATGCTTTCTTATAATGTCACCCAGTGGGAGCATATACAGGCTGAAGAGTATGGGACCCAGGATGGACCCCTGAGGGACCCCATAAGAGACAGGGGCAGATGATGAACGATCATAATGAGAACTGGCCAATAGAGACAGAGAAAGTCCTATGTTTAAGGTAAGAGCTGAACCAAAGTAGTGCAGTCTCCCTAATGCCCACTTGCTGGTCCAGGCGGGTGAGGAGGATGTTGTGATCTACGGTGTCAAAAGCAGCACTAAGGTCAAGTAGTATCAAGATGGCATTATCACCAGAGTCCAAAGTGAGGAGCAGGTCATTCGTTACTTTAAGCAGGGCTGTTTCTGTGCTGTGAAGGGATCTAAAACCTGATTGAAAAGGTTCTAGTGTGTTGTGGGTGGTCAGAAAGGGAATCAACTGTGACAAAACAGCAGTCCTTATATGGACATTACTTATTACCCTTGCAGTCCAGTTATGCGCACTTATATGGACATTGCTTCGTATCATTTTGCATTAAATTTCAAAAGTGCATTTCCTTAGGCAATATATGCCAGCACATCATGTATTCACGCCTACCATGTATTCATGCTTTAGCTAAAGGACCTATATAACCATTATATTGTCTGTCTGATAGAAATATAATGTCTGTCTGATGGAAACCTTTGTGTTGTGTGAAAAAACTACTGTGCAGCTGGCCAACTTTTGCAACATGCTCACTTCTTGAAAAAGGGGCCCCCTACCCAGAGTTAGGCATACAAGGCAGGACGTGGTTCGACTTTTTTCGGTTTGACCTCTGTACGAACAAATGTCACCTGTAAGCATGTATCGTTTGGAACCAGCTAGAACTAGAATGTTCGATAAGGAGAATAAGAAAAGGAGATTACACACGTAGGAGGTAGATAGACTCTAGGGACAGCCAGCCAGTTGCAGCACAACTTTTCTCTTTACTTTTGTGTTTGTATTACTTTTTTTAATTTTTCTTATAAGAAGCATAAAACGAATTGGATTAATTGGAATAAAACCACCCGACTACGTGTTGTAGTAGGCAATTACAACCCCGGTTTCGGACTCGGTGCTTTCGCGGGTGACCCAGGAGGGGTTTCCCCTCACCGCGAGGACCCGCTCTCCCGGTCGTCTACAGGTGAGGAGCGCATGATACAAAGGGTTGGTGTTCTTGTGTTGCTGTGTTGATGCGGGGAGTGGGCCAATAGTTTAAGAGGTTGGGTTCACTTGATCCGTTCGTGGTGTGGAGAGGTGCCGGGTTGGTTTGTTTCCCCGGTGAGTTGATCGAAGCGTGCCAGCGTAAAAATTAGAATATATCCTAGAGGGACTGACTGAGAGGAGCACGCCTGTGGACAGGGGTCTCGACACGACAGAGCTAGACTAGACCGAGGGCATCCGACACGGGCGGACAGGCGTGACTCAGGTCCCGAAGCCTATCGGGGGAAGAGGGAGGGGTCGTTTTCTGAGAAACTTCACGACGGTGAGGGTTGATTTCGACCCACACCCACTTAGGACCCATGACCTGAATTGAGGGGCCAACTGCATCAAAAACACCCTTTATGATAGAGGACGGAATGGCATCATGGGGGGATGTAGTGGGTTTCATGTGCAATACTAAATCCCGCAGTTCAGTGAGAGAAATGGGCTGAAATTGGATTGGTTAAAAATAACTGGTGCACCAGAGTAATCTGGTGGAGTGGGTGATGAGGAGGGGGTAAACAATGATCTGATGTTCTCTATTTTATCAGTGAAAAACTTGAGGAATTTCTCGCAGTTATCAGTAGATACATCAGCAACTGGGGAGTTAAGAGGGTTGATAAAATAGTTAATAGTGCTAAATAGAATGTTGGGTCTATTTGAGTGTTTGCTAATCAAATCAGAGAGGTGCTTCGCCCTAGGCCTATATATATTTTTGTTCTATTTTGGTTTGATAGCTCTTCCCTTATTGTTATCTGTATTTCCCTTCTTTTCCCTTCTCAAGTTTCACAACATAATTGATTCGTTTTCATTTCAGAGTAGGCCTAATTCCGTTTTGGTTGGTCCTCCCAATTTGTGGGCTTGTCCACCAACCGCTCGAGTGGCGCTTCCTTCTTTTCTGTCACTTTTATCGTTTCAGAAGTGTAGACAGGCACACATATACAATTAGGGTTGTTAAAGGCGGCGGATAAAGTTGAGATAGCAGGTAGGCCTAAGTCATGTTAATTTGTGAACGTTATCTTGTCTTTGTCTTTATCTTCGAATTCTGAGAAAAGTTTTAAAGCGCGCTGCGGGGGGGCGATAGGCGTTAGGCCGATCAGCAGCAGAACCGAAACAGAAACGGTGTTTCCGTTGAAATTGAAAGCCTTAATCAGCACAGCATTACAACGAGAAACTGGTTGGCACCGCGGACGATAACCAAAACAAAACATAACAGGTTGGCAAGGCGGCCCTTTTAGAAATCAAAACGTTAATACGGACAGGAGTCACAGGACAGTGGTTGGAAGAAGAGAGGGAATGACACTAAGCATCGGCCCATAATCGGCCACACTTCATATAAAAATGCAAATTTTGCAGGTAGGCCTATTACCATTACACAGAATATAATTGACGCTATGTAAATTAACATATAACCAATGAACAGTTGATTTAACATTTTTTAGACATCAACAATGGCCTTGACAACAATTCGTCCAGTCATTTTATGAAAAAAGGTCAAACAAATTGCAACAGAAGCAAACTCAACTGATTTTGTATCCTCAATAGGTCCTGACTATGGCAAAAAAGCCCTGAAGAATCCCATTAGGGGAAAGTCTAGAAAAAGCCCCATATATAGCCTATTCATACGCCTATTCATTCTTCATGTGCTTATTTGAAATTAAATACCACAACAGATCAAAACATTGAATATAGCCAGGTGAAAATGTCTTGTTGAATCTTGTTGACATATAACAGTAAAATACTTAATGTTAAGGTCTGAATGGAACCCATTTAGGCTACCCATGAGCATTAATAATAGAGGCAGGAAGAAGTACTTTAAACCAGCCTTTATTAATTATTATTATGCAGAGAGGGGGTTTGGGGCTGGGTACGTGGGGCTGTTTCTGGGGGATGAGTCTGAGGGAAGAACAGGAGACAAGGTTAAGGAGAATGCAGAAGACAAAAGGTAGGTCAAATAGAAAGTTGCTGGATCAAACAATCTTTCTTACCTGACAACTTATTGAAAGTTGATTAACAGTTGAGTGGACCTTGAACGAATGACTGAATCTCTGCCCCTTGTGGTGACATTTGTTTGCCTCTATAGTCTTTTACTGTAAGATGTCAACAAGACTCTACAAGACATTGTAGAGTCTAGTCAACAAGACTCTAAGACATTTTCACCTGGCTATCAATGTTTAGATCTGTTGTGGTATTTATGCAAATTAGCACATGTATGTGTTTTGAAACAAACCACACAAGCAGAACTATCCTGCCCGTAACCGGGCAACTGCTATGTTATTTAATTGTTAGCAGGATAAGAATGAACATCCAATCTGGGTATGAATGCATGCAATAATTACAACGTAATAACAATGTTTTGCCTATACCTTACAGAAAGTAGCACTTTATATATTATTAATTTGCACCATCAACATGATTGATAACCTTATTGATAGGAACTATGTTAAGCAGCCGAGTCCCTGGTTGGGGATGTTTTGAACTACTCTCAAACCACCAGCCTGACAACATTGACATTAAGGATTTAATATCACAATCTGGATGATAGTGCGTGTGTGTGCCATGAGTTCAAGGTTCATGCCTCCCTTTGGTCCAGATTAATGTCTCCATCTGTTGAATGTGTAACAATGACATAGTGTTTAAGGAGCCTTGGTGTAACTGGAAGACATCCCTGTAGCGCTGGAGGTCTTATCTAGTGTGGGAGGGGACAGAAGGTATCTGGTCGTGGGTTAGAGCGTGTTCAAGGCTGCAGACGTGCAAGAGAGGCGTAATTAAACAAATCCCTTTCAGGCCTGCTGGAGAAGCGGATGCAGGATAAAACTGCATTTGTTTTAAAAAACTATCTAATTAATTGTGTAACTAATTGTGTTTTTTGGGGGTTTAGTCCAAGAAGAAGAGGGAATCAGGAAAAGTGTCCGGCACACATTATGTAAGTGAATGATGCTTCTTTCACAAACTTCCTTGGTCTTAAAGTCACTTTTTTACCATGTCAGCTAAGCCCTTGTTGGTCATATGAAAGGACAACACTTGTCTGGTGATGAAACCATGGTAACTGTCTCTCCTGCCTTCACTGAATCTGTTACCAATATAATTTGTCCAAATTACTTCATTCTACAGATTCTACTGAAGAGCGTTCAGCATGCATACGCCCCTTCCCGCAAATATAAATGATAGAAGTAGCACTTAGATTATGTGTTAGCGTTATTATACCATAAATAACGAGGTAGAGCGGGTTGACTTAAAAGTCAACGATTAAAGTGTCTGCTAAATGCCATAAATATAAATACTTTTGGCGTGGGTGCACGCACACTTTTTGGCAGAATGGGTACAACAAATTTTTTTTTTTTTATTATTTTACCAAATAATATTGGTGACAGACTAATTAGTAAAGCTAGGAGAGACAGTGACGATGGTTTCATCACCAGACAGGTCCTTTGATGACTGTCTGTAGTTGTTCTTTGTTAGTTATTTTCCATCCAAATGTAATAACGTACATTTTTAACCTGTAATATGATATGTGCTCTGAAAGGCATTTTATGTTGTCTAGTTTGGAATGCCATATAAGTCAAAATTAAATATATAATGAAATACATAATGATCCTATTAAATAAATAAATGAGGCAATAAACATATAAATCAGTGTTAACAAGAATATATGAATGAGTCTATGTAGTATTTGCAAATTTCCCCACTTTGGGACTAATAAAGGATTATCTAATAATCTAATAAATAGGTTTTTATTGTAAAAAGCCGTCCCCTATTCAAAGGCTTTTTAGGTTCAGGTTACTTTATTTGTACCCGTAAGTAAACTTTACGTTATTTTATTTATTTCAAGATTTACTATCCATATGAATTTGTTTCATATCCATGAAATTGGCACTCATTCATTTATATATGGATTTATTTATTTAATATAGACTTAAATTGCATTCCATAATTTAGGGCTGTCTTTCCCTATATCTTAATTCAGATACTGTGTGAAACAGTGTCACATTGTGAAACTGTGTTTCACAATATTATTTTCTTTGGACATTGCTGTGGCTTGAGAGCTGTAGAAAGTTGATGACATCACCAACATCTTCTAATTCACAGAATATAATAACATAATAATAATTAAAGAAAATATATTTAATAGTTTTTTACAGTAACATACTCTAGCAGTTACATTTAAAATGTTTTATCTATATCAAAATACATAATAAACATTCAATATAGACAGAAAATGAACAGCAAATCACACGTCAGTATTATCATAATGTGTTTCATTCATAGCTATGTGCTTTTGTATATCGGTGGAAATTCTAATGGCTTTCTTGCAAATCCCGCAGGGCTGATCATGTCACGGTCACCTCAGACAGGGCTGAACTGAACGATGGATGCATGGTCTTCATAGTGCACGAGGAGGACGTACGTAGCATGCATAAAACACTTACAATGACCTCATTGTAAGACCTCAAAACATTTACAATGTGCTTGTTCCTTACCGTGCACACAGACACACAGACAGACACACAGTGGCCATTTGAGAGTCTGTTGGGGCCCTAGGCAAAAATTCCTAGGGGGCCCCTCCAATCAACATCAGTGTTCACGGATCACTTTCATATATTATGTTATATTAATACTGGCCAAAACAGTATAAGGCCAGTGTTCATCCATGCATAAAGCATTTATTTTGCAAATGCTGTTTTACATGCCATGGCTAGTGAAAATGCTATGTACTCACATCAGAAGACATTGAATATTGCACTCCACTGAAAAAGTCTTCACATTAATTGGATAGCACTATATCAATACAAATGTAGAACAATAGAACTAACAAAAATAGATATAAACATAGTATAAAATGCAAACCTAACAGAGGTGTGAAGTGAAGTATTAATTATCTCAAATTAGTTACAGCAATTGAGTACTTGTGTATAGTATTCTTAGGTAATTAAACCCACATTACAATTCCAGTGCTCATCAAAACCCTTAAAGGTGCTACATATGATATTCTGAACATTAATATAACAGCAAACAAACTACAAATGCTGTTCACTGGCCTGAGCTAGGGCAAATGCTTGCCCAAGCTACTTTCAAAATGACCAGGTCAAAATGATCTACCTAGATTTAAAAAATGCTAAACATATATTTATTTATATATACTGAGTACATACTCTGATGACTTGCACTGAATGGAGTCAACCAGGGTTGCATAGTCCGGACAGTAGCTGATGGAAGCTAGTCTCAAGCAGGCTTCCAAATGACCATCAGTGATGGTGGAGCGGTATTTGGACTTACTAATTATCATGTGGGAAAAGGCTGACTGGCATAAATAAGTAGAGCCAATAATGCAGTCAAGGAGGTAGCACATTTCCTCATGTTTGGATACTTTTCCTTTGTGAGCAAGTTCCCAATTTGTCCATGAGCCCTGGACTTCAGCTCAATATCAGCTTGTACTGTCAAAATTGTTCAGGTGAAACAAATCAGTGCTGCCAATTTTATTTTTTTAGCACATAAATGTAGCGATTGGCTTGACTAAAGCAAAGTCTTGAACCGTTTGTCAAAGTCTGGCAGATAATTTTCGTCAAACAAGTAGTAAATGCCATAGGGATGATACTTACTATATATACTATATATATATATATATATATATATATATATATATATATATATATATAAAAACAAAAACAAATAGTCTTTTTTTTTCTTTCTTTTATTTTTCTTGGGGGCCGAAAAAAGGCTGAATAAAGTGCAGTTGCCTGTTCACAAGCTGCTCCTCTGAACACACACACACTGTGTGTGTACCTTCAGAGCAATATCTTTTTTGTATTCTGAAATTAGATTCCAAAACACATCCGTACACGAAAGGAGGAGGACGTACGTAGCATGCATAAAACACTTACAATTACCTCATTCTAAGACCTCAAAACACTTGTAATGTGCTTGTTCCTTACCGTGCACACAGACACACAGACAGACACACAGTGGCCATTTGAGAGTCTGTTGGGGCCCTAGGCAAAAATTCCTAGGGGGCCCCTCCAATCAACATTCATCAGCATTCACGTTAGGCCTGGGCAATAAAACAATAAATTATCGTATTGTGATAGACTTTTGATCAATATCAATATAAAACATGTTCAATATATATATCGATAAGAGACTGGACCACCAAATCTAGCAGCTGGGTTTGTTACACAAACACGGTTACACAACATTTGAGTGTTTTTCATTGTTGTATCGACATTGGAGTATTTATCAATGAAGAACAGTGGAAGCATTTATTTTGCAAATGCTGTTTTACTAGTGCACTAGTGTACTAGTTTACATAGCATTTGGCTAGTGCAAATGCTATGTACTCACTGCCATAGGGATGAT
This sequence comes from Micromesistius poutassou, assembly GCF_964030765.1. Classification (NCBI taxonomy): domain Eukaryota; kingdom Metazoa; phylum Chordata; class Actinopteri; order Gadiformes; family Gadidae; genus Micromesistius; species Micromesistius poutassou. Next base: position 15,712,049 of record NC_140285.1, read on the forward strand.
ACTTATATATATATATATATAAAAACAAAAACAAAGTCTTTTTTTTTCTTTCTTTTTTTTTTCTCGGGGGCCCCCTGGCAGCCCGGGGCCGCCAGGGGCCAAAAATAGGCTGAAGTGCAGTTGCCTGTTCACAAGATGCGCCTCTGAACACAAACACACACACACACACACACACACACACACACACACACACAGTGTGTACCTTCTAAGAACAATATCTTTTTTGTATTCTGAAATTAGATTCCAAAAACGCATCCGTACACGAAAGGCACAACAGCCTCACGTTCACCTCAGACGGAGATCCTCACTTGATGTGCGGTTCCACATTTTGCACCACAACCAATTATTTAAATCTCTGTGAAAGTATGTCCACGTCTCTTTCCTTTGGCGTCACGATCTCACAACGGTTTGTGTGTCATGATTTGAAGAGAGATTCAAAACTCTAGTGTAAACACGATCCTCATCATTCCTCCTCGGGACAGCCTGTGGTTCTGCTGCGTGTGTGCAACAGCGGTGACGACAGTGTGTGTCTTAACCGGTACGCTGCAGTGCAGCAGACCGCCGGCCTCACCCTCCAAGATGACCACGGGATCAGCACAGGAAAGCCGTTTACTATTGCACCAGGTATCAAGATCAAAATATGTCCTATCTTTTATGATAGTTGGTGATGATAGTGATGTTATGATATATCGTTAAATATGAATCGATTTTTTCGTTTCTACATTATACGTGATGATTGGAGGAGTATTGGGGAATTCCACATTTTCTTTCTAATTATTTACTGATTCACAAGATGATTACATTCACAATTGCCTCTCTGCTTTAGGAAAACAGTGTGACATCCAGGTGCGGTGTTGTTTTCCCCAGTCGGATGTGTTCTGTGCCAAGCTGGTCTTCCACTTCAACTCAAACCAAGAGCCCGAGGCATTCACAATTGCCTGTCCCATTGAAGTCAGCTACAAAAGCACGTTAGTGCAAAAGCTAGCCTTAACCGGCAAATACAAAATAAAAAAGCTGTTAAACATCATCAAGTTTGTTGAAACTGAAAGAAACTGCCTCAAAAGAAACAGCTTCAGGTACGATACACTACTAGGATCATTTTGGCTTGAAAAACAACACACAAGACAATGCCAAAATTAGCCCTCATGTATGATATGAATGCATAAACACTAACACAGCACATAGAGGCTTCAACAACGCTGCTCGTTCATTGGACACAAAGCATGTATTAGTCAAAGGAATGAATCCATCTAACTTGTACTTCTTCCTACTAGAACCCCAAAGAAGCCTTTGATTCCTTTGAAGGAATACCGTTTACTTTCTGACATGCGTATCATACGTATCATAAGAGACTATAATGATGGCTTACCATCAAAGGAAATGTAAGTATATAAAAGATGATTATATTGAAATCAATGAAATCAACCGTATATCGGTCAAGCATTAGGGACGCGGAAAGCCTTGAGTGTGCATTTGGAATTTGTTATTTGATCAACAATGTGATGTTCCTCATTTGTTTAGGGACTTGCTGGAAAGAGAGCTTGGAATGCAGGAGTATGCCAAGAGGTTTGACTTTCTGCTGCATCTGGAGGAGTACGAACAAAAGGAATGCACGAGGAAATCCTACCTGTCTGACGTTCAGCTGACGCTCAGAAGCGGGCAACTGTTTAATCTGAAGGTTATGATTACCATCCCAAAGACTGCCTCCCACACACACACACACACACACACACACACACGCACACACATGCACACACACACGCACACGGGCACACACGCACACACCTATCTGAGTGAAACTCCCAATTGAAACACCTTGGAGGTATCTCACTTGTCTCTTTCTCCCACTATATCCTTCAGGTGGAACGTTTCATGCAGAACTTTCCATCTTGTCTGCCAGGAGACCAGTTACTTCTCAAACCCTCAAGGGATGCCGAATGGCACACCGCCCATGTCCATAAGATCGACGGGGATGAGGTACAGCTAAGAGTTCGCAAAGGGTAAGAACCCAACATTTATTTTACTACCAAATTCAACAGTGTTGATTTGTTGTAATCATGTAATCGGTCACAAATCGCAAAAAATAATCAAAACCGGAAAGGTTCAGAGTGCGATCCTTGACAAAGCCCCGTCCCTCCTCCCTGCTGTTAAAATAACATGATTCTGTACTCATGTCATTCTTGTAGGTTGCTATGGAATTAAACATCCGCTAAATGACAAAAATATATATAAATATAATATATTTATATATATATAAATATCAAATAGTAAAATAGAGATTTAGAGAAGAAACAGATACGTTATCTGCATTATTATTGTTGTCCTAACCTTTTTTATGAACTTGCTTGCTTGGTAGTAGGAGGTCTGAGTGAGAGTTGTGTCTGTATTCCGACCGCAGGCTGCAGAAGATCTTCAGTGACGACATGCGGTTCACCGTTGTCTTGACGATCAACCGCCTTACCATTCGTATCCAGCACAGGGCGGTGGAGCAGGCGGGTGAACGGGGCTTTGAGAAGGTGCTGTTCCCGACTGGGACCAGCACCACCACCAACCCCACCCCACCAATGGAACTCAGGTCTGGTGACCCTTATTCTAACACATCAGACTTTAGATAAAACAGTACAAAATCTGGTAGCAGACGAGCTAAATCTGGGCGAACAGACCGACCTATTCTTCAAAAAAACTAAATTGACCAATCATGTTGCTCGAGGTTGGGGATGGCAAACAGCGAACACAAACTCGGCCAGCAATTGCAAATGTTTCCCAGTGGGGAGAGAAGCTAACCCATCCTGTCCAGACACAAATGTTCTTAGAAAAGGTTTCAAAATAAATCCTAATCTGAAAGCTTCATCCACTGGCACAAATAGCTTTCAGTTCTGTCGAATATCTCCATGAAACAGGAAACCAAGCTTACAATCTAAATAAGCTCATACAGAGGCAGGCGCTGTCAGCTCGTCACAGATGTTCTCACAGCGCATTTCACTCATTAACAGATTTGAAATCGTACCTACAGCACCTTTGATGATCATAGTTGAATTGACGATTAAACCAGATTTTCATTTGAACCTTTCATTTTAAAGTCTGTTTGACAAAACACTGAACGAAGAGCAGTCCAAGGCTGTGCATCACATCGTGGCTGGCTCCTCTAAGCCCGCTCCTTACCTGGTGTTTGGACCCCCTGGCACAGGTACGCTGGATCCTATGTTCGTCTTAAAGGATTGAATAAGATCATAATGAAAAATACATCAACGTGTGATCTTTGCTTGCGATGTGCGCAGGTAAAACGGTCACGTTGGTGGAAGCCATCAGGCAGGTGGAGAAGACCCATGCTTCCTGCCACATCCTGGCCTGTGCCCACACCAACTCTGCCGCTGACCTGCTCTGTCAAATGATGATGAACCCTAAAGTTTACCGCCTGTATGCCAAATGCCAGGAAGGAGAAATAACCCAAAAGCCGGGGGTGGGCCTTTTCTTTATTCACAGCTCACACCTAGTGAAATATTAAATTGCAATGCAAAGACATTGATGACTGTGTGTGTGTGTGTGTGTGTGTGTGTGTGTGTGTGTGTGTGTGTGTGTGTGTGTGTGTGTGTGTGTGTGTGTGCGCGCGTGCACAGTTCAATTGCAACTGGGGAGAGGACGGCATCAATATCCCCGATAAGGAAGAGCTGATGAAGCATAAAATCATGGTCACCACCCTTTTCTCCGCCTCAAGGTAACTGTCCTGCTGCACATAACATCACAGTCCTCTGGGCCCGCGTCGGTAACAACCATCCTCCATAGACCTTAGACCTTAGACTTTATTGTCCCCGAGGGGCAATTATTTTTAGCACTGTATGGTACTGGTATAGACCGCACGCCGACAGTTAACAACAAATGGACAACAAACACAACAGAAATAACATGCAGATAGAATATATAGACCGAGTGGGAGTGGAATGGTTTCATCTCGGCCTTTTGCTGAGGGCTGCTATGGCTGCAGGCAGCAGGCTTTTTCCATAGCCCGCCCTCCTGCACAACAGGGACCTGCACCAGCCTCCAGAGGGCGTACTGGTGGAGCGGCAGTTGAGTGGGTGTGTGTGGTCCTGTGACATGAGATAACTGTTCTCCATGTGATTGTAAGTGTTCTCCCTGTCTCTCCCTAGGCTGGTTACAGCAGGCATCCCTCCGGGCTTTTACAGCCATATCTTTGTTGACGAGGCAGGACAACCTTCAGAGCCCGAAGGAGTTATCCCTTTGGCAGGTGGGGAACCAGCCATCAGATACTTAAAAGAGTGTGTCAGCTCTTTCTCTCAGACATCCCACCAATTATTATGTATCCATTTTCTATGTTTTTGTTCTATGAAAAGGCCTACTGGACCCAGAGCGTGGCCAGGTGGTGTTGGCAGGCGACCCCAAACAGCTGGGCCCCATCGTCCGATCCCGCCTAGCCAAGCAGCACGGACTGGGTGAGAACTTATATTAATATTATTACTTATATTGTTATATTCTTTAAATAGGTTTCAGTACAGGTGTCTTTGTAAACATCAGTTTCAGTACATTGCGTGACTTGATACATTGGTTTCTGTTCAGGTGTGACCCAGAACATTGGTGTGACTCACACATACTGTAGGTGTGTGACTCGACATCTGTTAATATACACTGTAATCTCTGCACTCTCTGAGGTCAAGTCTTGTTTATTGCTCGAGGGCAGACTAATAGAAACTTGAGTTGAACTGGAATGGCAGGGTCTTATCCAGATTCACACCAGTTGTTTGATCAGTTGTTTGATCATTGTGCATCCATAAGGGGAGTTTCCATGTGAAAGGAATTCACTCCAACATATACACAGTACACTTTCTCCACACAGCTTTGTGACCACTGTCGTGGATAAAACACTAAGACAGAAAGCCAGAGTTTGAAAAGAAAGACTTTTGTTCAATCACTTGCGCACAAGTAACATCAAAACCTGTCTAAACTGTTCTGGAATCAGGCTTGAGATTATATTCCCAAAATGGGTGGATACCTCCTACATGCACTGACCAATCACAGCACTCTGCATCGGGCCTAGAGGCGAGGCACTGCCCGTGCCCCCAACCCCAGCTCCCCCCAACATGCGCTTATCCTCTTCTCTGGATTCTCAGTAGATTACCACGTAGAGAATGTACATCTCAAACGTTACAGTTATGTCAGATGTAGAGCAGGGAGGTTCTCTTTGGTTGAAATCCACTCTCCACATTATTAATTAAACTGATATAAAAGAGACATGATTAACCACATGTGCTTATGAGAAGTCTGCTAGGTAAACAAGGTTCATGGCAGAGGGCTGTCAGGTGTAGTGAGTGACGCGTGGATGTCCCTCGGAGGGCTGAACCATTTGGGGAAATAATCGAATTGCGATTATTTCAACCAATATTGCGATTGCGATTTCGTATGCAATATTTTTTTTTATGTTCGGTATTATTCACTAAACAAGCAATAAATCATTCTTTAGTATGACCAACACAACATTGGAAGCAGTCAACATAAAAACTGCTCTTTGTAGGCCAGGCCGATGTGTTGAGATGAATCGATGCATGAATTAACATTATAACATCTTAATTTAACTATTGAATTGTAAAAAAAATATATATATATGAATCTTACTGATCTCTCTAAGTAACAGTAACAGTAAAAATAAATAAATAAATAAATAAATAAACACAAAATAGATTATTATGATTTTTTTAATCACAGCCTTTGCGATTTGCATATCGCGTTCTATTGCATCACAATGTCGGTTTGAATTTAATTAATCGTTAAAAGCCCTAGTCCCTCAGAATGTGGTCCTTCAATGACTTTTTTTCCACACTGATTTCAGTCATGTAGTAAGATGATGCTTATACTTCCTTTACACCTCAGGACATTTCTTCCATACCACTTCTTCTTTTTGGCAAAATCTGTTACCTTCTTATAACTAAATTATGAACCCTCTATTTCACTTCTCTAAACTGCTGGTTTAGATATGTGTCAGTTGTTCATACCATTTCTGATTATATGTAAATATATGTCGATGTCTTAGGGATTTTTTTAACTCGGTTATTTCTTGCTCGACTCACTCGTCCTCAGTTATTATTACTGCTTCAGCTCCTTGGGGTGACCTTTGAACCCCAGCAGCCACTCCACACTCTGACCAGTGTCCCACCACATAAGGGGATGCAGCAGGGCCTGGGTTGAATGGAGAAACCTTTTTTCCAGGGCGTTGATCTTGATCCCAAACCCAAGACACCCAAGTCTTTCCAGGTTTAATACTCAAAGTCACTTAACCTCCCTCTCTGTACAGGTGTATCACTTAACCTCCCTCTCTGTACAGGTGTATCACTTAACCTCCCTCTCTGTACAGGTGTATCACTTAACCTCCCTCTCTGTACAGGTGTATCACTTAACCTCCCTCTCTGTACAGGTGTTTAACTTAACCTCCCTGTCTGTACAGGTGTATCACTT
>NC_140285.1:15723510-15763510 GCF_964030765.1 Micromesistius poutassou
TATGGCTATTTGTTGAACATTTCAATTGCCATGCATTAATAAATCTATATATATATATATCGGCGTAATTTCAGGGATGAATGCATCAAGGGTCCAAACTTCAGTGCGATACTTTATGCTCTAAGAGTCACACGCAAAGCAACCATCTTCCGTGGAAAGGTTTGCTTTGACCCTAAGGTGAGATATGCTTTCGCGTTTCTCCAAGTGAAGACAGGACGTTAATAAACACTGTACTTATGTGCTCTCCTCTGGTCCACCAGCAGGGTCTGATGTTATTATCATATACATTATTATTCCCTCTTCAGACAAAAGAGACAATCAGCTTACTCCATAAATTAGGGTTATGCTTTGATGCATAGGGCTATATTGTAATGTCTTAAACTTTGTGAAAGGTAATCCACTACTCTGTCTAATAAAAAAAAAACACTTCCTGTAGTCTCAAACTCGGGATCAGTGGCATAATTCTCGGATGAGGCAGCGGGTGTCGTACAGGACTGGGACCCCCAGTCCCAGCCCATCGCGGGCCTCCCCGTGCCCCCCACCAGGGACGAGATCCCGGCGAAAGCTGGCCAGCCTACTCATGGTTAAACTCGCGAGAGATAAGTAAGAACTTTTTGTGGTTGTCTTTTTGTCTATGTACTATGAAAATCAGCAGGGGTTTGTATTGTGTGTGTGTATTTGGAATATTTACCACCTACACTAGTACTACATGTTATTTATATGACTAGTATCACATTATATGTCCTTAGTTAAAGTGCATTGCTTTAAGGAAGTGTACAGCAAACAAACAAAGACGCACCACGTTGTCGCAATACTACTCACTAACGCTGTGTTCATCTTCCTCTGACACCCAAAGGGCCCAGTTCGTCTCTGATAAGAATGGTGTCTTCATCAGCTCAGACCACGACGGCGCAGACGGGAAAATTTGCTTGTGCGTGGAGGATGATAACGAGGTATTAAGTTAAATGCAAATATTGTTTCTTTCTATTGTTTGTAGGATAACGCTCCCGCCCTCTACTTTTATGAGTGTCCTGCTCTACGTAGATTACAGGTTATGCTGCTGTGAACAAATACAAGATACCATACTACATTTTAATAACTAATGTTCCTTTCTATACTGATAGCTACATACACATAGTGCATTATCCTACACTATCCGACACTATCTTGTGATAACAACATTCACACAGCTAATACAGGGCAGTGATTGGGTACGATTATTGAGACGATGTGCCAATACAAGAGCACCTCTGTTTGCTCCTGACAGCACGTTGTGCGTGTGTGCGTGAGGAACGCGGGGCCGGCGGTGGTCCACTTCACCTACTACACCCTGCTGAACTGGCTCCAAGAAATCACCCTGGAGGACGAGCAGAACGTGACCCGCGCTAGCCCACTGACACTAGCACCAGGCAAGACCAGAATGAATACGTGGTGCACGAATAAGTCCATAATACTCGGTCCACGAATATTCGTGGACTTTTGGGCATTTCCTCCCAGTGCAAATATGTTTAAATGAGTTACTGAAAGCAGTGTTCTGAATTGGGATCAATTCATCGTTTTTAAACCTATGTTGTGAGTAATAGAGAAGAAAATATTTAAAAGATTGTTGCAAGTGGCCTGTATGCATGGCCCTCACATGTTTTTTTGCAAAGCTGTACATGTCTTAAAGATATTGATGTGGATGTTTCCATCATTCTCATATAATGTAATTTACATTTTACATTTCTCACAGTGCAAATCTGTTTTTGAGTTTCTGAAAGCAGTATTTTAAGATGGGATATATGTAATTATAATTTGTAAGCCCATGTTGCAAATATAACAACAACAAAAAACTTTAAAATGTTGATGCATGATTGTGATTCTGGTTATAATGGAGTTTAATGCTAAAATGAGCAGGTGACTTAAACTTATGAACTGTAGTGTATTCAGTAATTAATCTAGCATACTTTCATTAAATAAATTCAAGTTAAAATTTAAGAGTATAATTAGGCTATACTGAGCCTAATCTATTTATACCAGAGATTTTCTTAAAGTGAAGTTAATACCTTTGTATAGCTAATTTGCATATGTATAGCTCCCAGAATCTGCATTTACATGTTAAAGCTTCCCCTACAATTAGGGGGAGGGGGGCCATGGGGGACGAAACCTGAACTTCTGTGACAATTTCCGGTGCTGCTTTTTGACGGGAATCCCGCTTTTCATGCAGTGAATGGTTTTAGGTTGCTAACATGAAAAACAAAGCTAAGAGACTCAAATGCGTGGATACTTAGATTGTTTGTTACATTTGATCATTTGAATACTGATGTCAAGGATGCGAGTATTTCTCCCCTCCACATGAACGTTACAATAAAACAAGTTATTATTAGCACTGGAATTGTATTCATGCATGTTTGCATCTACAGGGGACAGCTATGAGATCCAAGTGCGGTTCCAAACAACCTTGGTGGGTTTCTACCCCGCGACGCTGGCCTTTGAGTTCAAACCCGACCCGCTGCCCTCTTCTGTCGCTTTCCACATTGTGCGATACATCGAAGTGCAACGGGTCACCTCTTTGGGCAAAGAGCTGGCCCCCGTGGCGCCCTACAGATCCTCCCGCTTCTCTGCTCTGCCTCACTCAGAGTCCTGCCCTATCGTGGACGGACAGCCCCCTGAAAGGTACAACTACTACCACACACCATTTGTGCGACATATTGTTTCATGGAATTGAGATTGTGAGAGCTTGCTCGCAATAAAGTGATTGATTCATAGGTAACACTTGTTCAACATTTCTTTCAAAAACAGGCAGTCTGTGATGCGTCTTAAGATGGAAATTGAGCTGAAGAACTACAAAGTTCCACAATACATGAACCAGCTCATCGACTCCCTTAAGAACCCCGATTTTAGGATGGATCCAAGGTATGTTTTCCACAGAGCCTCAGTCCCTCCCCATTCGCGCCCCCCTCGGGACCTTAGTTCAGCGGGAGATTATTGATATTTTTTATCCTGTTTGAATTGTGCCCTGAATTACACATAGTATGTTCTTCAATGAAAGAGCAGCGTTCTTCTGGGAGAGGCTAAGGCTCTCTCTTGTTGTAGACTTTTCCAGAAGTGAAAGAACCGATGTGTAAACAAACAATAGTTCCCAGACAGATGGTTTTGAGTAACCCATTTTGATCATGTTAAAATGTTATAAATATGGTTATATGACAAGCGATACTTCATTGTCATAGTTTATTTGTCTTAGTAGTGTTGTTTTGTGATACCTATATAACAATAAAACCTACCTACAAGATAATGAGTCTCACTAGCTATGTGTTCAATTGACCTGGCTCCCTGAACTTCATCAGGGGTTATTGTGATTGTATCTGTGAAACTATGAGTCAAGGACACAAGGCAGATATTTGGTGTTGGTTCCACCCAAGGCAACACCACTTTATACAACCGGTTTAGGTCTAAATATAAGCCCTATTTATAGATTGAGGGTAATTACATTTTTACCAGAGAAACATTTTCATATTTCATGAAGGCTATTTGTAACTTAACCAATTCATGATTTGTGCAATAAATATTTGTGTAAACATCCATCAAATGCCAACATTGAAGAAAGAAATGGTTCAAACTGCATTCCTATTGTGTGTCTATATGCAGCACACGAGCTAGGAAAGCCCTGCTGGACAGCCCCCTGACCATGGAGAACTACTGTGAGAGGTTTGAGCTGCTGCTCTATCTGGAGGAGCTTCAGATGCTGAATGACATCAAGCGCTACAACATCCCCAACAAAGACGGAGACTACGCGACCATGTGCAAAGACACAACCAGGAAGAATAATAAGCTCCTCGTGCTGCAGGTGGCGACCCACTCCTCTCACACATTGCCTGATCTCACTTGCTTAATTACTGACTCATGAACTCATTGTTGTTAATTAGGCTTGCTGATATCTTTACTCCTGCTGTCCTCCTCAGGTTCCCGGCGTGGCGGAGAACCGTCCGTCTGTTCTAGTGGGGGACAGAATCCTGGTGTGCCCAATAGGGGAAACCAGGGAGAAGTATTGTGGCTACGTTCATGCAGTGCATTTGGATAATGTGCTACTGGGCTTCAGCTCAAAGTAAGACGGTCTAAAATGTAAACAATCTCACAGATGCATTAGGCCTGACTTCACAGTGGTCCACCTACACTCACGTCATTACAACAGTTTCACTTTATGGTGTCTGTCCGTGACTACAGGTTAGTGGATCGCTTCATAGACGGCATGCAGTTCAGCGTCGAGTTCACGGTGGGCCGCTTGCCCATGCGTCTGCAGCACCGGGCCGCGGAGATGGCGAAGAAGCACGGGCTGGGAGCGGTGTTGTTCCCCGTCGGGCCGCCTCCTCTGGAGACCGGCCCTGAGCTGCCCTCACTCAGGTGAGCACTGGATCAAAAGGGGGTCTTCTTCACTGAAAGTAAAATTGGGGAGTGGATTCAGCCATTGGGCATTTTTGCATTGAGGTTGAGCATCTTGCGTGGACAGTGAGTGCAGACTTGCAGATGGCAATGCAACTTTATTTATATAGCACTTTTATACATGAGGCAGACTCAAAGGACTTAGTAAGTAAAAAATGTAGTAAAAAAATGCATTGTAGGGTGCAATGTAGTGTGGAAGCATATCAGTTATATACGTGTAGCAGCAGCATTCTGGACAAGCTGTAGTTGCCTAAGAGAGTTTTTTTTGGAAGACCTGTAAAGAGACCATTGCAGTAATCAAGTTTACTAGGGATAAAGGCATAATCAATTTTTTTTCTCAAAGTCTTGAGTGGACATGAGCCTCTAAGTCTTGCTATGTTACAATGTGAATGTCAAAATGTAAATCGTAATCCATGATAACCCTGAGATTTCTGGCTTTGATTGAGGTTTTCAGGGAGAGAGAGTGAAGGTGTTAATTTAATTTAGGTTAATTTAAGCCTTTCCGTTTTGGCACCAAATACAATTATCTCGGTTTGGTCCTCATTTAGTTGAAGGAAATGTTGGCACATCCAGTCTTTGACTTGCTCAATGCACTGGCACAGCAGATCTATGGGCCGAGTCATTTGGTGATATTGATACATAGATTTGTGCGTCATCGGCATTGCAATGATGGTCAATATTATTATTTTGCATGATTTGCTCTAGTGGGAGCATTAAGATGTTGAATAAAGAGGGTCCTAAGATTGACCCTTGTGGGACTCCACATTGGTTGGTTGGTTGAATCTGATACAAAGTTGCCAATGGAAAAAAATTAGTTTCTATCCTGTAGGTAGGACCTAAACCAATTAACGACCTGAAAGCCCCACCCAGTTTTCTAACCTGTCCAAAAGTATTGATTGAGTATGATCTAAAGTGTCGAATGCAGCACTGAGGTCTAGTAGCATTAGTATTGAGATTTTGCCAGAGTCTGTTTTAAGAGGGATGTCGTTTACAACTTTAAAGGAGACATATTATGGTGTTTTTAAACATAGTATAGAGTTCCAGAAAACATATCTTACCTAGCGCTATTCCCCTCTGTTTCAGTCCTTTCAGAATGTGCTGTTTCTGGTGTCTGTAGCTTTAATGCAAATGAGCTGCTGCCCATTGATAAATGAGCTGGTCAGAGTGAACCACAGCATGGAGGTGAAGTGATTGTTGCCGTTTGCGGACTCCCGGAGCTCTATATATATAATAATAATAATAATATAGGTATCTATATAATATAATATCTAATATTACGGCCAAAAGCTATGTGCGCCTCGGATGATATTATGAATCAGAAAGACTGAGTCTGACGTCTCTGGTACTTCCACAACAAGTAGAGACTCGTAGTGGGGGTTAGGAGCTCCGGCGGTGGAGCTCCAGCAGGGGGGAGCTCGGCGGCAGTACTTTAGAATGTTCATTGATATACTGTTTTTTGACAGTATTTGATTTAGTTTGTATGTTGGGAATAAAATATATATTAAAGAAAACACAGAAGTGGTACGACAGTGAAGGATCAGTTATAAAGATCTGAAACATTGAGACTGATGGGCAAAATAGCCTAACGAGCGCATCACATGACTCTTGTTCTAACCTAACGAACACATCACATGTACATTACGAATATAGTCAGCTATTTTTTCAGGTCAAGGCCTGAGCCGGAGGCCGCATATCCCAACTATGGGAGATGTTGGAGACTCAATGCACCACACATTCGCAAGAACAGGAGTCAGTCTGCTGATAACATTCGGCCACAGCTCAGGGTCAAGATACCCCTCGAGAAGCCCTCACAGCTTGTTAGGAGAAACACAGAAGACACTCATAAAGACATCAGAGCCCGGAGGCTCAAGGTCAAGCTAAACATCCAGAAACACACACACCTCGAAACGCACACACCTCGTTGGGAGGGGGTGGGGGGCTGGGTGCCCTCCACTTGGTTGTTATCAGCCTGTGGCCATGACATGTCGATGGCACTGGTGTAGGGCGTTTAGAATCGTGTAATAGTATATTAGTTAGGGATTGACTGATATGGATTTTTTAGGGCCGATACCGTACCGATTTTTTTTCATCAGCCTTAACCGATGACCGATACGCCAATACCGATTTTCTTGAGCCGATATTTGGAGCTGATACTGCTTTTGCTCCCTCAATTTACATCATAAAAATGACACAATGATGATAACAAATGTTACAAGTCTCAATTGAAAAAAGGAACATCTGTAAATCATGCCGGGAATTAAAAAAAATAAAAAAATAAATAAATAGGCAAAAAAAAAAAGCCGGCCGATATATCAGTCGATCACTAATATTAGTTACCACTTATTACATTGTCATACACTCGACCCTTTAAACACCATCATTGCGTGTTCTGGCTCCAGGCTGTTTGACAGGAAGCTTGAGGGGAACCCGGAGCAGTACAAGGCCGTCCAGCACATCGTGGCCGGCTCCTCCAAACCCGCCCCCTACCTGGTGTTCGGCCCGCCCGGTACAGGTGCGTGCCCCGGGCCGTGCTCAGGGACTGCTGCTCTGTGTTCTCTGTTCCCTTGTTTTCTTTGACTTCATATTCCACAGTGTAGGACTCTCAGTCCGACGGCACATATACCTTTATATCTGTACAACATCTTTGTGTCTTTGTCTTTGTTGCTTGTTGTTAATTACACATCTTAATTCTAATCATTTCTACTTTATAGGATTAACAATATTTGACCACATAATCATCATGGTCCGTTTCATACAGAGAACGGGTTGTAGATAAGCCAATAGCCACAACTCTCCTCTGAACCCGGTGTTTTGTGTGCAGGTAAAACGGTCACCGTGGTGGAAGCCATTAAGCAGATCGAGAATACCCAGACAATGTGCCGCATCCTGGCCTGTGCCCCCTCCAACAGCGCCTCTGACCTGCTCTGTAAGAAGATCCTGGAGCACGTGGACGAACGGAAGGTGTACCGCATGTATGCCAGCAGCTGGGACCCTGAGAGAATTCCTGATGAACTGAAGGTCAGCATCAAAAGCCTATTTCTACATTTATTGCCTTACTGGCTTATTGCATTCATTGTCAGTTGGCCTCACAGCGCATCACTTGTATTACCTGAGCCTTGCTGTCCTGTGTAGAGGAGTGTGTCTGTCTAACATGTAGCACATGTATGTGTCCCCAGGCCTGCTCTAACCACGTAGGTGATGTGTATATGTACCCCTTTAAAGAGGACCTGCTAAAGTACACCATCATTGTTACAACCCTGTGCACCGCTGGAAGGTAGCTAACACTTAATAATAATTAACTACTACTATGACTGCTACTACCACCACTTCTACTACTACTACCACCACCACTGCTACTACTACTACTACTACTACTGCTACTACCACCACTACTACTACTACTACTACTACTACTGCTACCACTACTACTACCACCACCACCACCACCACCACCACCACCACCACCACTACTACTACTACTACTACTACTACTACTACTACTACTACTACTACTACTGCTACTACCACCACTACTACTACTACTACTACTACTACTACTACTATACTACTACTACTACTACCATGACTGCTACTACTACTACTACTACTACTACTACTGCTACTACTACTACTACTACTGCTACTACCACCACTACTACTACTACTACTGCTACTACTACTACTACACTACTACTACTACTACTATGACTGCTACTACCACCACTACTACTACTACTACTACTACTATGACTGCTACTACTACTACTACTACTACTACTACTACTACTATGACTGCTACTACTACTACTACTACTACTATGACTAATAATATTAAACTGAAAACGTAAATAAAACTGCTCGAAAGGTATTCTAAAGGTATTCACAGCACACACCGCCGACACTATGTGTGTATACAATTTAGAGCAATAGCACTTGACACAACACATGGTAAACTTGATATGTCCTCTAGGTTCATACCAACCTTCAAGGCCCTTGGACCTTGAATTATGAGCTATGAATATTATATGCTATGAATATTATATAAATCATTTTCTTCCGTTTACAATTGCAGCCAGTATGAATCCACAGCCTAAGCCCTCTAATGTCAACTAGACTCTTACTGAAAAGGCTACCATGCTATATAACACCTTCACTTGAACCTTTTCTCATTGGGAAATATGAAATGAACCAAGTACATCTTAAGAGTCATGTTTGTGTTTCACCTGAGTTAAAGGGATCGCCCTCCTGGAACTGAACCAAGAGTATGTTCTGAATCACGTGTTTCATCTGTTAGGCTCGTTACAGGGGGAATCCCTCCCGGACATTTCAGCCATGTGTTTGTCGACGAGGCAGGACATGCTGTTGAGACTGAATGCATCATCCCGCTGGCAGGTACCGACTCCCCCTCTGCGTTAGCAAGACGTCATCCTCCGATGCTTTGGCTAAAAGTGTCTTATCATTTATTGATCATCATTGATATTTGATTCCTTTGACCAAAGGCCTCGTCCAGCCAGAGTCTGGTCAGGTGGTCCTCGCGGGAGACCCCAAGCAACTGGGACCCATTCTCAGATCGCCCCTGGTGCAGTGCCATGGCATGGGTAAGTGTGTGCACCACAGAAACACACACTGTATATAAATGTGCAGCTAGGTGCACAGTTTGTTCCGGACTAAAATGTGTTTTTTGTGTCATTCACTGATATAAATAATTCATTGATAATTCATTGATACTTTTCTTGAGTCAACAATGAAAGTGTGTCCAGCAGCACCCAACACAACAAAAGGATTAAAAAGCACATGGATAAAGGAAAACTCAACCTTCTTTTCCGGTCGTTTTGGGTCTAAGGGACTAATGCAGACAACCTTTTTTGAATTGGTCCAGTATTGAGTGGGGAAGCTGCAGCCAGTCTAAAAGGGCTGCAGTGTAATCCTTTGGGGATACAGCGCTCTGTTAATGTACATCCTCTAACAGTAATAGTTCTTGCTACTGCTCAATCTTTAGTCCTGCGAGGGTTGAGTCATTGCAGTGAGAGAAGGGGGGAGACGTGAGTGAGCGCTGGAGAGAGGAGAGTTCTTTGTGTTGGACTACAGAGAGCCTAGTGTCGCGTGTTATCTAAAACATTTGGGTGAAGGAGAGTTCAGATTGGAATGGCAATAAGGACATAGCCTATTGGCCCAAATGATTACTTTACAGCCCCGAGGGCGGGGGGAGCCCAGACGCACGACAACAGACGAGGGTTGTAAAGTTCAAACATTTATTTGCTGGGAATGAGCAGCGGCTGGGCGATGCGGGAGGCCAGCTGCGGTTGTGAGAAGATCTGGGCAGGAGTAAAGGGTTAGAACCCGACAACATTGAATATTAGGACGAAGATACAGAGAGACCAGAAACGCTGCTAACATAGCTAGACTGTTTGAAGATACGTAGAGACCAGAAACGCTGCTAACATAGCTAGACTGTTTGAAGATACGTAGAGACCAGAAACGCTGCTAACCTAGCCAGACTGTTAGACGATCTGGCGACAAATGGTTGAGAGGGCCGGAGTTGAAAGCAGGAGTTGTGGATTAAGGTGATCCACAGGTGGGTCTGGTTGAGCTGGAGAATGGAGGAGTCCGGAGAAGCTTTTCATATATCTTTTTAAATTCGAAAAAAAAAATCAATCATTTGAAGTCCCTTAGACCCAAAATGATAGAAAATAGGGTCCAGGGGAAAAAGTCTCTGCACAGAGGAATGTGTGGCGGGGGAGGTGTAGCTGGGAGGATACAGATAGGGCTGTGGACACTTGGTGAAGGTTGGGAAAAAGAAATGTTTATCAAAGGAGGAAGACACAACACATAACAACGCAGTCGTCTTGCTATGGAATGATTTATTATTTATTATTTATTATTACTAAGATGCAGGCAGCACTTTATCGAGCATATTCAACGAGACAATGGGTGTACATGATTCTTAAAGGGAAACGTTCACATTATGGGCAGTAACAACCATGTGCCGTGTGGGGGGGGGGATTGAAATATTGTAAATAAGTATGGAACCGTGTTTGTGTAACAAACCCAGCTGCTAGATTCGGTGGTCCAGTCTCTTATCGATATATATTGAACATGTTTCATATTGATATTGATCAATAGTCTATCACGATACGATAATTTATTGTTTTATTGCCCAGGCCTACTGGAGACTGCTGGTTGGGGTTCGAACCCAGACACTTTTGGCTGGGAGTCAAACCCCCTAAATCCCCCCACCCGTTGACTCTCCTCACTCTCCTGAGTGTGTGTTATCGGGTGTCGTTGAATCCGGATTCCCCTGTCCACAGGCATGTCTCTGTTGGAACGGCTCATGGACACCGTACCTGTGTACCGGAAGATGGTCGCCGAAGATGACGACGAGGAAGAGGAAGGCGACGTCAGCGACGCAGACTCTGAGCGGGAGGCTTACGACCCCCGCTTCGTAACAAAGTTGTTGTGCAACTACAGGTTTGTGTTGTTCATTAGATAGAGAGACAGTGTAGCAGGCCCGTGGGTGTGGGGTTTCCACGCCACCAAGTCAAGTAGAAAGAACCAACACACACACACACAGCAGTATGATGTTCAGTGGTTTTTTATTCACCCACGTGGTCCATAATCCGTACTCAAATCATCCAGTCCAGGGGTCGGTGCCAGAAGGGTTACCCTCTGGGTACCTAGCCTATCCCCTCTCTGGGTACCTAGCCTATCCCCTCTCTGGGTACCTAGCCTATCCCCTCTCTGGGTACCTAGCCTATCCCCTCTCTGGGTACCTAGCCTATCCCCTCTCTGGGTACCTAGCCTATCCCCTCTCTGGGTGGTATTTTGCCTCTTGGTTAATTGTCCTCAGCCTTGGGTCTATCTCCCTTTACCTGCCACTCCCCTCTCTCCTCCCTGCCGTCTGCCACAATAGATAGATAGATAACTTTATTTATTCCCGGGGGGGAAATGAGGTCATGGTAGCAGCGGTACAATACAATCAGAAATACAAAAATACCAACAAATATTTGCTTCTATAATGACCGTTCTTCACGGGTCCCCTTATCGTCTGGTCCGTTGATTCTACGGTCGCCTTCGTCCTCAGGTCTCACCCCGCCATCCTGAAGGTCCCAAATGAGCTCTTCTATCATGGGGAGCTCCAGGTGTGTGCGGACGAAGCCCTCCGCAACTCCTTCTGTGGGTGGGAGTACCTTCCCAAGATGGTAATGAACGCACATGCATACACACACACACACTCTGGCTGGCCCCGATACATGGTTTCAAGCTACGAGTATACTTCAGGTTTTAGGAACAAATGTTTGAAGACATATTGTCATGAATCCTTACTTAGTGGTTATGATTAACTCAGGGACTTATGCTGTAGAGTTGACTAATATTTTGGCTCAAAGTCACACATTGCATACTGAGCTCGACATAACATGTGACTCCAACACATAGGTCAATAACCTTTGAACTACACATCCAAGAGGCTGTAGCACTCTCTAGTGGCTAACATAGAAATAGCCATATCAACTCACATCACACATATAAACACAATCATCTTTCCCTGCCTGAATGGGAGCCATCAGAGACCACTGCTGTGGAATTTTATCAACTTGTCGTTTTTCTCTTTCGTTTCTGCTGTGCTTTTTAATAACGCACAGAGCAGCACTACAATATCACAGGACTGCTGGGTGGTCACCAGTGGCTTTGGATCCACTCATAGATCCGGGTCCAACTCGGTTAAGGCAGAGCTGCAATGTAGCCTGATAGTATCTAAGACACACAGCTTCTGTACTTTGAGAGTAGGCCTATTTCCTATCAGCACAAAGCAAATAGGTTTTTTAGAAAATGATGTTGATAAAATCACTGACCTGTTATTATTGGCAGGTAGGGCTTTTTGGCATCTTTGGGCCTTGTTTATACATCTGCTGAATACGTTCATCTTCAACCCTTCTAAGACCATACTTGCCTCTTATTTCAACGACTGACCAGTGAGATCCCCACTGTGGCTCACCGATTCATGGGGAGAACAGCCAATAAATGTTATTACTACCAGCAGTTAAAGTCTGTGTCTGTCGGTCACACTGGGTGACAGGTGTCAAAGTACCGAAGTATAAGGGGTATAATATAGAATAGTCTCATATCCAAATACAAAACGAATTAAAGATAATTTGGTCATCGCGTGTTTGGCCAGGACATTTCCGTGGTAGATACCCTTATCTCAATGACGCGTTGACGTGCTTGATGTCTCGCGCCCTTAAATATATATTTTTATTTAATCCCTGGGATGTCACTGGTATATTTGGACGAAATGTAACCTTAGCTTCTACCTGCGAATCGCAAATATGCATAGATATCAAAAAAAGACGTATTTTTATAAAAGAAAAAACCTGAGGATGGCATTCAAATACTATACTATACTATAATATAATGAACAACTACCTAACAAAGGTTTAGTCACATTCTGATTGACCATTTTGTTTGTAATTCACCACACTGTACACATAAACACATGAACATGTTAGGACTCAAAATGTAAACAATTGCAACCAAAAAACAACAAAATGTGAAAGAGCGTATTAAGGTTGGGCTTAAGTGAAGACAAACACACACACCAACACAGACACACACAGACACACACACCAACACACACACATCCCATTCATCTGTCTACTGGGTCATCCCAGGGCTTCCCGGTGGTCTTCCACGGGGTGACCGGTGTGGACGAGCGGGAGGCCAACAGCCCGTCGTTCTTCAACGTAGCCGAGGTGGAGCAGCTGATGAACTACGTGACCAAACTGCTCGAGAGACACGGGAGGAAGGGCCATTACAAAGTCTTACCCAAAGACATTGGCATCATCGCCCCCTACAGGAAACAGGTAGCGATGGCATGCGCCCAATGTCTCTAAAAAAGCACACCGCCTTTCACTTGATCTGTTCATGTCGTCAAAGGCATACTGAAAATAAAAACCAACCTTTCCCCCGTGAATAACAGGTGCTGAAGATCCGTAAGGGCCTCAGGATATTGGAAAAAGACCTGAAGATCACAGAGCTCACTAAATACCTGAAGGTGGGACACTGAAGTATATGCCGGTAATAAAACGATGACTGTGCTTTTCCCCGAGCGGCTGGTTGAAGTGTGCGGTGTCTCGTGTCAGGTGGGGTCCGTGGAGGAGTTCCAAGGCCAGGAGAGGATGGTGATGCTGGTGTCCACGGTGCGCAGCAGCCCCAAGTGGGCCGACCACGACCAGCAATTCGACCTGGGCTTCGTCAAGAACGAGAAGGTGTGCCGCGTTACAAACGGTCCAAAATAAACACCTGCCATCAGCCAATGGCAGATCGATTTGATTAAAAACAATAACTTTTGGATGGTAAACTCAACAATCAAAATAAAAGGTTGGGCAAAATTCTAAGTACATTTAACACAAAGCACAAAATAAAACTCATGAATGTATATGTTAAACACGGGTAGAGAAGCGTGCCGCAAATAAGCACAAGCACATGAAGGTCATCTATGGTTCCTTTGTCGCTCTGCACAGAGGTTCAACGTTGCAGTGACTCGCGCCAAAGCCCTGCTGATCATGGTGGGGAACCCCGTCGTGCTGGGCACCGACCCCGTCTGGAGCAGGTGGGTGTCCTGCTGTGAACGACTGTTTGGCCCTCAGGAGGAGCTGCAGAAACAAACTGACCCTAGGAGATGTGTGAATGGAACCATAAAAAAAGGGGGACGTTTGTCTGGCTGACGTTCGAGCCGGCGGCCGGGTGCGATGGTACAAAGCTAGTAGTCGTCGGTACTTATTCCCCTGTTGTCTGTTTCTCCCGCTCCGTCTCCAGCTTCATCGAGTACTGCAAAGACAGCGGGGGCTACACTGGCGTCTCGTATGCAGAGGAAGAGGAGGACGTGGTGGCCCGGCTCGCCGCCCTATGGACCAGCATCGAACCAAAAGGTCTTTTTATTTATTTATTTTTTTTTAGGTACGTTGCGGTCGGTAGCTGGGGCAGATAGGCAGGGCGTTCGACTCCCAGCGGGAAGGCAGGCGCGGCGTTGTGGGCGGGCCCGACGGGTCTAGGACCACCCACTGCTCAACAGGCCACACACCACAACTCTTCTCCTTTAAAAACAACTAAAAAACGTTTCATATATTTTAATTTTGTCAAGAATTCTTAAAAATCTGCAAATAATCTCATCATTTGTGCTAAAGTAATGCCCTGTGAGTTGGTTTTGGTGAAGAAATGCTCTGGTGGTCCTGTTTGACGCTGTTGGTCTACAGAGCGACGGCGTGGTGATGAGAGGAGACAGACAGGTCTAGAGACAGGTCCGTCCTACGCACAGAAACCTTTCACAATGCAACTAAATATTTAATGAGCATCAAGCTATTAAAGTCTCTACTATGCACAGATAATATAACGGTATATCAGTCATCTTTATTAGGTTAAACAGGGATTTGATAACGTTTTTAATTTAAGGACCACCCACAGCTGGAATCCTGGCGCCGTGCCTGCAGGAAGGTACTCGGTTCGATCCCCAGTGTCTGCAATGATAACATCTACTTTAATTCACTGTAAACTCTTTGAAAAGGTTATTGAATTAAAAGAACTGAACGGTAGGAGGGGACCGGGTGGGCGGTAGCTAATGGCTAAACGGGCCAATCAGATGAGCAGCAATCCAGACAGAAATCCTGAGTCCGTCCTCACACCAGGTGGCTTTTACTGTTTTATATTGTCAGAATAAACATATATAATATATACATATAGAAGTTATACCCATGCACCACAAAACAATTGTTAGATGTGTTTGAGAGAGGTTATATGTAAGTACTACAACAAAGGTTTATGGCATGGTGTTATGGTTCAACTTGGGTTTAATGTTTTTATATTAGATAACTTACGATTGGTTTTATGTTCATCTTTAGATTGTTAAGATATCAGTATATATTTCAATCTTTGGTTAGAAACATGAGTGCCATCAGTTTGACATTGCTGGGTATTAACGGTTTGCACAGACTGACATTTTGGCAAGCTAGCATAAAACAACCAGGATGTGTCCTAGCCTGACCACGGCCTTAACCGGGCCTGATGCCTCCTGGTGTCCAGCCCTGCCCCCCCGCCCAGTCTGCAGATAGCCTTCTCCCCAAAACACACGCACACACAAATAAACACCACACCCTCCCGCCCCCACTGACCTCCTCCCTTGTGTCATCTTCACCCCCCCAGAGACGGAGGAGAGCGGAGAGAGCCTCCTCCAGCAGCAGGTGGACCCGGAGTGGAGGAACGAGCTGTGAGGAGCGGGACCGTTCCTCCAGTCGCTTTGGATGGAAGTCAATTCATTCATTTTCTGGATCATTTTCTGGACTTTTGCTGTATGTTTACATTCACGGTGACAACTCAACAATTCATTAATCGACAAAATAATTTTTGGTTCAACTACAAGTTAAAAAAAAACGTGATGGGTTATAGTGGTTTGAAGGTCATCTGAGAGAAAGCTCTACTGGAAATGATGTGGCTTTCAATTATCTGTTTCTTTATTTTGTCAAAGTAAAAAATGTTTAATCTGTGAACATGTAAGTTTTCTAGTTGTCATTTGACAACTCACATGAAAGATGAGTGCCCAGGGAAAAATGTGCCTTAATGCTGTGCATATTGTAATATGAATTAAAGTATTGTTATAAAGAGAGCCATGTCTTGATACAGTCGTCGTTTCGGTTTGTTAAATGCATCGTTTTTCATTTCCTACCAAGGAGCTTGAAATATCGTTTCTGTATGAGGATGTGAAAGTGAAGTGCATAAGTCAGTTATTTTGCATTTCAAAAATACTTTATTAACATACTTTCCTCATATAGACACTGAACGCGGGCCCCAGTCCGGTTTGTAAAACCATCATTATGTCAGCGTCTTGTTCTGGGTGTTTGTGGCTAATACTCCGGGACATTACAGATAGGTCCTTTGAGCTATGCCCAAAGCTTTCTGAATAGATCTTAGA
This sequence comes from Micromesistius poutassou, assembly GCF_964030765.1. Classification (NCBI taxonomy): domain Eukaryota; kingdom Metazoa; phylum Chordata; class Actinopteri; order Gadiformes; family Gadidae; genus Micromesistius; species Micromesistius poutassou. The sequence goes on from NC_140285.1 coordinate 15,739,889, forward strand.
GACTGCTTAAGCACTGGCGACAAAGTTGTTTTAACGGCGATTGGCAGCATAGATCCACTCACCACGTTAGGCCATCAAGTGTACTTGTATTGGAGGTTGTTCTAGGACATATCACATTAATGGATGGATGGATCACAAAGTACTTTAAGCTTTGATGCATATAAGGCATATGAAGACCATGATGTCATGATTCATTACATTTCTGAACTGAAAAGCAAACAAAAAGTCTTAGAATCTGCAAAGTTTATAATGTTAAATCATGTTGAATTGTAAAAATAACTCTGTAGGGACACTGACTTGGTCTTAAGGAATGTCTAGATGTTTATATATTTACAAAGCTGTGATAAGTTTAAAAATGGCACATATATTAAGTAACCTAAGCCATAATAACTGAATTAAGCGGTTTGCCATTTAGAGAACTGATTAAGGTCGGAGTTCTTGAGCTCTGATCAACACTATTTAATTGCAACATGGCATTTGTAATGTTGTCAAATACCTAGCAATCCATCAGTCTGACTTGTAAAACAGAATAGATCATAATTTATTGCAGACTGCATAAGGCATCTATGAAATAGACATTCCCACTTAGCATTGGGAGTATTGTTTTTGGACGTTTAGACCCATGTGTAACCATTAAGTAAGAAGCCCAGAAACACTGCATTTATGTTATATATAGGCTGATATAATGCAACTAACCACTATGAAGAGTTGTTAGTTAAAAATGTCCCATTATAAGTGGTGTTGTATGGCCAATAAGATGGAAACAAACCAAAGCAGACAGACATGAGATGGCAGACCAGCGATGCGTGAAGCATGTGCTTTTAACCGGAGGCTTCCCGTTTACGTTGAATCTAAAGTAGTGTTTTATGTGGACGTGGTTTCCACCAGTAGTTTGCCCTTTGGAAAATGCAAGCCCTTAGCCCCTATCTGTAAACAATCAACACAGAAGCGGTTGGCCAGTTGAAAATATATGTCAAGATTATACACACATAAATAGAAAACATACACTCATACATACAGGAGGAGGGGGGGGGGGGGGGGGAGGGCAGGCCCCTCGTGTACACAGGCTGGTGTGTTTGTGAAGGAACGAACAGAAAGACAGTAAACAAGAGAAGGAAATGTGAGAGCAGAGGGAAATGGAGACAGTAAAAGGCTGATCTGTTTAGGTTTTCAACAAGTGTGTCAGTCTTTCAGTTTGCCGTGGCATGTTATTGGTGTGTCCTTATGTAAATACAGTCCACCAAAACCATTGGTATAAAGGTTTCATCTTGCAGGCCTCCCTCCTCCAGGCCAGGGGGCGCCGGGCGGTCTGGTGCCCCCCTCACAGCAGCAGGCAGAGGCCCCTCTTCTTGCGCTTGCGGACCTGCAGGGCCGCCCTAGTGGCCATCTCAAACACCTCCCGCACGCCGTCCTTGGTCTTGGCCGAGCACTCCAGGTAGCCGAAGGCACTGATGCGGTTCGCCATGTCCCGGCCTTCCTCTGGCCTCACCGGCTCCTGAGGGGGTTTGCGGAGATAAATGAACAGGTTTTCATTTTAAGCCTGGGTAGGAAATTTGGAGAAAAAAAAAAAAAAAGGATTTGAAAGGCTCCACCCCCTCCCTCCAGCCCTCCCTCTGAAGCCACTGCCAAACACATGACTGGCTCGCTTTAGGAACACGTCTGCCTAGCCTGGAGAGGGACCCCGGTCATGAGCAGAGTGCACGCAGGTCTGGGCTTACGTAGGGTATGTAGGTAGGCATCATGCAGGTCAGGGCTTACAAACGGCCTTTGTCCCGATTTGTTTTCTTTTTTTTTTTTTTGTGAGAGCATTTCATTTGAAGCTGTCTGGATGTAAAAGTATTATTCATACTAGTAACTATTCTTTCTGCTGACATTTACTCTGTTGTGTTGGAGACAACTTGAAGCAACTTCTGGATACTATGGAAAATTTATTGAGGATGAAGATCTGGTTTGATGAAAATAAGCTAACTTTGAATTTAAGCAAAACAAAAAAAACCTCAAACCTCCCTGTATATGTTGTACTGCTCCTACTTCCTTACATCCTACTGTGTGGAGAACACACACAAAACAAATACACATCCAATCTTCATCCTTCAAAAAATAGCTGGGTAATAGCTAACGAATTATACATAAAACAACTTAACCAACAAATCCATTATTTATCAAACTAAGAACACTGAAATTTCAAGATTTGATTGAATATAAAACTATTAAAATAATGTTCAAAGCAAATAATCACAAATTGCCTCATGGCATACTGGAGTTGTTTCAATTGAGAGAAAGCAAAAGTTAAGTGGAACCTGTATATTTAACAAACCATCAATAAGAACCAATGCAAGACTTCACTGTATCACAACAAAGGCTCTTAGTCTCTGGAACAACTGCGATGATGAGCTAAAAATAATGAATTATTATGAGCCGAAGCAGTGAATGAACATGAACATCATAGTTTGATTCAAACTGAATATTTATCTTCTATGAATAATTATAAAAAAAATAAGGGAGTAGGACTAGAAACGTTTTCAACTTCATCCTATCCCTTTTGAACATGAACTGTATAATTTGAGTTATGTATTTGTTTCTTAGGATCCTGAGGATCCCATTTGTTTGTATTTATTTTATTTCTTCCATTTTATTACTTGTTATTTTGTCTAAATTATTTTACAAATGTTCAATAAAAAAAAGAGCGTTAAACAAATATGAGAAAATAATTCAGAAATAAATGGCTTTCCCTAGCTTCAATGGTTCACATTGATTTATCTCTCCCTCTCGGTGATCTGACACGTGTATACGTGTCAGATCGCCCGAGAGGGACAGATACAGAACCCTGGCAAAATCCAGCCCCGTTCACCATGATTTGAGACATTTAAAATGACATTAAATAGCTTATTGCTTGATTCATTGCTGTCCACCGATAAGGGTGGAGACCAGCACACATGGCTGCTTGTATTGCTTCTTATATTTTGACCTTTCAATACCTTGCTGCCTTCGAAGATGAATGACAATTAAATGATATTTAATTGTAACATTGAAAGTTTTGCACTCGTTATGTTCACATTTCCTTCGCTGCTTTTGTGAGATCCACTATTCGCGGATGGTGCATTGTAAACATTTTGTCCAACATTTTGTTTACGCATGTAACAGCTTGAATCAGTCAGGTGGAACATTTGGCATGAGAAGGTGGGTCACATTCACACGCTGTAGAGGAACAGGAACAATAATCCAAACTTGTGTCGGCTATATTTAGACATTTTGGCAGCCGTATCGATTTTTTTTTAAATGTCTCATTGGTTTCCATCTTTGGTTTTTCTGGTTTTCTGAGTTTTGAGACCTTATGACAATGCTGATTGTTTTGACCAGCTTCTTCACCAGAGATACACACCTGCTTCATCTTGGCCAGCTCTCTGCGTGTGTGGTCATCGTTCCTCAAGTCTTTCTTGTTGCCGACCAGGATGATCGGGACATTGGGGCAGAAATGCTTCACTTCAGGCGTCCATTTTTCTGGTATGTTTTCTGCAAGCAAATAAGGAACACAGAGTTCTCATGCTGAGCCACTCACAGCCTTGGCAGAAGTATACAGCTCTGTCCTAGAAGGAGAGCTATGAACGCCTTCCCTTCTTCATCAGAGAAGGACATTGAAGGATTAAGTTTGTCGGTCTTGGCTGGCCAACTAGCCGTAAGAAGATGACATGTAGAGATGATGATGGAGTTCTACTTCCTGCGTGGCCTCGTCTGAAGGCTGTGGGAAAGTGCCCTGGGCAGAGCGGTCCCCAGGGGGGAAAATATCTTTCTCTGGATCTGACATGAAAAACTCTGTGCCCAAAGACTTGACTCCAGGAAATGTAGTGTGTCAATTATGTAGGTTTCTTTTCCCCTTTACAGTCTTCAAATCATTGTGACGATTTCTTCGGTGTAATAGAATTCCTAACTCGTCAGTTTGACTAAAAATCTAAGTAGACTGCACAACGTTAAACAAGGTTTTAAACCCAGGCTAATCAAAGGGTCTTTTCTGCTCTGTAATTCATTAGAATTTTGACCTTCCATTAAAACATCTGCCAGTGGCCCAATATGCAGTTATATAGAAAAATCTAAAAGGACAAAGTCTTACCTAAACTGTCTGGACTATCGATGGAGAAGCACATGAGGATAACATCGGTGTCAGGGTAGGAGAGGGGCCTCAGCCGGTCATAGTCCTCTTGACCTGCCGTGTCCCATAATGCAAGCTCCACCTAAGAAAGAAATGGGAAGGAAATACATTTTAAATTCATGATTAAAAATAGGGAGGGAGATTGAACGAGGGGAGAATAACAAACCGCTTTGTAAAGAAACTGGATTTGAAATAATCCAGTTCTCCTCCAGTTAGCATAGCACCCAGAAACATAGTCAGAGCTTCCCCATCACTCCTGTTACCACTACTAGCATATATTTACAACCTCTACACTGGCTCTGTAAAACTGTATTGTGTGTATTGCATTGTATTTAACTTGGTGGACAAAATCAGAATAGCTTGTGGGTGTGTTTAGACTATGGGGACTTACATTTGATAGCATTCTGAGCAACACACCCCATTGTATCATTGACTGCAGCCAGTGTCAACATTACCGGGCAAGCCAACAAGTCCATTGTTTAGGTTAGACTCAGTTGTGGGTCTAGCCTAAAGTGGGTTGTGCCAAATCTGAGAAGATTAAAACCCAGACCGCGGCACAGCGGGATGGAGCTAAGCTAGCCTACTGTAGATCTCTTTAGTGGTGCTGGCATTGTGTTACCAGCAAGCGTCTCTGTGAAGCTCCCCTCGCAGAGACAAATTGCAGTGTCTCTGCAATTTGTTTTTATACACTGCAATGTGCCACTATCAAAATAGCACACAAAACAATCTTCCTACTTGTGCTAGTTGGCCTCACTGAAACGGCCAACACGAAGGAGGGCCCGTGAGAAACTCTCAAAGCATTTAGAATCAGAAGAATGGCTGATGTTCAGAGAGAGGGATTTGAGAAAAAGGACAAAAATATGCATAAATGGCGAAAGCTTCCGCCGTGAAGCGAGCTGACCTGGATTTCTGCAGCATAGTACAGAAAACAGGAACAGGAAGTGAGGTACTGCTCATGATGAGGGGTTGGGAGGGAGAGGGGTAGAGTCTATCCTTGTGCAGGAAACTAGTGACATGCCATTTCCTGTTGTTGGCTTGGGACCTGTGGTTCCGAACAAGCATCATTTGGCTCTTGTACGACACACTCCATTTCCTCTCTCTCGCCATCCATCCACTTCTTCCATCTGTCCTTCAAATTAAATGCTTCCTGTTTTTTTTCTGCATGTGTTTAAGGTCTGGGGATTCCCAGATATTTATTGTGTCTGTGGGTGTTTTGACAAAGGCAGGGGGATAGGAAAAGGAAAAAGTTCCTGTTTGCTATTGTAGTCTTTTGTTAGAGCCAGAATGTTCTCTCTTCCTATGTCATTCCTTCCTTGAATGAGATCGAACAACACTACTATTGTACGTTGCCCATTGTTCGGAGAAGCAGCCATTACACTCAATTGTAAGGGAAAAGTAAACAAGTACCATTTGGTCTGAATAAAAGTCTTGTCAGAGGCACAACCCGGGAATAAACAGAACCAGACATGGAATTACCTGTTTGCAGTCCACCTCGATGTCTGCGATGTAGTTCTCAAACACTGTTGGGACGTAGACCTCGGGGAACTGGTCCTTACTGAAGACGATGAGCAGACAGGTCTTACCACACGCTCCGTCCCCCACAATCACCAACTTCTTCCTGATGGCTGCCATCTGAAAGTAAATAAAAACAAACATGAATAAAACAGTTGCGTTCCTTGTAAGGGATACATTTTATACCAACACTTAAAGACTAATTAAAAGATAACCGTCCTAGAAAACTTGATGATGATTCAAATTTCTTTCCTGCTTTAAATATATATTTATTTTTTATATTGTTACATTATTACATAGAAAAGAGAGAGTGCAGAAGACATGGTCCAGGTGCAGACAGAGCCATGCCGCCCCCGGGCTGAGAGTCTGGAGAAATGTGAATTTACTACAGGCAGGTGCAATGTGTGTGTGTGTGTGTGTGTGTGTGTGTGTGTGTGTGTGTGTGTGTGTGTGTGTGTGTGTGTGTGTGTGTGTGTGTGTGTGTGTGTGTGTGTGTGTGTGTGTGTGTGTGTGTCTGCCCACGTATGCAAGACATCTCAAAAGAAAACACAAATAAATACCTCATCATGAGTTGGCAGAACTGTCCCCTGTGCCCACGTTTGTTTTATCACAAACACAAACAGAGAAGTCTGTTGTTGCATCGCTAATTCGCTATAGTCCTCCTTCACATTGACACAACATGTTGTTCAACGACAAAAATGTGTTTTAAGTGTGTATTTGTACCCTTGAATTCCCTACTTCAAGCAAACACAATTCTAGGATAAGTAGACCATTGCTCAAATATAATACAATCTCGAGCTAGTGTCAATGTACTTCACAAGCGCACACACACACACACTAAATCAGACCAGGTTGTTTCACGGTTTCTGGAGAGAGCCACCTGTTCACCGCGATAGCATTGGACAAACCGACAATACATAAAACACACACGTTCCTTTAAAGCTTAGAAGAACAAGAACTGGTTGGTCGTTCTTCTGTTTCAATGTTAAAGCCCAGGGCACCGTCTTAAATTACAGACTTCACCACTGTATCCCATTTTATACGATGGAACAAAAAGAGCATTCTGAAGCATGGAAAGAGTTTATTCCCCCCAGGGGACGGAAACAATGCACTGCAATTTATGTCACACACACACACACACACACACACTTTTAAGTGTTTTGTGAATTAACCGCCATGTCTTGCATAATATTTGCCCCCACCACGTGGTGTTAAGTAAAGGACAAAGTTCTCATTCCTCCTCTTGCCTAACACACACACACACTTTCTCTAAGGCAGGACCTAGTGAACTCCTACTGGTTAGACATTAGTCAGGGCTAATGTTAGCCAATTGTGCCAGAGGTGGAAATATCATGGTAGGAAGTTTAAAGCATGTCCATATCAACCAAGTATGAAAACTCCCAGGAAGCTGAGAACTATTTAACACACCCGTTACACAATAAACTCTCCTGTTAAATATTTATATAGGAGGTATAGGTAAAAAATAAAAAAACATCATAAACTGACAATTTATGCCTTTTCATTGCCCTAACAAAATCACTTCCTAGTGGATTGGGTCACCATTTGACACAAGGGATGAAGGGTCGATGGACATTTTTAAATAACATGTACTTCATATTAAACACTGAATCCATTTACATGTTAATGGCTGATCTGTGTGAGGAACCATTTAAAAGCAGCCCGACTGTGAGAGGGCATACCAACAGCCTTCTTGGGGACATGACTTTAAAATGTGAAGAAAAGACCCATTTAATTTTGTAGTAGGTTTAAAACCTGATTGAGAACAACATGACCACATGACTCAAAAGATAAGAGGGGAATATAAACCACATTGGTTATTTCAGATTAGTTATGGCAGCTAACGCTGTGATAATTCTCAGTAACAACGGTTCATTGAAAGGTCACAAGGAAACAACAAACCATCATCCTGAGGGCTAATTCAGCGCTATAGGATTTGACTTGAGTACACACACAGTTATTATAGATTACATTTATACTGCAGTTTGACAGCTTTGCACGACCCACATTCGAAGGTATAAGTTATTCACGCTATTTACCAGATGTGTCTTAATATGTGATCTTTCAAAAAGTGAAAATAGAAGCTTCAACAACTGGTCCGTTTTCCTTCCAGTTGGTACATAATGTCAGCACTCTAACCTGGATAACAACATGGTGCAATCAGACAGTGAAATGGTGCCTGAAGATAACTTGAAACCCAACCGAACGACTGGCCAGGAAAAAGGCCTCACAGACCCATCCAGATCCTTATTGCTTCGGTTGGAAGTTCTCCAGGGATAGTATGGGGCTGTTCCTTCCTGTCGTCTTATAAAGACTGTTCGCAATGATACGACCAGGTTATACCAGAATCCAGGTTTCACTTGAGCCCATTGTAGCTTCTGACCGGTGTACATATATAAAGGAGGGGGAAGCAGCCAACCCAAACAGAGAAGCCAGAAACCTGAAGTAGGGCAGAGCCAGGGAGACTCCCCCGGCCCGATTCATCACATTGCTTAGCTCAGCTCGCAGAAGTGAAGCCAAGAGGAAATATCAAGAGATTTATCCAAAGCTTTCGCTGCGGTTCACAGACAGAACGGGAGATGGAGAGGCAGATTTAGAAGACGAGATAATCAGAGAGTTGCCGCATGTGAAGCAAATGTCAAATCAAGGAGAGATATGCATTACAGTCGAGAAAACTGATTTATACTCGATCATAAGTAAGAAATAATTAAGTGAATGAATCAGTCATGGGGTGACTTCAAGAGGAAGACTGAGTTACATGACAGCTTCAACAAATACATTCTAAACTTTTTTTCTTTTTCCTTCCAACCTCTCATCTAACTATCAATCCGTTTTATGACAACCCAACCAGGCCACAAAAACAGACAAACGCATGCCACATTAACACGGCTAACACACAGTCTACACACACACAGTCCACACAATCACATACACACAGTCTACAACACAATAGCCTGTTCCATCTGTGCAAATGACATACAAGGGCGGTCCCCGTGGCGTAGTCGTCAGCACGAGTTGTTGGGGAAAAGCCAAAAGACATTAATGACTCAGTGTCTTGGAACCAGTGAAAAAGTGTTGGTGCCAGCAGCTTTCCCTTTCATTTTGTTGTTTAAAAAGAATCAGATTTAGGCTGAATTTTGTTGTTGTTACCCTTTGACTTTACAGACTATTTTCCATACATTGATTCATGCAATGACTGGGTGTTCAGAACCACAGCACCAGATTGTAACCCTAGGCATGCGTGCCACATAATCATTGGCACACTTGCAAAAAATAACAATAATATAAAAAATCATATATATTTTTTTTCACCACTACAATGCAGCAGCATAATCATTACAACCCATTTTTTTTGCACTTTATTCTGTTTTGGGCATTTCCTCCCAGTGAAAATATGTTTAAATGAGTTACTGAAAGCAGTGTTCTGAAATGGGATAAATTAATAATTATTAAACCTATGTTACGAGTAATAGAGAAGAAAACATTTAAAATATTGTTGCAAGTGGCCTGTATGCATGGCCTTCACATGTTATTTGCAAAGCTGTACATGTCTTAAAGATATTGATGTGGATGTTTCCATCATTCTCATATGTCTGTTTTTTACATTTCTTACAGTGCAAATATGTTTTTGAATGAGTTTCTGAAAGCAGTGTTTGGGATATAGGCCTATGTAATTATAATTTGTAAGCCTATTTTGCAAATATAACAAAAAAACTTTCAAATGTTGATGCATGATTGTGGACTATATGGAAATAATACAATTCCAGGTCTTCTGGAAATGCTTTTGATCACGGTGTCATAATTCAGCTTAATACTTAATATATTGTTGCTTATGGCACACTCATTAACGAGAAAATGTCAAACTGGCACTGCATGTTGAAAAGGTTGCTGACCGCATAGGCTGACCTAGGACTTGGAAGCTCCCTTTCAGACAATTGAGACAAATCTGCATCACGAAACAAATGGACACACCTTCAACTCTCCACAGTAACATGACTAAGGGTGGCAAGAAAACATTCTGTGTATTTGTTATGGGAGATTTATATCGTGACCCGATACAGAAACATTCATCATGCAGGAAGCTCAGTGTCTCGCCGATCTCGGTGTCATGCTAGAACGATGAAAATGCAGATTTGATTTACTCTTTTTAAGGAATAGATCAATAGACGAGACTGAAGATAATGTCAACAGATCACATTGTATTGGTTTCCGTAGCATTGGACGCTTGCACACACACACACACACACACACACACACACACACACACACACACACACACACACACACAGTGTGAAATGCTTGGTAGCACTCAGCTGTTCCGATGCAATGACATCATCCATACAGTGCGTCTCCTCTCTAGTGCGCCCAGACGAACGGGGAGTGGCAGAGGCAGGAGAATAATCTTGATTCATGCACATGTGATCGCCTCAGTCACTATGGGAATGGTGTAACATTTGCACTTTTTCCTACAATGCATTTTTTGACTTTGCCTTAATTTATTCGATTTCTCTATTTTCGTTTATTATTTCATTTTATTGTATGACGATATGATTATGTGAAGCACCTTGAGTCTACCTCGTTTATGAAAAGTCATATATAAATAAAGTTGACTTGCCTATAATGTAGAAGAAAAAAAAAGAAGGCGTGGTCGAGTTGAGGCGTAGGGCAGCAAAATCAAAAACATGCACAAATACTTTATGGTGTGGCAAAACCCGAAAGTTGTGGGCAGAGACACACTGTTTTGGGCAGATGTTTTGGTGGTTATATGCCATACATTCCAACAACACGCAGCGAGGCGTGAAGGCTGATCGGTAGTCGTGGAGAAGCCGAACAAGGAAGGGTGTGGTGGGGAAGAGAAAGGAATGTCCCCGGGACAGAGAACTGTTTAACCCGATAGACAATGAATGACGTGATCGCTCTGAGGGATACCGCACGATACATCCACGATCAAGCACGAATAAACGTAGAAATTAGCCGTGATGTTTCCTCTCCTCGTATTTCAAAGTGAGAGGTTGGTCGAAACCTCAGGGATAGTCGATCCTAAACTGGCCTAACAGGTTCACGCAAAGAATGTGTCTCGAAACAAACAAACCATCAACACCGGCCACGTATGATCCTGGTTAAGTAATACCGAGGTATTTTAAGACGATACCCCGGCTCGAACAGTGGAACACAGGAATGGTCACACAACGCTTAACGTTACTTGATTATTAGATTAAAGACGTGTACATTGTCGGAATGCAAGCGACACTGTCTTTCGGTCTGGCGGAGGAACCTGTGAATAGTTCTTGATACTTTTCCGCAAAATCAAACAACATGTCGCACAGCTCGAGCGATCACTGGGAATTGCGCGAGACACGCGAACGTTCCGAGAACGAATTCCGCGAGACACGCGAACGTTACAAGTTTAAACACGGAAATCTGTCGAGCAGCGGCGACGCTTCATCCCCTCTCCAGCCGACACCTAGCTACTACTTTTATCCCCGCAACTTGTTAAGTAAACTGGAATATAAGGCGACACCCGAAAGGTTATCGACCCAAGAGTGAGATCCTTACCTTTATTATATGTTTTTCAAATTCCCGTGAACTCTGGACTTGCCACTCTTACGCTGTAAGCCTCCTTATTGCAGCCCTAATCACGTTGTAGGAGCTAATACTAGCTGTAGCCAGAGAGGAAGGAAGCTGACTGGCAGCACGGAGAAGACCCGCCCATAATCTGCGGGAACATTTGAGAGTCTTGAGCTGGCATGTGATTGGCTAAGGGGAGGTTTCTACCGTTAGAAATGTCGAGGACCCTACCTCTCGACCGTTAGAAAACAGTGACATCATTCTAGAGAGGGCCACAGCGTGGGTGGCAAGATACATTTTCTGGGGCATATTTCAGTTGTTGGATTATTTTGCAACTTCCAAATGTGTTTAATAAATTATCTCTGATGGAAGAGACTTCTCAAAAATATATTACTCAATGCTTCATATATGCGGTTTGGTAGAAATATAGGCTTTTGAGGATTTTGTCCTTGTGTAACCAGATTTTGTAACACTGGTAATAACAAAGCAGGGATTAATGCGTTTGAATTTATATTTTGGCCACAATGTTATGAATGGGCAATAATCTGAGCACTTGTGAGCACATCACCGTTTTATGTGGAAGTATTTATTGGAGTTTATTTTTGCTTAACCCACAAAAGGGGATTCATGTTTTGTGTACCGTGATCCAGATAATTGGTAGTTGATCTTTGAAATGTAATCCACACAGATGTTTCACCATCCACAAAAACACATTTTTAACTTGTGTCTCGTCACATTTTATCCACAAGGATATTTCGCGATCAGCAAATACACCACAGAAGAAGATTCACGTTACGTGTACCGTGATGCACAAATATGTAGGCCTACTCTTGTTATCACGATCCACAACTTGTGTCTTGTAAAATGATATCCACACTCACTTTCAGAAGAGATTATGAACACAGATTAGATTGTGAACTTGTCTAAACACATTTGTGGATCTCAGTATTGCTATGAATACTGTATTTGTGTAAAATACTGCATTTTACACAAAAACTATTTTATATGCATGATAGAAAATGCTATAGCCTATCTGGATCAATTTTCATGACCGCCGAATGATGTGCCAAAGGTTAGCAATCATTCTAAGGAAAATGCTAGAGTATAATTGATACCTGCCACCTGTGAGACCTGAGTTTGAATCCAACTGAAGCATGTATGTAGCAAGCAATTTGCTTTCGACTGAATGCATGTTGAATCAGAGGACAACTGCTAGCACCAAACCACTACTTGGGGGCAACTGATTGAAAGTTAATTTGATCAGAGTAAAAGATCGTCACTATAGGGCTGCACGATCCTTTATAAAATGAGAATCATGATTTTGTTGCTTGGAATTGAGATCACGATTTTAAGACTTGTTTTGAATAAACAATATTAATTGCACTCATTTACCCGATAGAGAAGGAAATACAACAAAAACATGATGGTGCCTGATGTAGGACTGGCACGTCAGCTTTAGACAACAGAAAGTGAACACTCCTGTTTTTAGCCTACATGCAACAGCTTCCTGAATCAGACACTGAACATAAAAACATAACATTTCCATCTCTTGTCTTCTCTTACTTACTCAACCTTGAACAAGTATTTCTGTGTGTGTAAGATGAGAGAGGGAGGTATGCTTCTTATAATGCAGGCTTCAGTGAGGAATGGAGACACATAAGAATGTCCCCCCTGAAGTGAAGAACCTTTCTGAAGGGGAACTTGGAGAAGGAAATTCCCAAGGAGTTTCCCTGTGCAGGATTTTCCAATTATAATGGCGCGGCAATTAAAATGCAGAGCTGTCAACTCTCACGGTTTCACCGTGTGACACACACTTTTGCCTGCTTACACACACTCACACATCCAATTTCTCATGGCAAAAAAAATCGGAGACGCGCTCGCCCCCCCACCCCCGTCAACAATCCCGATCCCCCCTCTCCCCATCAACAATCCCGATCACCCCCAAACGCAAAAGTTGGCAGCTCTGAAAATGTCAAATGTAAAGGTAACCTTTAAGGTCATGACCTTATATGGATCAGAGATCAGGGAACATAATGAGCACTCTTCGTAGTGATGGATAACTAAGATAACAATGGCAAAGAAACAAAACTTTGATTGTTTGATAGTTTTGTTTGACACATTATGATTTGGCCCTGTCTTAAAGGAATGGTGGATTTTCCCAGTTGCAGACTGGATATTCCGGTTCTACCTATGAGGTTCTGTTTGTAAACTTTTGCTGCTCAAAAATGTGCTTCCCTTGTTCCAGATTAAGATTTGCTTAATTTTCCCTAGATTTGGCAAATAAACTCCCCCTCCAAAATGCATTGCAATTGTCACCTTTTCACACATACACACACACAATTTGAATTATGTTTTATATATATATATATATATATATAAATATATATATATATATATATATATATATATATATATATATATATATATATATAAATCCTACATCAAAATCAATATCTTTTATCGAAATCAACATGCTAAATCTGAAGCTAAATCTTATATATAAATCTATTCTAAATCTTTATATATAAATGGAAATGCTAAATCTAAATAATACAAATCCACATCGTAAATCGAAATCTACATTTTAATTCGAAATCCGAAAATCAAATCCTAAATACATACAAAGTGATTAGTTCTGCCTCCTAACCAGTCATATTTTGGGGGAGAAAGGCATGCACGGACAGTGGACCGATGCTAAAGCAGTTTGAGATGAAGTCACTCAGTACGTTTACATGCACAGCTTAATCCGATTAAAGCCATAGTTGCCTATGCTCCTCAATTGCACAACTGCAATTGTCCGAGTATACATGGTGGTGAGAAAATCGATTCATTGGCCGAAGCATGTCATGCCCGGTACGATAGGTGGCGCTGTACCCATTTTAACTAGTGGTAGTAGAGCCACCGGCTGACCTCTTTACGTCCCCAGCAACAACAAACTCAGGCGTCATTCGAGAAAGATGTTTTCAGTAGACAGCTGTCAGTTCACTCGGGGTTCGGGTCATTTCTCCGACACTCCATTGTTCTGACCTCTTGGTCGTATGTGGACTGCTCTGGTAGCAGAGCCAGCTACTCCCGCTGGACTCCTCCCACTGGAGGAGTCCACATATGACCAAGAGGTTGGAACAGACAACTGACAGCTGTCCTGCATACGGCAACAATCCCTTTCTCCTCCATGTCGTGGTTCAATCTGGACTTCAGAGAGTCAAAGCCAAAGTTCCTTTCCCCCAATTTCTTCTCCACCATGGGCGACATAACCCCCACTACGAGTATTTACTTGTTGTGGAAGTACCAGAGAGTCGGAGAACCCGACACAGTCTTTAAGAGTCATAATATCAGAGAATATCCCCATCAGTTCGGCCGCGGCGCAATGAATGAATAAAGATCGTGAACACGTCGGAAGAAAAAAACATTTGTTTTGACAAATGTGCCCATAGTTACTACTTTACAACCTCGTTGATGAGCACCATTTAGAAAAACATGGCATGCACTGAATGCATGCCATGCGCGCTCCCACGCCGGGGATACGCTTCTTATAGGGGGCAACTACATTGGCACAACAACGGCTTCCTCCATCTTCTGCACCACCTTTTAAAATAAATCGCAGTTTCTCGTTTTCCAACGGTGACAACAACACTCTCCTTCTACTTCCAGCTCACGGCCCCCGGAAAAGATCTCAAGCATGCGCAGAACGCCAACTCCGAAACGATGCTGTGTACATGCAGATAGAGACCAGACTATGAACGACTTATCTAGGTGTTCTTATCCGATTTAGCTTGTCAGTTCACATGCCGATTTTTGTGCAAAGTAGATTGGATAAAGGTGTTTACATGCATTTTACAAGTCCTGGTTGAGATCTTATTTGTTTAGTTACCCGATTATGACTCTCCATGTAAACGTGTGTCTCTGCAGATCGGACCTACATAGCTGCTGTTACTCTTGCTGCAACCGCATGTTGTATAAACTAGCTAAATCGACATAATTTGCCATTTTTCCAGATTGATATAAGCAATACTGTATGTGAGCAAGACCTTAAAGCAGCGAGTAAGTATGGCATGGAAGGCCCTGAAAGCTAGCATGGAGTGCCCTGAACGGCATGGCCAGTGTATTGAACTCCAACCTCCCAAGAAACATTAAGCTAACCTTCTTCTATGCGACCCTGGAGTCCTTTCTCCTTCACGGCTGTGAAAGCTGGACCCTGAAGCTCACCCTACAGAGGTCTCTGGATGTGTGCTACACCAGAATGCTGCGTGCAGTACTAAACAACGACCAGAACAAGCATGTGACCAACATCTGTAAAGGAGGCTACCAATGCTGAGTGAGAAGGTAGCATCCAGGAGAATGAGACTGGCCGATCAGCGCCAGAGACACTGGGAGCACCCAGCCAGCGAGCTGGTGCTGTGGGAACCAACACATGGGCGTCGACCGCTAGGGCGTCCCACACCAACATACATGGACGTACTGTGTAAAGAAGTAGGTGCAGAAAATACTGCCGAACTAACCAGCTGCATGGAGAATGGAGAAGATTGGAAACACCACTGCAGGACTCGTTTGAGGACGACCTAGAGAGATAAAAGGCCTCTACTGGATGACCTTTTTTTTTTGTTTCCTCATGTAGCGGAATGCTACTTACTGTGAATAAAAAGATTTCTCTGAGTTTTAACATTGTCCAAAACTATTTGGCTCAACAAACTATATAATATATCAAGTTTTTTAGATATTTAAATTGGGAATTGTTACATAATATCTTTAATTCACAGGAGCACAATATTAGCATACATAATAGGCTCAACAATATTTTAATCAATATTCAATTGAGTAAGACAATATATTGGGATTTGTTTAAACTTTATTTATTATACTAATTATTGGCTGCTTAATGGGAAATTAGTTGATCTTGTAGAATTTCATCTAAAGCAGCTAATTTCACTTATTTCATCACAGTCCCTATCATAGTTCGTAACTATTTTTAACTGATTATATTATTGATTGAGTGTTTCATCGTGTAGGCTAGCCGTCCCCAATTACTTTTCATAGTGGGCCACTTTTAAAATCCCCTTGGAAACAATGGGCCGCTCAACCTCCAGCCCCCTCGGCCATCGAGTAACCAAACCAATCAGCTTTAAAACTCAACCGTTGACAGGCCTTCCTGTAGTCTTCTTGTTGTTTTGTGTATATATATATTTTTTTTTTTATGCGCTTTGAGATTGGACAAATGAAAAGTGATTTACACAAAAAATGTATTTTAATACTATTATTGATATATTGGATATCAGATCGTCTTCCTTAGCAGGATAATAACTCCTCCTGAAAAGACTTATCATCAAAAGAATGCACCAAAAAAAAAGGCTGTTCGAGATCGATTCTATCACAGGACTCGTCGATGGCTAGTGACATATAATCAGCTTTTTTGAGATCGGCAAGGAGGGATGAAAAGCAATCCTCCACTAAAACGTCTACCATTATTACTAGACAGTAGTACTTTCTTGATTAACTCTAACTGTCAAAGATTTTCTTGTTTTTCATCGGGCCTGAGCACTTCGTCCAGCATACTCACAGCACAAGACTTCAAAAGGTCTGCATCTGAGAAAGGTTTCTTGCTCTTTGTGAGACGCCATGATACACGGAGCGATGCTGCGGTTGAATTTTCTTGAGGAGTACTGGTTTTACGAAACACATACAGAGTTTTCATAAGCAGATGTTAGGCTAGATATGTTCTGCTTTCTTCTATCGGATCTGGGTGGAAATACTTCATTAAAGCTGCTGTGTTTACCTTCAAAATGTCTTTTTAGGTTGGCAACCTTGTTTACAGATATCGCTTGTAAACAGAGTAAGCAGGTTGGTTTAGCCATGTTATGATGATGTCCGGGTAGAATGAATAAATATTGTTGAGACCAATCTGCGTTAAATATTCTATTTTCATTGTTAACTTTCCTTTTTTTGGTAGCCATTGTTCTCTTGTGTTATCCACCTCGCTATTAGGTTTCAGTTCAATAATGTTGCTGATATTATTTGGCGCTCGTGGGAGGGGGGCCGGATTAGGTGGGAAATGCGCAGTAGTTTTAATTAATTGAATCAATTTAATTTTCCGTGTTGATTAATTATCATGTCTCTGATTGTGCCTAAAGCAATGAAGTGACCAAATGCTATTGATGTCTCTAATTCTCTGATCATCACAATAAATATATATATATATATATATAGAATGTTTTTATTATTATTTAAAAAAAATTCTCAGTAATTCTTTGGTGGTCCATAAATCAACTTGTGGTGGGCCAGGTTTGGCCCGTGGGCCGCCTATTGAAGGCCGCTGATGTAGGCTCATGTAGGCCTTAACATTGGCCAGGACTACAAAACCCTTATTCAGGTGAAAAGGAACCAGCTGTGGTAAAATGTCAGACAAGGTTCAAGGTTCAATGTCTAAGTATCTTCCTTTCTTCTGGCACACTATAATTTCATTAATACACAGGATCAGATGTTATAATCCCTTGTGCCAAAATCCAAGGAAAACTCATATTCAGAATCCCCTGCCCAAACCAACCTTATAAGCACGCTGGCCACTAAGCTACCAACCAAAGGTGAAAAACACGAGACAAATGGCCCAACTAACAGCAGTAAATACAGCAGTATGCAGTAAGCAGAATTTCATTGGGGTTATCAAGTGGGCACCCTCTTTCATAGATGTTTTGTTAAGTTAGGCCCACGACACCTCCTGAGGGCTTAACAATGAAACCAGCGTCCTGGATTCACCCCCCTCAACGCTGCCACCACATTGCCACATTTAATGCATCTAAATACTGCATCGTACCCCTAGCCCCCATACACCAGGTTTCAGATGGTGGAGCTTGCTTGCCACCATTGGCTTAAAGACAGAGACCATGTGATTGCGCCTCCCACCATGTCCACGTGTGGGTCACCTTGATTGATTACTGCTGATTGTTACTTCTGGCCAACGTCATCAGTAGCCTATATGTTTCAAGATATCTCTCAAATCTAACAAAAGCTGTATATTACAGAGACTATAGGCCTATACATTGATAGATTCATCGAAAGCGATCATTATCTAAAAGGCATACACTGCTCCACCAGGAGATCTTTTGCAGTTCAAGACCAACAGAGAAAGACATGTAGCGTAAACAAAATCATTAGAAGAGTCGGGTATCTCAAAGATAAATTGTCTGTATTCATACCACTAGATGGTAGTATAATCAAGGTAATTACCTCCTCAGCATGTTGATAAAACAGAAGATTTTTATTTGATTTAGTTATAAACATGTTACCATTTCAATTTGTGCAAGCCTATTAATCCATGGCAGGGCATTGTTTCAAATTGTTTAAATACGAATAGGCCTTCGGGATAAAATAGGGGGTTTATGTACACTTCAAGGGTGAATGCTTTATTTTATGCTTACTGATTTAGATTGTCATTTTCAAACCTCCATGATTCATTGATTGTCATTTTCTATATTAAGACGGATATTGTGTAATAAAGACTTGGGAACGACAATGTAAGAGAGAGAGAGAGAGAGAGAGAGAGAGAGAGAGAGAGAGAGAGAGAGAGAGAGAGAGAGAGAACGACAATGTAAGAGAGAGAGAGAGAGAGAGAGAGAGAGTGAGAGAGAGAGAGAGAGAGAGAGAGAGCGAGAGAGAGTGAGAGAGGAAGTGTCCAAACCGGCTCAGAATCCCTGTTAGCGTCAGCAAGACGCCTAAAACTGACGCTTTAAAACATTGCTTCATAAATGAAAGATTAATTATGTATTGTGCTGTATATGTATTGTGCTTATCGGGTATTTATTAATAATCTTGAGTCGAATATTAGCACTCAAACCTAATGTGTATATAAGTATTTATAACTGACATGACCTTACAAATAAATTCTATATCGAAAAAAACAAAGAGTCTGTTTTGTGAGGCTTGATAAGGATGGGTGAGCAATGTGAAACGTTAAATCCATGAAAGAAAGCTGAAAAAGTCAGCAGCAAGTCCCGAGCAGTGAGAATCTGCCTCTGCATCCAGATTATGCCATCCGAGCCACTGAACAGAAGGCTGGGGGGGGGGAGCGTCACGGTATAATCATTATAAGAAATGGAAGTGGACACACTGGGGGTATTGTCTGACTACCTTCCATCCCCCTCCCTGTAGAATCACATTATAATCACACTCTATTTACTACTTATTTTTATTATTACAACTTTTAGAATATACTTTTATCCAAAGCAATTCAAGTGAACTGAGATGCAGGTCACGAGCTGGGGCTGGGACCTCATGCTCAGCCTAGGAGGCAGACTGTGGACATGGGGTGGAGCTGTACCATGTTGGCTGGGAGAAAAACTATATATACTCCCCACACCATACATACTGCCCCCATCAATCTTTCTGGCTTTTAGAACTGCTGTAATACTGCATAAACCAGACAAGGGTCACGCAGAACACTTCTCTTATCCTGCAGATTGTGCCATCTCTATCTGATCCCACCCCGATAAGGCATAAAGCTGCTTGCAAAATGCAGAGGAGGAGAGATAGAGGGATAAGAGAGTGCACCAGAGAGAGTGGGAGAGAGGGAGAGAGTGGAATAGAGAGAGAGACATTTGAATTTAAAAGGAAAGGGAAGAAGTGAAAAAACGATTTATGCCCCTGAACTCACAAAGTGGAACAATATGTAATCCCCAGATTTTTATGAATGTTGTTTTTCCATGAAAAACTTTGGGATTAGGACCGTCTGTGGCATTATGCGCCTGTATGTCATTGTGCTGAGCAGATTACGAACAGGACCCTGTGGTCTTGTTGCTCAGATCAGGGGAGCGAGAGGGAACAGCAGAGAAATCTGGTGAATGCCTCCAAAGTAAAGTTGCTGTCAGATGTTTCCGGAGATGAATAATAGTAACAAGGCCTGAGGCTCACTTGCGCTTTTTGTTATTCTTTCTTTCTTTCTTTCTTTCATTCATTATTTCCTTCTTCCTTTGATGCCCTTCTTTCTCTCTGTTGGATGTCTTTTTTCTTTCTCTTTCTTTCTTTATTTCCTGAATATCTCCTCCTGTATTTTGGGTAACCTTCGGCCAAAACAACAGCCCAGGGGCCGTGTGCCCGCCTTGTCAACGCTCAATACAATCTCATCCGTCTTATTGTGACGAGGTGTCAGCAACACCATCTTCTGTCTGTGATAAAGAGGACAATAACACACAGAGAGCTGTCCGCCAACCGGCCACTCCGTTCCAAGATGGCGTGCCATGACAACCTGGCACCACTCTCCCCAACGTCTCCATTGTGTCTCCCGTTTCAAGGGAGCTGATGACAGCAGGTGGCTGCTCCCACTGGACAGCCTCCTTTGTGTTTGTGTTGTGATTGCCGGCCACAGTATTTGGCTCTTCTAGACCAGGAGAGAGACTGTGTGAAGACAAACAGCATGAGACATTATGTTGACATTCTCCCCTTTTCTTCGGTTTCAATGCCGCATGGGTGACAAAGACAGCTAGTCGAGAACAGGTCATGTTTCACAGAATCCCAGAACCCTAAAGCGTATTGTGTGTAAATGATGTATGTGAGTATAATGTGTGTGTATAAAGCTATGACTTTATGGTAAGAGGATTAGCGTAGATATGTGAGTAGAGCTTCAGTGCTTTATCACACCATCATAAAGAATAAATGGAGAAAAATTTGGTTAATAAACATCTGCTTGAGTTATGAACTTTCTTTCAGTCGCTCGGAAGCCTATGTTCACAGCCCAATGTAAATCATAGCAGTCATAACATTAAATATTTTATATCTTCTTCTCAGATTAGATATTTTATTGGTTCATAATGTCACCCTTTGGAAAGTCATCAAAAACATCAGATTTATAATGGAAACAAAGCGTATATTCATTAAAATGAATATGGATCTTTATGAATGCATTATAAAGACAGATGGAGAGGGAAGCTGAATAACACCGGGAAATGAGTAATGGAAGTAGACATTGTGAACTCTCACTCTGAAAGCTCCTGAATCTCCTGGATGTTAAAGCCCCTCAGTTTTATTGGACGGATGTGGATTTGAACGTGTAGCCCCGTATTCTTTTTGGGGGAGATTTTGCCATCCTTTCAGTGCCATACTCGCCGGTTAGATTAACTGATATAAACAGATTTTTAGGAAAATAAATAAAACCAATAAACATGTTGTCCTCTATCATCAATCAAAATATGAAGGCGTTTTGTGTAAATTATTATAATCTTTCAGTCCACTGATCAGACTGACATTGATCAAAACAACATAAGACCCGGCAGTTATTTTATGATAAAATCTAACATTCTTACTTGACTCCATTAGATAGTATAGCCTTATTGTCAAATAACTGCCCTGTATTTATGGTGTAAAGTGATGTTAGGCGGTGTAAAATGACAAGCATAAGCGTGGAGTGAAAGCAGGAGCACTGTCCACAATGTGAAGACAGTTACTAATGGAATGTTAATGGACCCAGACTCAGCAGCACTAATGAGAAACACACTCAGTCCCGCTAAGAGTTTGGCAAGGGTTCCTCTAGATTTCATGCTCCTAATTGCTGGACCATCAATTAGCAATGAGGGTGGATACAGTGCTTTGATGATCATTGTAGCTTGGCTGAAATGAGTCTGTTTGAAAACTTAGAGCTTTGACTATGAGGCGAGGGTGAGAGAGAGAGAGAGAGAGAGAGAGAGAGAGAGAGAGAGAGAGAGAGAGAGAGAGAGAGAGAGAGAGAGAAATAAAAAGAGAAAGTTGAATCAGCAGATATCACGCTATACTGCTATCTTTGAGATAAAAAGCAAGCTTCAGATTGTCTTTCAGCTCAATATACATTGTAAGTAATCTATTCTGCTAACTGCAAAACTTGCAATATAAGCCTTAAAAATATATATAATACCCATTGATGAAATCCTCTGTTCGCACATCTAGCCATATCAATTGAGCATGTGTGACAAAAATAACTACACAGGGAAGATATTCCCTACACAGGGAAGATATTCCCTACACAGGGAAGATGTTCCCTGTGTAGGGGATGTCTGAATGAATTACAAATGAAGGGGCAGAGGAGCTGCTGCCTAAATGAAGAAGTAGACTTCAACAGCCACAACAACCACAACAACAACAACAACAACAGCAAGCAGCACCGCTGACAGCTACACCTTCCAGCTATTCCTTTCATATGGAAGGCTGGTATTATACCAGGTGTCAATGATATAGGGAGAGTGTTTGTGTTTATGTGTGTGTGTGTGTGTGTGTGTGTGTGTGCGTGTGTGTGCATGCGTGCGTGCGTGCGTGCTCGTGTGTGTATGTGTGTGTAGGTGTTAACTTTTGTTTGTTTTTTCTTATCAGAGATGCATTCCTTATCAGAGATGAGGACTGTCTCAGAGTGAGTAACAGAGCAGGGAGACGCATACGTGCACATGCTTAATACTGTGAGAAATCCTTATAATCGTTCTTCGCTCATTTCTTGGACTTAATAATTGACCTGTCGTGACTTGAAGAGACCACTCAGATGAGAAACTTTTGTTTCTCCTCTGTCCCAATTAAAACATGATCACTGCTCATTGTTTAATAATAATATAATAATACTTTTATTTATGTTGCATCTTTCATTCATACGAATGCAGCTTAAAGTACTGCACAACCAGTGCATTAGAAAGATAGCCTGGAAATCCAGACCGACATCTAGAAAGGGAGGGTCTGGACAATAGGGTCTGGCAACGAGTAATGAAAATGGCCCAACTCGAGGGGTGGAGCCAAGCATGCATTTGAAGATATCAGCTCAATTGCAGAGTGAGTTTTTTGTACAATTTAGGGACGTAATTAATAAATGCAGCCTCACCAACTTTATCTGGGTTTTAATGGTTACCACCCATAAGCCAAGAGCAGAGGACCTGAGTGCTTTTGAGGGCGTATAGGTCGTCAGCAAGTCACTAAGGTAGGCTTGTCCCAGACATTTTAGTGTTTAAAACCTGAGTAGGGACTTTGACGTCAAATCTATAAGATGCAGGGAGCCAGTACTGAGCAGTTAAGACTGGAGGGAAATGTTGTCTCCTCTCTACTTCCTTAAGGCCCAGTAAAGTGCATTGCACTAGTCTCAGTCACCTTGCTAATGTGGGACTTAAAATTAAGTTCAGAGTTAGATTCCCAAGGCTGTTTAAAATTGTTGCTTTTGGTTTTTGGTTTTAAGTAAGAGGAATTCAGTTTTGTCAGAATTTTTCTAAAAATAATTATTGTACATCCATTTATTGACAGCTGATAGACAGCTAGTAAGAGAGGAAAGTACAGTCTAGTATAGTATTTATATATTAGTACAATTTTGTTCCACAGTGATTTATAATTAGGTATCTACACAGCTGTGCTCTGATAATCGCCAAAAGGTAGCATGCAGTAAGAATAGAATA
>NC_140285.1:15768510-15776010 GCF_964030765.1 Micromesistius poutassou
CCGTCACCCGGTGATGTTCTCTGTGTGGCGATGTGATCAGCAGCGCTTATGGAATGAACTGTGTCTGCTGGTTTCACCGAATGAATGACCGGTGGCCGGGGAGATCCCAAACAAGACGCGCGACTTTGGTTTCTCCTAGTGCCTTATGAGATAAAAATAAAATGGGAAAAATATACAGAGCCCTCAATAATTATGCAGTATATGTTTTTTTGTGACTCCATGCCACAATAGGTAGGCCCATACCCCAACAAATATGTGTTTCTCTATTTTGGAATTTGAAAACAAGTGCGTGTGTTGCAAACTGATAAAGCTCGGCATGGAGGATCTGGGCATCCGCAGCGCGTCAGCGGCAGCGGGCGGCATATTCTTTCTGTCGACTGATATGGATCATCGCATCTAGATGGATGTTTATTAAGAGCGCAATCTTTATGGATGGAACAAAAAGCTCATTCGATGCAGGACAATCGATTGAATAACGGAGTGAACAGTAAAGGACCTGCCCACCAGGCCCATGAGGGATGTAGGCCTTCTGACCCTGGCTCCTGTAGGGGATGAAGGCCTATGTTAGACGAGGTAACGGTTAATACATGACATGTTTGGTCTATGCTCACAAGCTTCAAATGTTTGCGGGTGATTTAGTGACATTTGAGGAGGAGAAGCCCCTTGACATCACAGCCTCACTAGCGACACGTAACCATTTGGTCAGCCATTGTGTAACTGTATGAGTGACTTACAGGAATTGTGCGTGATAAACCATGAGTGGTCAGTGAGCCATTAGCAACACATGCTGCCCAAATACTGACACGAAAGCGTGCATTAAAAAAAGAGTTTTGAGAAAGAAAGAGAGAAATGTCATCATGAGCGGATGTAATGAAACGATGGGGATAGTTTCCTTGTAGCTCCCTGTGTGTTCCTGTACTTTGGTACAATTTGGGTCTTTCTGACTGTCAGGCTCTGCCCCCATGAGAGAGCTCTCTCAAGTAAGCTCAGGGCTATATGCTCACTCTGCTGCCATACACCCTCATTAGTCAAAGAGGGAGAACATCCCATACAGCAAAACCCCTGGCAAATCTGACTCCCTGTCTCTCTCTCTCTCTCTCTCTCTCTCTCTCTCTCTCTCTCTCTCTCTCTCTCTCTCTCTCTCTCTCTCTCTCTCACACACTGGTTTTCCTCTTTCTCTCCCTAGCACACACACCCACACCCACACACACACACACACACACACACACAAACTGGTCAAATACAAAGATCTAGCAAACAGGTATGTCACCTGTTTTTCTCCAGTCTCTCCCTCTCCTTCTCTCTACCCCTCCCTCTCTCTCTGTCTCTCTGTCTCCGTCTCCCTCTCCCCCTACCTGTCTCTCTCCCTCCCTCCCCTGTAGTCAGAGGAACTGACTGTGTGGGGCTGCAGCAGGAGACGTAGGGCAAACAGTGGTTGGGCAAAGTGCTTTTTCCTGGGCTCTGTGTACCTGGGTAATAGAGGCACTAATGGAGTTTGTTCAGGCTAAGGTAATCCTGGAGCGTTGAGCGGCCCAGACAGCATCTGCTGCACCCTGCACTGCCGGGGCGGTCGCCTCCGCCTGCGCTCCAGCATGGGGCTGTGTGTGTGTGTGTGTGTGTGTGTGTGTGTGTGTGTGTGTGTGTGTGGGGGGGGGGGGGGGGGTTTGCAAATATCTATTTTTTCATTTCTGTGTGTGTGTGTGAGTTCACCAATGGGATGAGAGCAGACAGCTGACAGCAAGGAACACACACATGCAAACACACACACACACACACACACACACACACACACACACACAGTGCGAGTGATCCCTTACAAACCATTTGTTATGTGGGCTACACACAGATTGGACACTAAACCCCCAGCACAGCAGCAGACACAGCAGCAGCTCAGCCAATGAAATAAAGATCACTTTATATATGGGTAACGCTCCTTTTAATTCACAGCACAGGAGCCTGCTCTCTCTCCACCACCACATCTCTCCTCCGCTGTGTTCTCATCTGCAGCCGTCTCGACGCCTTCTCGCTCTGCCGCTCTGCCTTGTATTATCGTTGTCATTATTGGCCAGGCTCTCTCTCGCTCACCTTCTTATGTGCACTGATCCACTTATCTGTAGACAACAAGAGGGGAACAGAAAGAAATTACAATCTGTGTGTGTGTCTGGGTGTGTGTCTGGGTGTGTTTTCTTTGCAAGTGCTATATTAAAATTCAAATTGTCCACGTACAATTAAATTCTCTGCAAATTGAGTGTGTTATTTGCAGTTTAAATTACGATATTATCTTCGTGGCAGACAGAATATTTTAAAAGTGAGTGACTTGAAACCAAAAGCTTTTGCTCGTTTGCGTGTGTGTGTGTGTGTGTGTGTGTGTGTGTGTATGAATTGATACAATATCATCATCATCATCATCATTCACTCAGAGGATTAGTCATTACATTGTTTCCCTTCATTTACACTGTTAATGACGGGCCTCTCTCCCACTCCCCTCCTCTCACCTTCTCTCCCCCACCCCCTCTGTCTCCGCCTCCCTTCACTGTCTCTTTCGCTCTCACTTTCTCTCTCTGAACACACACACACACACACACACACACACACACACACACACACACACACACACACACACACACACACACACAAACTAAATGTGCTGCAGCCTGATTGCTGTCTTAATAAATGTATCACCTCCTGACGTGGCCTGAATAGATAATGTATCAGCATTAATGATTAGCTTGCTCATTATTCTTCATTCTTCTAACTTTCAAAAGGGTCAGGTTACCACAAAAAACTTTTCTGCAGGTAAACTCATTTATCACTGAAACATCGCTGAAAACAATGAAAACACCTCTTTTTTATTCTGTACTTTGGTGGGGTTGATAGTTCTGCACCACAAAACCCTTAAAGCGTAAATGAACAGCCACCTTCATGCCCCACCTGTTCCCTTTACCTAAAACGTATAAAGTTGTACAATAGGGTACATTCTTTGCCAAATACAAGAAATCGGCTATTGGATGTGCACTCGAGTTAGACTTGAGCGAGGAAGAATCTCTGCGCTCCCTCCAGGCCTCCCTCCAAGGCCAGCCAAACACGTGACCAGCTCTCCAGCTCCCGCAGTAGGGGAGCCTTGTGGAGTCCAGTCCAGTCCAGTCAGGCGTAATGAGTGTACGGGCAGAGCGCCCGCAGACGCCAGGTAGGGTGGAACGCAGGCAGCTAGGCCCTCCAGACGGTTCATTTGTGCCAAATGAAGGGCTTGTTACAGGCCTGCGACCGTCACAGATGCCTCATCTTTCACCTTTTACTATTTCATTGATTGCTGTCGGGATTCTCAACACCGTAACAAATATGCTTCTAAAATACATTGCCTACGATAGCCTAAAACCTCCTGGCACTAACTCCTGATGAAACCCAATGTGTGAAACCGATGACCTTTTATTCTCATTCCTCAGTAGGAAGTCGCTTACCCTGTAAAAAGTTCAGCATACACAAAAACCCACGGTCACCACCGTCACCATCGCTAGCGGGGCAGACGTCCCGCTGGTTGCTCCGCCCCCTCTGAGTCCTGTGTAAGCTGCATCGTCTCATAATGACACTGCAGTGTCAGGTGTCTGCGCCTTAATGGGGCAGCGGGTGTGGAGGAGATGGACTGAGGCGCGTGCTGGCCGCATGGCCCCCCCCAAACACTGGCACGGCGGAGCTCATTACAGCTGGAGGAGAAGAGCCGCCACCTCGGCTGGGAGACGCCGCGCCCGGAAGCCTCCGGCGTCCTCAGCTGGATGTTAGGGAGGCCAGCGAGACGGCAATCACGCGGTCATTAGAGCTGCGTAATTAGGCACGCCCGTGTGTGTGTGTGTGTGTGTGTATGTTGTTTTTCTCTTCCGGTATGTTCTGCTGCTTCTGAACGGGGGGGGTCATGTCGAAGTCACTGGGGGCCGTGTGAAAAGAGAGGTTAGGGGCAGACGATGACCAAGAGGCTAAAGGATAACAATAATAAGGAGAGAGAGGAGAGGAAAAATATAATAGGAAGATACGCACATCATCACAAACACCCACACACACACACACACACACACACAGACACACTATATACGCATATACACAAATATACGGTACACACACACACACACACAGACACACACTCTCTGTTGACAGAGCATGAGACTGGAACAGACTCAACGCTTCCTCTGTCTTCCGTGCACAGATCTTGCAATTATCACATTACTGTACGGCCCAGAATATATTAAGAAGTCATCAGCCTGCAATGTTTGAGCATACTTACTGTTGTCTAGTTCGCGTCTGTGTGTGTGTGTGTGTGCGTGTGTGTGTGTGCGCGTGCGTGTGTGTGCGTGCGTGTGTGTGTGTGTGTGTGTGTGTCTCTCGTGCTACAAGGCTGTATAAAGGCTGTACAAAGCAGCAAACACAGACAGACAGACACTCACCCTCCCGAGACATGGGTGTAGCGGCGACAGACACTCGGCACAGTGGCGTACTTTCACAGCCCCTCTGAGGATTCTTGGCAGGGCGGGGGACGGCGGCAGAGCCTGGCAGGAGCGGGGAGCGAGGCGTAACGGAAAGCGTTCTTCAGAAAGCCCCACATCACGCCGTGGCATCTCGTAATCCAAAAGCCTCCGCGTCCAAAACAGCCGGAGCTCTTATCTATGTGGCTCTCCCGTTGCCTTCTACCACGTTGAGACAGGATTCACACCAACGATCGCAATATTTGAGATTAAACAAAACATACCAAAACACTGTTGGAAGCGGGGAATCGGCTCTGGAAACGTGTTGTCACGGGCGGTACAGTGAAGTGGGGGCTGAAGGAGAGTGGGGATTTTACCCGCGGCGTCGCTGGCCGGTTGAGCCCTCGAACCCTGGCCTGGTCATGTCTCCCGTGTTGCTCTACAGAGCCTCAGAGGACAGCAGGCCAGCCAGCGGGGGCCCCCAGTGTGTTGGTGCGATGTGGGCTGACAGTAATACTAAAACAGGTGCCTAGCAACCCCTGCTTGTCTCTTCAACATGGCCACTCTCCCTAATCATCCCTAATATGACTTAACGTTATGACAACGCCACGCGGACACACTCGCACACAAAACACACCGGACGTGAACGGCCAACATGCGCAGATGCAGGCAAACGCGCTATAATGGGGAATAGAGGGTTTCCGTAACGCTAGAGAACAAGAAGTATGACAAATTAAAATGGTGCCAACATTGGTTTACCCACAACTGTAATGATGGTGAAGATCTTGTGTTGTATGGAGTGACCAGCAGCAAAACCACCTAAAGGCCTAAAAAGGAAATACATGCCGGTCTACACCTCAAATCACCTACAGGCAGTTAGAGGAACTACGCGCTAGTCCATACAGCGAATATCCTACAGGCAGTTTGAGGAACATATTTATATGTATTTATCATTGGCAGATATGTGCTCATACTTCAGCCCAAGCCGAGATGACACGCGGCCAGTGTGAGGGAGACACAGAAAGACTCTTTGAGGGCATAACCACAACACAGATTTCAGAGCCATGAATAACCAATGGGGTGCTTTCAACGTGGATTGAATCCAACTTTATTAGCATTCCGTGTGTCTTTGTGCGCGGAGGCTGAGCTTGGCTCAGCGGGCTCGGACAAGGCTGCAGCTGGTGCAGAGGAGGGGGCGAGGAGGCACAAAGACAGGCCTAACCTATTGAAGGCTCCTCTCCTCGGGCAGGGGAGGGGTGGAGGGACGTCACTGTGCACCAGTATGAACAGCGTCGTCAACCATTCCTGCTCCGCGTGGATCGGCATGGCGGACGCTGAGGAAACGACGCGCGCACCCGGGGCCGCCGACTCTGCATGAGAAATAAATCATACAGAGATTTATTTCTCATTTAAATCTTTTAACTGTCTGATGTATTTACTGATATATTCGTGTCGCAGACACATATGCCCATTTTGATGCCACAGATTTCTTTCCATTTCCCCCCGGGGATCACCATCTGAAAATAGCTTTTTTTTCTCGACAGTGGAAGATTATCTCAGGGATATATTCCCCCTCAGCGATGACTTGCATCTGAAAACGTTCAATGGCGCTCCCTTGTTGTGGCGGCGGCAGCCCCGAAACTAAAAAGTAAAAAAGTGAAAACTTGCTTAAAAACCTAAACCATTAAAATCCATTACAAGATTGGAGCGAGGGGTTAGGGGGTTTTAATCCCAGCTGAAGGGTTGTGGGTTCCAATCCCAATGCACACAGTCCACCTGTAGGCACCCCTGGGCAGGAACCCCTTCTTGCTCATTAATGACACGCCTCTAACAAATGAACCACTGTAAGTTGTTTAGGAAAGCATCTAAATGACTAGACCAAGTATGGATGCTTGGTTGAACCGCAGGGACCTCTTTGCGCTTCTTTGCCGTATTCACAGAGAACAGACGAATCAGTTATTAGAACTGCTTGTGATGGATGGTGATGTTTATAATTGTCAGCTATAATGTATCGTAATGCAAATGTTGGAAGTGGTGTTAAGTTCGCCTCTCAGTGCTTGCTGCAAGTTCACTTTAGTCTATCGACGTGAACTCGGAGGACTCGGGTAGCTTCACTTCCGCACGAAAACTCAGCGAAAACTCCGACCCAACAGAGTGTTCAAACCACATCCTCCCAGCTTAAGGTCCGAACCTCTGAAACTCCCGGAAACTCTGAGCGTTCTGAAGACGGTGTGCTATCAAACAAACACAGTGCCCGCGAGGTATTTCTGGACAACGGCGAAAGCTTTGTTTATTGAAGAAAGCGTTGCACACGAGTTTGCCGTCCTTCTTGGACGTCCTACATTGTTGCTCTTTGTTCATTGGGTCACATTCTTCTTTTTCCTTGGATTTATTATCAGGCTACACTGTGTCGGGCCGCTATGAGGTCAGGATGCTTAGGTAGCTGCCGTGGCTATCGCCTTCCGGCTTAAACCCCGCCCCACCATAAGGGTACCGTCGGCGGTGGAAACGCGAGCCGTAACTGAGCTGCCCCCATCCGCACCTACACTACCGGGCCTTATCGTAGTTAGCCTAGCCACACGCGCCGGTGGGAACGCGCCGTTAATCACACTCCACCACCCCGGCACGGTGACCACACTGCGGTGTGTGGCGGGTGTTGATGGGCGGTGGTGTGCCTTCTGTATCCCCCTCCAGGGACTCATTGCTGCTGCAGTGCACTTCCCTGGCGCGGCGGTGCTGCCTGGGCCTAATCTGTACACTGCACCCTAACAGGCACCCCCCCCCCCCCCCCCCCCCCACCCCGGCGGCCGGGAAGTGTGAGACATGTCACCAGGATCACACCCTACTGGCTCACCCCCGGGGGAGCTCTCCGTGGTGCTGACCAGTCAAGAGTGGAGCGCAACCTGGTCCATACAATACATATATACCTATATTTATATAAATATATATATATATATATATATATATATATGTATTTTTATTTATTTATATATATATATATATTTAATATATATATATATTTATGTATATATATAAATATATAGTCAAG
>NC_140285.1:15781010-15788510 GCF_964030765.1 Micromesistius poutassou
CAGAGTGTGGCGGGGGCTTGGGGTGCTGCCAGCACGGCCAGGTGGTGGGAATCTGTCTGAGATTAAACTGCTCGCTAACCAGCTGCCCGGGTCTCTCTGGGCCCCCCCCCGGACCTCCGCTGACGCTGGGCACAGGGTCCGCGGCTCCAGGTGCCAACGGGGGACAGCGGCAGCGGTCACGGGCAGAGAGCTCAGGGCGGTGGGCCGCGCCGGTGGGCCTCCGCTCGGCGGACTACGGTCTGGTTTACCGCAGAAGGTTTCGTTCCCTTCATGCCTTTGTTTGTTTGTCTTGAAAGGACTGGAACGTAGCAACATGTACTAATATTGAGCCCTTGGGGAATGGAATATCCATTGTGTTGTGTTGTGTTGTGTTATATTATATTTGCCATTCCACAGGACATAGATTCCCAGTGTGAAAAGAGGCAGTTGAAAGGAGGCAGAAATACATTATTACGAATTTTTTCGTCAACATTCAAACCATTTCTCTCCAACGTATTGTTGTGATAAAATATTGCTGTAATGCATAACCTTAAAGCTACAAGCAAAGACGTAGCCCAATGAATGCTAAGGACTTCTGACGCACCGCTTTCTTCACATTTTTGAACATTTCCGTCAGATCCCACACATCCCTTCAGATATGTATATTGCCTTTCTTACATAACCTGGTGCTAGGAGATAAGAGACAATAGCAGCGAGGAAATGACATGGAGTATACCCTCTTGGGCAGCAGTCGGCGTGTGTCACTGCCTTTGTGTGTAAGTGTGTGTTTGTGTGCAGCTTTTGATGAAGACAGACAACAGATCGAGACAGAGTGAGAAAGCTGGTGTGTGAGTGTGTGTGTGTGTGTGTGTGTGTGTACAGGTGGACATGTGTGTGTGTGTGTGTGTGTGTGTGTGTATGTGTGTGTGCGCACACCTGTGTGTGTGTGTGTGTGTTAGTGTGTGTGTTTGTTTTTATGTGCTTTTGATTTCAACACCCCGCTGTTGACTCTTCTTTCCTGCTGTGCATGTCACTGCACATCTCTGATTGCCAGATGTGTTTACAGTCTACTGTGTGTGTGTGTGTGTGTGTGTGTGTGTGTGTGTGTTTGTGTCTTCATTTGGGCTGCTTGGTGTCTATGCGTGTGGCGTTGTGCGCTTCCACAGGCAT
Organism: Micromesistius poutassou; assembly: GCF_964030765.1. Classification (NCBI taxonomy): domain Eukaryota; kingdom Metazoa; phylum Chordata; class Actinopteri; order Gadiformes; family Gadidae; genus Micromesistius; species Micromesistius poutassou. Next base: position 15,782,160 of record NC_140285.1, read on the forward strand.
ATGAGGCCCAGGTGTGTATGGGAGTGGGAGTCTGTGTGTCTCATTCTCAGCGTGAGATCTGTGCGCTGACGATGCTGATGTTGGTTTGTTTTGACAACATGCTGATTGGAGCTACCGCCGCCATGCAGGGAGTGTGTGTGTGTGTGTGTTGTGTGTGTGTGTGTGTGTGTGTGCGCGCGCGTCCGTGTGTGCGTGTCTGTCAGCGCTTATGGGAGCCATGCATCTGCAAACTCTTGTCAATCCTTACGAGACGCCCAATCAAGCACAATCAAATCGGACTCTGTTTGTGCACACGGTGTGTGTGTCTGTGCCTGTGTGCGCCGGTGAGTTGCGTTGAGGGAAGGGGGCTTGCGTGTGTGCGCGAATGTGTGAGTTATTACAACTAATTTAATTACACCTCAACTCAGCCCTACCCCTCGCCCTACAAACATCTCTAGAGTATAAATTACTCCCCACACACAGACGCATTACCCGCAAGCCCTGATATGAAATATTCCGGCTATGCTACATCATCTTTCTTATGGTTCAATAGAGCCTCGGTCCCTCCCTATTATTTCCCACAGCTTCATTAATTCAATGCAGGCCTCTCTCCTGCAGAACAGTGCTGTATATATAGCATAATGAGTTTCCCCGTGTCGTTGATTTGAAGCAGAATACGCATCCCAAGCTGAAACTTCTTCTGTGCGAGCCTCTAATGATTTGTCACTTCTACATCCCCAGGCCAGGGCCCTCTGTGTGGAGCCGCGTTAACAGAGGGCGTAGGAAGGGACGTCTGAAACCACCGACACCACGCTCTTGGTAGCCTAATGTTCAGCACTTTGACACAAGCTTCTGCCATGGATTGGCTCCCAGTAGATTCCCTCCCAGTAGTGATCTGATACATGGTGGTGGTTCCCCTCCCAGTAGTGATCTGATACATGGTGGTGGTTCTCCTCCCAGTAGTGATCTGATACATGGTGGTGGTTCTCCTCCCAGTAGTGATCTGATACATGGTGGTGGTTCCCTCCCAGTAGCGATTTGACAAATGGCAGTGGTTCCTGCCCAATAGTGATCTGATAACAAGTCAAATTATATTTTCTAGCCTCCAATTCCCTTTTGAATCTATTATATATATTTTTTTCACAGTTCTCTTAGCATCCCTTTTTGTGGTTGTTTCTTCTATTAGTTTGACCTATTTTTGTCTAAATAGTTTCTGCATTTATAAGTAGCTGTAAAGGACCTTGTTGAAACACAATATGATATATTACATTCAATTATTATTATTAGTCCAATGTCCATGTCCAGACGTTGGACATGGATGATTAACAGGATGTTTTTCTCTCAGTGAAATCACTGTTACATGAATGATCCAATCCAATTATAGCAGTAGCGTGTTTCTATGTTTCACGTGGATGGTTGATGCAATCAACACTCTGAAATTCAAAAAAATGTATCCATGCACATTAGATGAGTAGGACTAGAAACCAAGTGTGTGAGCGAACAGGGCTGCATTAAATGAGTGTGGAGATGAATTGCACGGAAGCCATTACAGATCAGACATAGCAAGGCAAACACGACGGGCTGATTAAGATTCATATATTTAATTTGTTCATCCAATTTGCAGACACAGATGTGACAATGCTGTCACTCGCAAAGAGCTCCACTCAAACTCCATTTGAGCAGTAGGAGCTTTTAAATTGAAAAGGGTTGTGTGTTATATGTGCATGTCCATCTCAATGTGTATGTGTGCCTGTAGTTTGTGTGTTTGTGTGTGTGTATATGCATGTGTGTGAGTGTGTGTTTGTGTGTGAGTGTGTGTGTGTGTGTTGTGGGTGTGTGTGTATGTGTGTATATATGTGTGTTGGTGTGTATGGGTGTTTGTGGGTGTGTGTGTGTGTGTATGTGTGAGAGAGCATGTGTTTTGCGTGTGCACGTGTGTGTATGCGGGTGTGTGGGTGTGGGAGTTTTGGTGAGTGTATGCGTGTGCTTATGTGTGTGGGTGTCACCGTGTGTGTGTGTGTATGTGCTTGCGTGTGTGTGTGTGTGTGTGTTCCTACGTGCCGCTGGCGTGTTCATACTGGGAGTGTGTGTGAGCATCAGCGGCAGTCTGAGTTAAAATGATTGACAAACGTCAAAGCCCTCGCGCCCTGGAGAGCAGCGGCTGTCGCGGTGGCACATCTCTGGCTCAAAGAGAGACACGACTCGGGAGGTAGGGGGGTGTATCTGTGTGTGAGCAGAGGGGTGTGTGTGTGTGTGTGTGTGTGTGTGTCTGTGGGGAGGGCGGGAGGGGGATTGAAGGATGCGATAAAGGTGGAGTAAAAAACAGACAGCGCCACAGGTCCCCGGAGAGAGAGGATGTGTGGTTGGTGAGTCTTCACGGCGCCTTCATTAGCCGCCCAGGAATGGGCGGCAGCGTGTGTGTGTTGACACTATGTGTGTCAAATAATTCATGGGCTTTTGTGCGGTTGCGTGCGCCCGCATGTGCTGCCCGATGTGAGCAGGGCTTTGTGATAATGTGTGTGTGTCTTTGTGTGTCTTTGTGTGTGTGTGTGTGTGTGTCTTTGTGTGTGTGTAGAAAGTAGCCTGCGAACTAGGACACATCTCCCCCTACAATAAGCAGGGAGACGGTGTGAGTAAAAGCTTGTCTTTTTAAGTATTTTCCTCACGTCCCGTTATCGCTTCAGCCCTTTCCTGGAACGTCTTTGCATTGCGGCCGCCTGCCTGGCTGTTTCCCCGTATATATATTTATATATTATATCTATATTTATATATTATATATATATATTTACCTGAGCACTGTTGGAGCCGGCTAATCTTCCGTCGTTCAGCGGCGACATGGGAATAAAGGAAATCTATTATGACCACCAGAGTCTGCCTTTTACTGCGCCTAGTGGGTTTCAGATGAAGGAAAGCTCCAGTCTGACAGCACACACAATATCCTCCTTTTAAACAGTTTACCTAGAATAAGTGTAAATACTTTTATCTCAGAATTAATTACAAAGAATTGTCTTATTTACGGGATGGAAACCTGAAAAGTCGGAAAGTGTATTCCGTTTGTATGAATGTATTCCCCAGACATGTTGTTGTTGTTGTGGTGTCTGTGTCCAGTACATGATGAACAGTGTGGTTGTCAGGCTCTGTGCCATTAGAGTTTACACAGTATTAACACGCTGGAAACCTTTGCATTTCATTGAAATTCATTCATTTCATCAAAATTGCCCTCCTGTTGGGATGCAAAATCTTACGGATTTGATTATAGCGTGACCGTGGAAGGATACATGTACAAAGAACTGAAAGCACAGGGTGTGCTTTCACACACACACACACACACACACACACACACACACACACACACACACAGTAGAATACACTCACGCAAACACACACACACACACACACACACACACACACACACAATATGATGTGTGTGTGATTAACGTGTGAATATGCATAACAATGCAGCAACAACAGAATAACAAAGTAAGCTGCTAAACAGCTAAACAGCAGGCTGGTGTCGGCTCGGAGCAGCGGGGTGTGAGCAGGGCCTGGTAGATAAGCAGCCTTACATTAGCTGGAGACCTTAAGCCTCGACTTATGGAAATACGTGCAAATTAGCTGAGGCTGATACTGGACCAGGTCCAAACATCTTCTACATCCCTGTTTCCTCCTGAATCATTATTGTTTTACCTGATATACTACACAAGGTAACAACTCTCTCTCTCTCTCCTCTCTCTCTCTCTCTCTCTCTCTCTCTCTCTCTCTCTCTCTCTCTCCCTCTCTCTCTCTCCCCTCTCTCTCTTACTCTCCCTCTATCTACCATTCTCTCTATCCCTCTAGTTTGCTCTCTCCCTCCCTGTTTCTCTCTCTCTGTTTCCCTCTGCTTCTCTCTCTTCCTCCCTAATTTTCGATATCAGTTTGAAGGATGTTTGGAAAGCGCTACGTCAGCTATATCAATTAACAGCATAATTAGGGTGAAATTTGATTCACCCTACCTCCGGTCCTGGCCTTCCTTCCTGTCGCTTTGGTCAGCACAAACCTCCGCCTCTCTCCGTCCTACAGCCTTGTGTGTGTGATGCACAGAGTGAGTACAGCCAGCCCACGCAGACGAGCAGGGCCTTGGCCCGCTGCGTGGCAGGACGTCGATGTGTAACTAATCACGTTGTGGACCTAAACACTTCAACGCACTACGGTTGAACTTGGGACCAAGGCGTTTGTGGCGTGTGTCTTTCCACTATTCCTCCACGACGCTCGGTAAGCGTAAAGAAAGCAATGAGCTTCACCCCAAAAATGACCCTCGAGTTAGTTTAATCTTTTACTTGTCAAAAGGGAACAATACAAAAAAAGACATTGAAATAAGGGTCAAAAACCTGTGTTGCTACGTCGGCTTCTAGCTCTGTGTTTTCCCGCGCATGATGTCACTGCTTCTGACGTCGTGTCTCTACGAAAGCCTCATGGGTCCATGCTAATATACAATCTTAATAGAGTGCTTGAGTCCCGCCCCTTCCGCTGGTCCCCATGCCCCATGCCCCTTTCTCTTGGAGAGAAAGTAATTATTTTCTGGTCCTTTATAGTCTTTATATGCCCCGGATTACACATATGTTGTTTGTGGATTTAAATGATAATTTTTCATGCAAAGAAAACAATAACAACAACAATTTATTGCAAAGAAGTTTGATAATAGTTAGGTTTTGTGTGAGGCCGAGTTTGTGAACTACAGCTCTTCGCTGCTCTCGACACGAATGATCAACGTCACCACCCGCACTTGGAACTCTGGTACAGACATGGCGATCTCTCTGCTCCACTGCACTTCACTTTTTTTTCAAGGGGAGGATAAGAGCATCCAAAGAGGTGAAAACCATTATATTTGGGGCTTGTGGAGAGTTTCAGTTATGCCGATGGGGAGATTGTCTGTCTTGTCCACGCCAGTCGCATGGAGCGTGACGTCACATACATGTAGTCTTTCTCATCGTGTATTCTCTAACAGCCTTTAACTGAACAATTGCACAATAAACTGTCAAACTGTTGACATGAAAAATTATCATTTAAATCCACAAACAACATATGTGTAATTCGGGGCATATAAAGACTATAAAGGACCAGAAAAGAATTACTTTCTCTCCGTTGAAACCTCCGTTGAAACCCATTCATATTTTACGATCCCATGGGGACCACCGGAAGGGGCGGGACTTCGGCACTCTATAGTAATCATAAACACTACAAAAATATTTTAATCTAAATATGCAAACTAGACGTTTACTAAATATGGCTCTTACAGTGTTGATGAAAATAACTATTGTACCATATGGTTGTAGATGATGATGCATGTTGTAAGTGTCGGAGCGAGTTAACCCTCACTGCAACTCGAATGTCAAAGTATCTGCTGCTTCAGCGTCCACACACACGTGGCGTTACACTATTACTATATACTATATATATATATATATATATATATATATATATATTTATATATACAGGTATCCGGGAAGCTTCACCATCTCTACCATCTACCATGTAACTTTACATATAGGGCAATTTAGCAGACGCTTTTATCCAAAGCGACTTACAGTCAGTATGTTTGTCAGAAGAAGGTGAAAGGACACTACATCTCTGTTGGTACAGTGAGGATGTTCATAGGTCCAAGTGCCAAGCAACAACAACCGCCAGGTTGACCCGTTCCCCGTATGCAACAGAGACAGGATAGAACGCTAAACAACGAAGTACTGTAACCAAGCATGACTCACAATGAGTGCGTGCATTCAGCGCCAGGACTTAATGTACAACAAACAATAAGTATGTAGCAATACTTCTACTTCACCAAAAGAACGCCTCATGCGTCCGGAGCACAGTGGAGCGTTTGGTGGAGACTCGGAAAACATGGGACTTCACGTCCGTGGTCACGGTGGGCCGGAGCCGCGACCAGGGGCCGAGGGCTGGAACCGCGACCGGGGGCCGAGGGGGCCCGGGGGCCCGGGGGCCCGGGGGCCAGGGACGTTTGCATCGCCGATTCGCTCTCAGTTTCAGAACCGTTAAAGAGAACGTTAAACCAAAAGAGTGTGTGCGTTTGGGTGTGTTGTGTGTGATTGTCCGTATGTGTGAGTGTGTGTGCTTGTGTGTGTGTGCGTGTGTGTGCTTGTGTGTGTGTGTGTGTGTGTGTGTGTTCATAACGGGAACCCAGCTGTTGTTATATATGCTGCTGATATTGCAATTGCATCTGTGGGACGCCGACTGCAGATGAAGCAAACACACACGCACACACACACACACACACACACACACATACACACACGAACCTGAGCAGCATGCATTGTAATTACAGCAGCCATCATTGATTCATTTAGCCGCCTTTCTCCTCAGGGTGGTCCAGACGGCTAC
>NC_140285.1:15797400-15807400 GCF_964030765.1 Micromesistius poutassou
CTCCAGCCCGGACGTTATCACTGCTTCCATTTTGCCTTTGATAGCCTGACTTTGAGTATCACAGTGGAGCTGAGTGTCCTCATGACCTTTCCTACATGCGATCCTGCGCAGCAGAGGGTAGGAGGAGCCATCTTAAACACTCTGGGAATAATGAGCCGAGAGTGTTGAGAGACCTCTCTGGAGTTCAACGCTTCAATAGTACGAAAGGTGAGCCTGGATATCAGACCCTAATAGACACAAACAGACACACACGCACGCACGCACACACACGCACACACAGACAAACATACACACAACTCACACTCACACACACACACACAAACCCACGCACACACACACACAAACCCACGCACCCACACACACACACGCACACACACACACACAAACCCACGCACCCACACACACACACACACACACACACAAAACCACGCACACACACACCACGCACACACAAATTCCTGCATGTACCTTCTTACATATAATGATTCAATATTACATCATCAGGAGCCACATACTGTATATTGTTGTTCTACCAGGGTGGCCTGTTACTGCCAATGAATGCAAACACGCGCACACACACACACACACACACACACACACACACACATACACACACAGACGTCATAGCTATATCAATTAGTGGTAACTGTGGCTGTCCATTAAACAATACAAACCTAGTTGTGTTTAAATCGTTGGAATAAACATTGGAGAAAATAAAGAGTTGTCATCAGAAAATAGAACCTATTCCAATCCTAGACACACACGCTAGTATTGGTAACGATCGATGGCAGAGTGCAGCCTTCCTGTTTTTTCAACAGGGATATCTTGGGGAAAGGAAACTCCTTGAATATTAATGCTTCTTCCACTACATGTTCTCTGGACCACCAGGGCTCAACCAGAGCTCAAATGCCCATGAGATGTCTGTCCAGGCTTAAGATGGACACACATATAACCAAGCACGCCCAACACACACACACACACACACACACACACACACACACACACATCCGGTTCCCCACACACAAGCACCCATATACCAAACTGTGCTCATGACACGCTCTTGCTTTCACACACACACACACACACACACACACACACACATACACACACGCACGCACGCACGCACGCACGCACACACACACACACACACATGCACACACATGCACACACATGCACACACATACACACGCATGCACACACAAACACACACTGTGTAGGGGGTGGCTGATCAGCCTTGTGGAGAGAAGAGGCCATTCCAGTGGGACTAATTAAAGAGATGGAACAGACTGTAGAACTCATAGGAGACCACCCCTCTCCCTCTCTCTCTCTCTCTCTCCCTCCCTCCCTCTCTCTCTCTCTCTCTAACTCTCTCCCTCTCTCTCCCCTCTGCTCTTGTACCTTTATTTCGTAATAAAAGCTACAGCATCCGTTGCTGTTGAAGTCAATGCAGCCGGCGGGCGACTGTCTCAGCGACCGCTCACACTGGGGGAAAAGCTCCGGGGGCTACACAAGCTGTTGTTATTTCACACACACACACACACACACACACACACACACACACACACACACACACACACACACACACCAGTGGTGGCTGGTGGTTTTTAAAGTGAGGGAGGAAGGACTGTGCGCTTGGTTACCATTGGCCTGCTTGCACAGTTAGTGCCGTATGGTGGCATAAGTATGAGAGAATCAAGTTGTTTCAGGGTGTTTTGGTGAACTACAAAATAACAGGAAGGGATAATTATGTGAATAAAATTGATACAAATCCACCATTGGCAGCATTGTACTTTGAAAGCTGGTGGGCAGCATGTCTTGGACTACAAGGGCAGAAGGAAAGGATGCAAAGCCAGTTAGTGAAATCAGGCCTACTCTTGATTTGTAAAAAAAAATAATAATAATCTGGGCCTATCATTGGGCCTATTTTTGCCCTCAATGACTGAAGCTATTGGTTGTTTATTTTCAGCTACAATTGTTTGTAAGAAAAATGAAGACACAAGACCAAAATGCCATTTAAAATGCATCATGCTCTGAATCATTCACTAACATCCTTTCCAGAATATCAAACAGAGTGGTCAGAGTAACACACAATTAAAAGAACAACAAGAACATAATTTCACAACTATTGGCATGGGCTGCAAGCCTAACATTGTTTGAGGCAAATGTGGATGTTAATGGATGTTACAGAATGTTGGTCATGGTGTTAAGCCAAATAAGATTGAGGGACTTCATTTATAGATCAAGTCAATCCTCCTCACTGTTTGTGTTAAAGATATCAGTGACCTGGTCATACCAAACGGGATATTTTTTAAGTGATTTCAGAATAACAGCGTGTATAACTCCACGTTTTCGCCACCCTTTCAGAAGGCTTGGTAACCCAACGGTGGAGTACCGAAAATAGGTAGACTCAGTGCTTTTATTCCTCCAGACTTTTGGCGGTGGAAACGCCAATATAAGCGAACCAAACCGCCAATATAAGGAGCAACTAGCAGTAGCGCACCGCTCGGTGGAAACGAGGCATACGAGCGGGTTTGTTGGTTTTCATAGCCTAGAGACTTGAGGGGATAAACCCTCCCTCCGGGCTGCTCCACAGCCAGGGCTCCTGCTTATTGGTTCATAGTGCAGCCAGGGCTCCAGCCTATTCGTGAATAGACGCTGATGCGATTCAGATCCCTTAGCTAGTCCCACCCACTCAGAGGAGGACTTTCCTCCTCTCTCCCATTGACCCCCATGTTATCCACCGGCCGCCAGTATAGTTCCCCAGAAATGAATGTGAGTCAATGGAGGCTGAGGGAGGAACGTCCTCCCCAAAGTAATATCCAATAGGCGATAGGGGGTGCTAATGTCCCTTTACCCAGGGAAACAAACATTACACGTACAAAGGCATTAAAGTAGTCATAGTCAAGGGCATTTATTCATTACAGTAGTCTGGGCAATCTACACTTTTTATTCTCAACAATGTTAAGGAGGATCTTCCTCCCTCTCCTCACTGGAGAAGCCTCCACTGACACACACACACACTCACACACACACACACGCACACGCACACACACGCACGCACACACACACACAAGGACTCGCTGTCAGTGAGTCCTAAAAGTGCAATGCAGACTCTTTCTAAAAATGAAAATGGGTACACCCTCCTCACAAACCTCTGCGACGCCTCGGCCTTTAGATGTTCTGGTACATGAAAGGCAGACAGTCGTCTCAGACCTGTGTCTGTGTGTACTGGTGTCTGCAGTGTGTCCGTCCACGGCCCTACACACCGTCCAGCCCTCGGAGCGACTGAGAGTGAAGCTGAAAGGGAGTCAAGCTGTTTGGCTGCTAGTGATCAGAGCCCTCTGTGCCCTAACACACACACACACACACGCATGCACGCACGCACACACACACACACACACACCCACCTCATTAGACACAGTATTAGTTAGTAGTTGATAGTTTTCTTTTCTAAACCTTTCTGGCTTATACCCTTACTTCTCTTCTTTTCATTCTCTACTTATTTTCTGCATCAGCCCACCACCCCCACTGCACCACCACCCCCACTGCACCACCACCCCCACTGCACCACCAGCACCACCAGCACCACCCCCACTGCACCACCACCCCCACAGCACCACCACCCCCACAGCACCACCACCCCCACTGCACCACCAGCCCCACTGCACCACCACAGCACCACCACCCCCACAGCACCACCACCCCCACAGCACCACCACCACCACCACCCCCACTGCACCACCACCCCCACAGCACCACCAGCACCACCAGCACCACCAGCACCACCAGCCAACCACAGGCAAAAACCCAGCAGCCTGTAATGAAGTGGCAGTGCATCATTACCAGCGCTGGCGTGGTACTCCGACAGGCCAGCCCAAGAACCCGGCTGCCCGCCCAAATTAATTCATATTAGAGGGGGGGGGTGGGGGGGGGGAGGCAGGCGAACACATGAGACAACAGGAGGGGAAAGAAGGAGAGGAGATAGGAAAGAGGAGGAAGGCGGGGAGAAATAGCGATGTGATTAGATGCTGAGGAAATAAATGATACACAGTGTGTGTGTGTGTGTGTGGAGATAAAAATAATAAGAGGAAGTAGAACGGAATGTTAGGAAATGGAGGCAACCAGAGACAATTTGGTTTATTGTGTGTGTGTGTGCGTGTGTGTGTGTGTGTGTGTGTGTGTGTGTGTGTGTGTGTGTGTCGGTGTGTGTCGGTGTGTCTCGACGATGCCCTAGAACCATGCAAAACCTTGCCTCAGCCTGTCTGAGTTTGCTGCTTCTCCCAGCTGTACCAAACACTAGAGATGTGGCCAGATATTTTTCACACACACACACACACACACACAATCACGCACACACAGGTGACAAAAAGTGTGACGTGGCTCTTAGCACCTTGGTAAAAGCCGTGTGAACAATACAGCTTTCAATACAGCTGCAGATGCAAGTTTAGACGCAGACTCATTTAGGTGTGTGTCTGTGTGTGCCTGTGTGTGCAAAATGCTGTCATGAGATTTCATGCAAATGCTCACGGAAATTAATCTATTGGATCATACCCCAGAGCACGATTGTCTTGACTTTTTTTTGTGCTTTCAAGAGTGCATACATCCATATGCACTCTTGTTTACGACATTATTTCATTGCACGCATTCATGCACGCATATATCCTGTATTCAATACAAGAACATGTTATATGAACACAATATTTTGATCAACCCCCTAGCATATTGATTGTAGATTCCTGTGATAGGAGCGGGATGCTGTGATGAGGAACATTAATGTACACAATGTAAGCACAGTTCATGTTGCAAACAACTTCATGAGTTCTGTTTAAAGGTTAATTTACACAAACCTAGATTAAGACGTGTCACCTTAATGGTGCCCTTCAGTCATTTACTAATTGATAGATAAATGATTTAGTCGGCAGTGCTCTGCTCCTAACCACAGCTCACTCGTGGCCATAATGACGAGAAGTGTGGCAATTGAGCTGCCGTAAATTGTGTTGTTTTTGTCGTAAACTAGGTTTTGCTAGATAAACGGATAGACTGATATTCTAAGGTGCCTTTTGAAGGCCGCCCGCAGTTAGCACAGTATAGTTGTAATCAATAAGTTACTTTTGTAATCAACGTGAGTCGTGTTGTTTTTTTTATCACTGTCTGGAGGCTAGTTACGTCACTCTGAGAGATGCGCACAGACAGATTTTGTAGTGACACAGCCTATAAGCTATTCGTGAATGCAAAACATCAAGCTCATTGATTTAACGAGGCATGTTATTTGAAACAATTCATTAAGTTATCATGTGTGAGAGGTCATTCCTCATCCTGAGTGTGCATTGACTTTTTCTGTTGATGGAAATGCTCATTGCAAGCTTCCTATTTATGACTGGTGTACCCCTACTGTCCACAAGCACCACCCCCCTCCCCATATTGAACTGTTGCCACGCCCCAGTAGTGGTGGTGTCATATATATGAAAGAGGGCATTTAAATATACTACAATTATCAATCAAAAGCTATAGACCTGGGGTCTCTCTCGTGTGTGTGTGTGTGTGTGTGTGTGTGTGTGTGTGTGTGTGTGTGTGTGTGTGTGTGTGAGCATAATAGCATGTTTTTTCTGGGAGCAGGATGCCAGGAAGTGAGATAAGGTGAGCAGTCTCTCTGAGCCCTCCTGGGTGCTCTTCTTGCAGGTTTATCCTCTGCTGAGCCAACACACACAGGATGGAACAAGTGATGCATCACCTCTCTCAGTTCTCCTACATGCAATTAGGTGCCATGGTGAAAGGTCGCACTGGAGGAATAGTAGGCCGATCCAAACATTATCCAACAGTGAGTGTGTGTGTGTGTGTGTGTGTGTGTGTGTGTGTGTGTGTGCGTGTGTGTGTGTGTGTGTGTGTGTGTGTGTGTGTGTGTGTGTGTTTGTGCGTGCGTGTGTGTGTGTGTGTGTGTGTGTGTGTGTGTGTGTGTGTGTGTGTGTGTGTGTGATAGGGCTGTGCAGATTTTTTTATTACAGTCTGTGTATGTGTGTGTGTGTCTGTTTGTGTTTGTGTGTGTTTGTGTGCGTGTGTGTGTGTGTGTGTGTGTGTGTGTGTGTGTGTGTGTGTGTGTGTGTGTGTTTGTGTGTGTTTGTGTGTGAGTGCGTGTGTGTGTGTGTGTGTGTGTGTGTGTGTGTGTGTGTGATAGGGCTGTGCAGATGTTTCATTAGTCTGTCCGGGGGTGATCGCTGAAAATAATCAGAATTCATCACCAAAAGATTTCTGTAAACTCCTCCTCCCTCCTTTCCCCAAGATAAGGAAAGCGTTCACACCGCAGGGAGGGGAGAGGAGATGGGTGTGTTTCCGTAATAGCCTAAGTTTTTCTTGTTGATTATCTAGATAACTAGGGAAAAGTCTATTTATTGCTTTGCCTGCACAGCGTACTTCAAAAATGTTTTATAAATGTGAGAAGTGAACACATCACAGAAAATAAACAATCTGAAATAATCTGTTAAAGCCTAGAGGATCTAATTCGCAAATTAAAATGTAGCACTTTATTTCAGTCAGAGCAGTTTCACCACGTTCACCTGAACAAAGGTGCGAGTTCCTCACAGCGGTGAGACCGTACAATCAGATGATGTCTGGCATTAAGGCCCTGACGCCAAGGCCGGCTGTTGTGTTGCCTCCCAAGGTTGTGTTACACCGCAGAGACTGCAGCCGACGGCCGACGAGCACGTACATTCTGCACCTGAGTGAGAGGAAATATCTCTCCCTCCCAACAGGAGCCAGTCAGGGCCAAGAGGAGTGAAGTCACGCTGCCTCTCTTCCCCTGCCTGAATCCGAGCCTGCAGAGACCACTGCTGCACCGTTATTTCATCAACTGTTTCTCCTTTTTTATGTAAAACCGTTTTAGTAAATCAAAAAGCAAAACCACAAATATCACGTAGGACTGCTGCGTGGACGTCAATAGCTCTCCGCTCCGGTTACGGCAGAGCTTGAACGTAGCCTTGCGTTCTCCGAAGACACGCCACTTCCATAGTCTGACACTTCCAATCATCACACAGCAAAGAGCTGGTTTGAGCCTTAAACAAGTTTCGATGAGATCGCACGACAGGACTGGTGCACAGGACTGGTGCTATTCACCCGAACATGAATACCCCAGGCAGGGGACGGCTCGCCGTGCGATGAACACAACTCTGAACCTGTGAGTGTCTGTGAAAAAAAACGATTTAGCTTTCCTAAGGAAAACACACACCTTTGACAAATTGCACGCACATCACACACACACATACAAGATTGTGTTTGAATGAAGGTCCCTCTCTCCTTTTTCTCCTTCCTTTCTCCTCTCTCTGATTATCTTGCATTCCTTCTCTCTCTCTCTCTCTCTCTCTCTCTCTCTCTCTCCTTGTAAGTGTGTGTCGTGCCCTTGCATTAAAAGTCTGTTTTTCTCCCGCTGCACTAAACTTGGGGAATATTTGTTGGTTGCTGACTTGTTTCATGGAATAATAACATGACCATCACTGGGCCAGTGAACCTCAGTGTGATCAAATCCAAAAACACCAGACATATTAAAACAGAGCTTCATTGGTTGGACGGGAACACGCAGGCACTGAATAACGTGTTGTAAAGTCAATCTCTGTTCCTCTGCCTCAGCTGCTCTGACGCAGGATGTGTGTGTTTCCCCAGAATGCGGGAGCGAGGTCCGTGTGTCTGTGGAGTCGGGGTGTGGAGTCTGCTGATCTCTCTCTGCCTGGCGTCGCTCACACATGCGCACAGGAGCCACACGGGTAAGGCTGTGTATGTCTGTATGTAGCTGGTTCCGCTGTGCGTGTGTTTCTGTCTGTCTGCGTGGGTGTTTGTGTTTCTGCGCGCGCGCGCGCGTGTGTGTGTGTGTGTGTGTTTGCCTGTGTGAGTGTGTGTGCATGCACGCATGTATATGCCTGTGTGCACGCGTGTATACTTGTGTGTGCATCTGTGTGTGTGCACTTGAATGTGCATCTGTGTGTGTGTGTGTGTGTGTGTGTGTGTGTGTTCGTGTGTGTGTATATACTTGTGTGTGTGTCTGTGTGTGTGCACTTGAATGTGTGTGTGTGTGTGTGTGTGTGTGCACTTCAATGTGTATGTGTGTGTGTGCACTTCAATGTGTGTGAGTGTGTGTGTGTGACGTGCGTCACCATCCTGTGTCGTTCCTGGTTGATCCGGCTACAGTTGCTGCCTCTGCTGTTTCACTGCAAATGTACTTTCTTTAATTCGGTAACATAGTATAGTGTATAGCGCTTGTGAGGCGCCTCAAGGAGCTTCCAGGCTGCTTCCACAATGAAATAAGACACTGAAGGAAGACTCTTTGGCTGGAAGAACACCTGCAAAGTGTCTCAGTAACGTTTTCCCAGGGAATGGAGACGAGAGTAACGGCAGGAAGGACTCATCTACCACGAGGACCGTCCATTCCAGGGAGAATACAGAGCGCTGCTCGGTAATCTCACCAGTGTCAGAGTGAGGTGGTGGTGGTGCTACTGCCGGGGTTTGGACCGGCCAATCCACTGCTCTCTAATCCCCCAGGGCTGGAGGCGCACAGAGCCAGCAGCAGCAGAGGCCTGGCTCTGTCAACAGAACTCCTCGTTCCCCGCATCACGCCTGCCTCCTCCCTCCTCCCGCTCACTGACTGTGGAGCAGAGACGACAGGGAACTATAGAGCACATGTAGAAACCCTCACGGGTACAATCACACACTCGGCTGCGTATTAACCTACTGTATGTCTCATGCAGATCGTTTATTCGGGGTTCATGTATTGATGTTTGACAGGGAGTTTGGTTTTAGTGAGGACGGTGTAATACAAAGAGAGAACAAGATGACAGTCCTCGGTGTAGCCACGAGGGGCGAGGTGGCCCACCCTAGGTCTAAACCACCGGATCTAATCAGCTTCACATACTTGAGACGTAGAAGCTATTTTTGATTGCTTGAAATCAGTGCCAAAGGTTCATCACTTCACTAGACACCGTCATGCACCGATTGAGACAATCAGATCACTTAGAATTGCACGTCACGTGAGCTGGCGCTGGCCTGGAGGGTTGTTACAGGGGATGATTTGAGTTGTTATATAACCCTGGCTAGCGCGTGGATTGTATGTTGCAGGTTGCTGCTTAACCTTCTGGGGGTACTTCTCTAAGCCCACTGTAAATGGAAACCTCTGTCTTCTGTCTGCAAATGATGATGCAATGGCAGGACAGCCCCAGTCTTGACTTAGCGATGAATATAAAATAAACACAACCAAAAATATATTCAATGAGTAAAGCATGAAGGGACCTACATTTGTGTGTGTGTGTGTGTGTGTGCGTGTGTGTGTGTGTGCCTGTGTGTGCCTGTGTGTGCCTGTGTGTAGTTGTGTATGCGTCTGTGTCTGTGGGCCCTAGTTAGACGGTCTCAAACGCAGACGTGAAGCGCAAAGTCGAAGTAGCTTTGTGGGCGGTTCTATGGCACTGTTGCTATTATGACGGCAAAATAAATGAGCTTTGCGCCCGACGCAAATCTAAAATGGGTTGGTCTGAAACCTGTAGGTGTGTTTTGGGCGTAACGTACAATAAACCAATGAGAGTGCCATCTCCCATCCCCTTTAAGAGCCAGCACATTTGACTTCACGAGTTGATATTTTGACAGCGCGTTTGCATTCTCCGCTGAGACAGATGCATGACCACATGAATTTAAAACTTCAAATGGCTCAGTTCATGGCCGAATAATAGGCATAATTCACACATGGAATAGCGTTTTCTTCTCCAACTTCAGAAACACTGAGTCATAATGTAAATTGAGGACAACTTAACACATATATGATATGCGGACGCAGTCCTGTGGCCGCAACTGTGGATCTATTTAATGATATGCGGCAATACATTAACAACCATCGTTTGTTACCAGTATTGTATGCATTATCGTTATTGACTTGTGTTCATAATATGCATGTGTCCCCCCGTTAATATACATCGCCATGGACTGTATTATGCGTTACGTGTTTAGTTTGCGTGTGTTTAAACAGATGGGT
>NC_140285.1:15812400-15817361 GCF_964030765.1 Micromesistius poutassou
CATATCATGTAACAGCACCCAAGCAATAGCGTGGAAGCCTGTTCCTTTGCCAAACACGCGCCTGCACACCTTGTGTTCTGTATTACCAGGAGGTTTGCTCTTCATTCTGGAGTGGGAGGAATTTATTTTTCCGCTGTGTCCACCAAATGTTTTCCTCAAAACTCTTTGCGCTTCCCTCGTCTTCATGAATAGCCTGAAGATTGAGGTAAAGACGTTGGTCAGCGGTGTGTAAAGCGGTACAGCCACAGAGCCGTCATGTGTTGCCCTGGCGGGCTGCGGCCGGCGCCGTGCGGTCCAGACCAGGCCTTTGTAAGAGCTGGACCTCTCCTCCAGTTTAGTTTTTCTCATTAAAGTCCCCAAAGTCTATAGGATTCCTCCACTTTTCTCGCTTTTTCATTATTTCAGACAAACGAAAGGAATGCATGGTGCAGAGGGCGACTGAGAAGGGCCTTTATTAAAGTAGAAGGACAGAAATGTTCAGCTTTTCTAATGAAAGATTAATAGGACATCCGCTTCTGCCACTTTTCTCCGTCCATCCTCCATTTTATTCCTGTAGTCAAACCAAACAAACCCCTCGCTCTGAAGCCACGTGCCTCATGACGTACGGAGCAGAGGAACATCAAACGCGTTACATAACGGTGAAACGAAGCACAAAGGAAGCACCTTCAGGTTAAAGGGGGCCGAACCAAACACAAATGAGAGCGGGGCTGTATATGTTATACATTGTGTTCTTGTTTGTTTATCGTGCTGGTTTCAGAAGGCTTGACCAGTAAGCATTGTGGATAGCGTTTTATATAATACTGTGGATAACGTTTTCAATTCATCAATTCTTTGTTGACCTTTTTCTTTTTGTTGCAAACGTTGCATGCATTCGTTGCGCGCATTTAGCAGCATGCAAGCGTGTACAGTCTGACGGCCGACAGAGGATCAGACGTGATCAAAGCATCGCAGCTGAAGCAGTGGACGAGCCGTGGGTGTTTCAGACACAGGAGGCATAATGGTAGAGGTAATTCATGCAGGCCTATACCCTTAATGATGTTGCATGTTTGCACCGTTTGAGAAAAACAATTGCACAATAAAAAGAGAAAATGTCAGGCACGTCCTCAAAGGCTTTATTCATGAACAGGCTTCATTCATCAGGGGCTCAGTGTACACAGGGTCACTCTGAACCTTGAACTTCTGGGGACAAGGCAGTGACATCTAGGTAGTAGGTTCTGAAGAGAAACAAATGAAATGACTAGAAAGAGTCAGAATTAAGGGCAAAAATAAAACAGAAAAATGCAAAAGTAATTTTTGCAACACCATATGGACTATACTATGATCTATGCCTCATTCTTTCAGGTAATATAGGGTTAAAATACATATTTGGACTAATGTTATGTAACTACGAAGGGCTTCTAAATGCATGAACTAATGTATGCATAAAGTGTGAGAATTTGTTAATCTCATTTTAGCTCATATCGCCCACTCCTTTATGACGTTACCTACAATGGGTAAACTAGCAGGTGTGAAAGGTTAATTCCCTCTGGCTCTGTGCTGAAAGATCTATCGGCCATCATTGCATTTAGTGCTAATCATTAGCTGGCCAGTCAACCTATCATCTTACTGTAATGCTTCCTAAGGCACAAGTTAATCCTTTTATTGACTCTGTGTCCACCATTAAGCCACTCTCGATTACAAGGGAATTAACTAAGTAACAGAGTGAATTCAAATGTTTGTTGTGGTTCAATTTAAGAAACATTATTAAGTGCTTTTAAGGGATAGCTTTTTTTATAGCTTTTATGAGCTTAAAACACAGCGTTTGTGTTATTCATTCAGGGCATCTGTGTTATGGCTGTAACTCTCTCTCTCTCTCTCTCTCTCTCTCTCTCTCTCTCTCTCTCTCTCTCTCTCTCTCTCTCTCTCTCTCTCTCTCTGAGGATGCTTTCATCCTCAGTGACTTTCAGTGAATAGACACTGGGTTCCTATATATGGCATCCTTGCGCAAGTTGCCTAACATGTTTCTATGTTAGGCAACTTGCGCAAGGATGCCATATATAGGAACCCAGTGTCTATCCCTGGGAATCCTAACCTCCACACTATCCTGCCTCTCTGTTGCATTCTCTCTCTCTCTCTCTCTCGTCTCTCTCTATCTCGCTCTCTCTCTTGCTCTCTCTCTCTCTCTCTCTCTCTCTCTCTCTCTCTCTCTCTCTCTCTCTCTCTCTTTCTCTATCTCTCTCTTTCTCCCTCTGTCTATCTCTCTCTGTCTCTCTCTCCCAGCCGGTGTCTTCTTCATTCTCATTTCCTTTCTCCCACTTTGACTTTATTTCACAGCTATTAAACCAAGAAATTTCAATCAGGTACCCCAGCAGGGATCCCAGCCAGAGGAGAAGGAAGAATGAACTTTTTATTTAACGCTTCCATTCTTTTCTTTTCTTCCTGCTCCCTCCATTCCGCCGGTCTCTTTCTTCCCCGGCCCGAGCCCGGGCCGCGCCGCTTTATACTTTATGATTCAATTTACAGCGGTTGGAATCTGTCCTCGGGGGGATTTGTGTCGCCGGGTGGTTGTATGCTATTGTAACTGACAGTATCATCCGTAGCCGCGGAGGGCCATGCGTGACAAACACCTCACATCCATCTGAATGACCGTGTCTCTCTCGGCCGCACATTCCTTGGGTTTGTGTATCTGTGGTTGTGCGGTGAAGGCCGGGGCAGACGTTTGTAGATACATGACGTTAAGGAGCAGGGGGTTTCCAGCCCAGAACTGCTCGGATGGGAGTCGAACACCCCTCACCCACTGAAACCGTCCTGGCCCTGGATGACGGCGTGCTAAATGCTGGTACACGCATACAGTTCAGACATACAGTTTAGTCTTTTCATTGCCTTAAGATAATCCTCGTCATTTCGCAATTTTTACCAGTTAAGAGTAAAATCCTTATGCTTGGTTCCTGAACAGCCATACACTTCAACATAGCGGCGACAATACAAGATAAAGTAAATAAGTAAAATTAAAATGGGTAAAAATAAGTAAAAAATAAGTAGCAGAAGCGGTAGTGGTACTGGTGCCAGCCACGGTTGATTGTAGTGCAAAAATGTCACAGAAATATGTACTTAACACATACTACATGTTACATAATACACATACATGTCATGCTCTGACCGATAAGAGCAACAACCAAACTCTATCGTTGCCGCTCTGCTGCAGAGTTCCAGGGTTCCCTGTGAGTAGTTCCGTATGGTTCTGTTGGACCAAAGCCATGTTCCTTCCATAGGGATCTCCCAGCAGAGCCCCCCCCCCCCCCCCCCCCCCCCCCCACCCCAGCGCTGTGAATAATGGAGGGGACTTCCCTCGGCCTGTACCAGCACTATCGCTGCTGCTAGGGCCGCCACACGCCGGTAGATTACACACACACACACATCTTGTCATACAATACACTCGCACACCTCTGTTTTCTAATTGAATGCAGCGTTTGATGAACTGGAGAATAGAGAACAATAGTGAGAGAGAGAGAGAGAGAGAGAGAGAGAGAGAGAGAGAGAGAGAGCAAGAGCAGAACAGCATATTCAGTGCTACCACTGTGCCTCCAAAACGGACCACCAGAGTGTGGGTTTTGCAGCTATTGTTTCTTGAAACAGAATATGAAATGATTTCAGTTGTAGTACCGCAGGTGCTTGGTCCCAGTTCACCACCTTCAGTTCACCAGTAACCTGGTTCTCAACACAAATCTCATCCCCAGCTAACATAAGTAAATATAACATTTTCCTTTCCTTTCCTATTCGTGGAGGTACCGATCACAATGTCTGGTCTCCACCCATGGGCACAGCTTCACTGGTGAACCCTGTCTGTAGGTGCTGCTTCTGTGTGTGTGTCTGTAGGTGCTGCTTCTGTGTGTGTGTCTGTAGGTGCTGCTTCTGTGTGTGTGTCTGTAGGTGCTGCTTCTGTGTGTGTGTCTGTAGGCGCTGCCTGTGTGTGTGTGTGTGTGTGTGTGTGTGTGTGTGTAGGTGCTGCCTGTGTGTGTGTCTGTAGGTGCTGCTTCTGTGTGCGTGTCTGTTGGCGCTGCCTGTGTGTGTGTGTCTGTGTGTGTGTGTGTGTGTGTGTGTGTGTGTGTGTGTGTGTGTGTAGGTGCTGCCTGGGTGTGTGTCTGTAGGTGCTGCTTCTGTGTGCGTGTCTGTAGGCGCTGCCTGTGTGTGTGTGTGTGTGTGTGTGTGTGTGTGTGTGTGTGTGTGTGTGTGTGTCTGTGTGTGTGTGTGTGTGTGTGTGTGTGTGTCTGTAGGGGCTGCCTGTGTGTGTGTGTGTGTGTGTGTGTGTGTGTGTGTGTCTGTAGGCGCTGCTTGTGTGTGTGTGTGTGTGTGTGTCTGTAGGCGCTGCTTGTGTGTGTGTGTGTGTGTGTCTGTAGGCACTGCTTGTGTGTGTGTGTGTGTGTGTGTGTGTGTGTGTGTGTAGGTGCGTGCCCAGGCTGCGCTGCACGGTATCTCCAGTTCGCCTGGCAGCAGCTCCTCAGACGTGAGCTAATGGAGGCTCCACTCTGTCCTTCATGTTCTCTGATCAACTCTGATAAGATAAGGAGAGAAGGAGACAGAGCGAGAGAGAGAGAGAGCAAGAGCCAGAGCAAGAGACAGAAAGAGAGACGAAGAAAGAGAGAGAAACTGATGCGCTACATTTGCAAGTCTCTGGCTCACAGACAAAATCTTCACTCACTTGTCCAGTTTATCGGCATTTAGTTAAATCTCACGTCGTCATCACTTTTGCAAACACGACACCGTTATGATGCTCTGCTTGGGAAAATGTCCATAGATTAAAGACTATAGTATGTTTAATGATAGCATGGTCTGTGTGTGTGTGTGTGTGTGTGTGTGTGTGTTTAATCCACTTTGAGGTTTGGGTTTTAGTTTGAGTTTTAAAGTGGACGTTAACGAGCGTATTTGTGTGTCCAGGCACTCGGATCCGCTAAATATGGTTAAGAGGCTTTTTATTTTTTGGT
>NC_140285.1:15822561-15835061 GCF_964030765.1 Micromesistius poutassou
GAAATTAACATTTATTTTGAAAAGAAAATCAAAAATCTGATTCCAATCTGAACGTATACATGCACGATTAAAGCGACCATCAATCGAATAATCTAGGAGTCATAATCCGACTATGAAAAACCCGATTTGATTTATGTCCTACTAAGGTGTATTACATGCATCTTAAAAATCCAATCATAGTTGGACTAATCCAATAATTCAGTTTTCTCGGTTTTCTAGTGTTTTTAATGGACATTGACAGTTTGTCCGTATAGATTGGCATTGTTCTTCCCTGTTGCTCTACACGTTAAATAACAAAATAAGATTGTTTGGGAATAAGTTGTTTCTTTCCATCGTTTGGTTAGACCTAATTCATTATTTTATCGCATGGACAATGTAACTCGCTTACTCTGCTGAATACGTCAGAATATTGTCTCTCCTCTCATCCTCTCTGTCTCTCTATCCATCTCACTCTGTCTCTCTCTGTCTAACTCTGTCGCTCTCTGTCCTACTCTGTCTCTCTCCTTGTCCCCCTCTTTCTCTCCCTTTGTCTCTCTCTCTCTCTCTCTCTCTCACTCCGTCTCTGTCTCACTTTGACTCTCCCCTGTTCTCCCTCTGTCTCTCTCTCTGTCTCACACTGCCTCTCTATCTTAATCTGTCTCTCTCACTATCTCTCTCTCTGTGTCTCTCTCTCTCTCTCTCTCTGTCTCACACTGTCTCTTTCTCTGTCTCACCTCGTCTCTGTCTCTGTGTCCCTGCAGTCCATGTCAAGGCAGGGACGTGTGAGGTCATCGCCGCCCATCGCTGCTGCAACAAGAACAAGATCGAGGAGCGGTCCCAGACCGTCAAGTGCTCCTGCTTCCCGGGGCAGGTGGCCGGCACCACCAGGGCCATGCCCTCCTGCGTCGACGGTACATCTGCCTGCTCTTCAGCTCTGTGTCTGGATACATGTGTCCCTGGATACATGTGTCCCTAGATACATGTGTCCCTAGATACATGTGTCCCTGGATACATGTGGATACATGTGTCCCTGGATACATGTGTCCCTTGATACATGTGTCCCTGGATACATGTGTCCCTGGATACATGTGTCCCTAGATACATGTGTCCCTAGATACATGTGTCCCTGGATACATGTGGATATATGTGTCCCTGGATACATGTGTCCCTGGATACATGTGTCCCTGGATACATGTGTCTCTGGTTACATGTGTCCCTAGATACATGTGTCCCTTGATACATGTCCATGGATACATGTGCATTTATACATGTGGTTCTAGATACATGTGTCCCTGGATACATGTGCATTCATACATGTGGTTCTAGATACATGTGTCCCTTGATACATGTCCCTGGATACATGTGCATTTATACATGTGGTTCTAGATACATGTGTCCCTGGATATATGTGTCTCTGGATACATGTGTCCCTGGATACATGTGTCCCTGGATACATGTGTCCCTTGATACATGTGTCCCTTGATACATGTGTCCCTTGATACATGTGTCTCTGGATACATGTGTCCCTTGATACATGTGTCCCTTGATACATGTGTCTCTGGATACATGTGTCCCTGGATACATGTGTCCCTTGATACATGTGTCTCTGGATACATGTATCTCTGGATACATGTGTCTCTGGATACATGTGTCCCTGGATACATGTGTCTCTTTGGATGCATGTGGATTTATACATGTGGTTCTAGATATATGTGTCTCTGGATACATGTCACTCCGGTGTCTCTGGATATATATTTGTTTCTTGATATATTTGTACCAGGATATCCGTTTGTGTGTATGCACTCTGTATTTGTATTCACTTTATAATGGGTGTGGTACAAAACAAGGCATAATTGTTTTTTTCTATGATATAAACTTGATTTAATAATATAGATATTCATATTATAATACAAAAAAAACCCTTTGTGAAACAACAGTGGAGTCATCGTTGGAGGAAGAATAGAATCATGGTTAGGATGCTGGGCTCCCAGCTGGTTCTGGGTTTGATCCCCAATGTGCAGCATACCTGTTGGCATCCATGAGCATTCCTGACTTCTATCTGCTCCTTGTATCTCCTCCCTGTATCTCCTCCCTGTATCTCCTCCCTGTATCTCCTCCCTGTATCTCATACCTGTATCTCCTCCCTGTATCTCCTACCAGTATCTCCTACCTGTATCTCCTCCCTGTATCTCCTCCCTGTATCTCCTACCTGTATCTCCTCCCTGTATCTCCTCCCTGTATCTCCTCCCTGTATCTCCTACCTGTATCTCCTACCTGTATCTCCTCCTTGTATCTCCTACCTGTATCTCCTCCCTGTATCTCCTCCTTGTATCTCCTACCTGTATCTCCTCCCTGTATCTCCTCCCTGTATCTCCTCCCTGTATCTCCTCCCTGTATCTCCTCCCTGTATCTCCTCCTTGTATCTCCTACCTGTATCTCCTCCCTGTATCTCCTCCCTGTATCTCCTCCCTGTATCTCCTACCTGTATCTCCTCCCTGTATCTCCTACCTGTATCTCCTACCTGTATCTCCTCCTTGTATCTCCTACCTGTATCTCCTCCCTGTATCTCCTCCTTGTATCTCCTCCCTGTATCTGCATTCACTGGAAGCTGGGAAAAATGTCAATGTTGAGGCTCTGTTTTAAGCCCTTTTGGCACCAGAAGAAAGTTTCTACATGTTTGCAAGGATAAGGTGAATCGAGGTGACAGAAGTGAAAACAGGAATTATTTTCCAACGCTTGTCTTCTCAAACAAAGGAAACGGGGGAAGCTGGTTCGTTAACACTTCCTCGCCCTCAGCCGTCGGCCGGGGGCGCCGCTGAAGGCACCCCAAAGGGAAATAAATTGAAACATGAAAAAGCAACTCGAAAGAAAACCTCTTTCTAGGATTTCTGGTATTGCAAAGGCTTGCCAAGGAGATAGGGATGGCAATATTGAACAAGATCCATCAATCCAAGAAGTCTGTTGAAAACAGACTTGGAATACCGTTGGAATACCGTTGACAACGTAGCCATTGGGCTATTCCATGTCACAGATTCACGCAGGAACAGGTAGAGGTGAGCCATCAGGTTCGAGGATACCTACAGGTATACTGCAGACATTAGACATGTAGACATGTCAGCGGCCCCCTCTAACACACCTGTCTACAGGTTATTATACATGCTAGGAAAGCATGAATAATAGATCATATGACAATAGTAAGACGGACGTTTACGCCTTCTGTTTCCATCAACTTATAAAAATCATAACTACGGGAAGTTGAGGGTTTACAAGGTTAAATTATAGTTTTTCATCAAAGTCACCGATTATTATTCAACATTCAATGTTGAAAATTCAATATTCACTATTCACTATTCACTATTCAATATTCAATATTGCTTTGGCAGGCTCAGTGCACTGAGTGCTAAATAGAGGCATTTCAGACAAGCGACTCAACTGAATAAATTCATAATGAACAATAACAGTAAAGACGATGATGCTGTTAAGTGCCATTGTGCTTTATCACCCGTTCTTTATCCCCCCCCCCCCCTCCCCCGCCCATCAAGTGCTTCATCAAGGACTGAAAAGCAGATAGACAAATTAAAATATCAATGAACACTGACACTCGCAGACCAGTAGAAAAACGCCAGCTTAACGCAGCATGGTGCTGCTCGTCTGAAATCCACCAGTCAAACTATGTTACATACCCCGGATGGATTCACATAACCTGATAACCGGCCCTTTTATGCATACTTATGTGGGAGTAGCATGCATGGCACTGATTGAAAAGTTGCATACACACTGTATCGGGGCCAGATGCTTTCACAATAATCTTCTTTATTTCACTTTAGTGCTGACAATTATATTTTAAGCTACAAAATGTACCCGTATGCCTGGAAAATCCCCTCTGGATCTCCTCGTCACACCGCAGCCCCGCTGCCGCCTGCGGAGAGGCAGCGTGTCGCTTGATTACATCACTCACTGAAGCCTTGGCCTCCTTTCTCATTCTAATTTCCCCCAGATTAGTCTGTTTATGGCAGAATCGCTGCTTCTTCTGGCGTCGTAGACACTTTTCCTTATAATAATGTTGTGTATTCATC
Source organism: Micromesistius poutassou (assembly GCF_964030765.1). Taxonomy (NCBI): domain Eukaryota; kingdom Metazoa; phylum Chordata; class Actinopteri; order Gadiformes; family Gadidae; genus Micromesistius; species Micromesistius poutassou. The sequence continues at coordinate 15,826,617 of NC_140285.1, forward strand.
CATTTTCCGTTATCTATTAGTTTAGAGACGGAACCGCATAGTTCACAGAACCCTGCGCAGACGAGGCACACTACGGCCTGTTTGGGGATTTAGCGGACGTTGTTATCTCGGGAAGGGTGGATCGAGATACATCATCAAGAAGCAAGAGTAAGGACTCTTATAAGCAGGCTGTGGCGATGGAGGATCCATCTCAGTACCTTTTGGCTGGGAGAGGAATAGATCACACCACCCACTCTACGTCTGACACTCAGCAGCACAGTCTCACTCCGAGAACGCCAAATTCCGACTAGTGGCAACCGGCACTTTAGCGTCAGTCACTGACGGGAAAAGTACCCTTCGGCGGCGTCTGCAGACGGAGAGGGGGTTCAATTCACTACAATGTCATGCCATCCCCGGCGGACATACTTTATAATAACATGGTTGCTATGACGGTTGCTATGGACGCTGAAACCAGCAGCTCCCGTGCCGTTTAAATCATGGCTGTAAATGTTTGTGTTTGCTGATTATGTTATTTTATGTAACCGTGTAATGATGTTCTCTTATTAACGTGAAACCAGGAAGTTTTGACGAGTTTTCAGTGAGACTGTGTTGATTCTCGCCCACCCATCTTTTATTTAATAAACCATTTTCCAGCAGCCCATTCACTCCCGTATTAACCCGACTACGGCTCTAATAGACGTTGTGAGCATTTTTCCTAGTTATTTTGTTACGTGAAAATGGCAGACATACTTTTTATCCTGGGTGGAAAATATGATATTATAGTATAGTTATGCCATTGAAAGTGTTTATGTAAACATTTTTTGTGAGAAATGTGCATTTTACTTTCATAATCTTCTCTTTCATAAGCTTGGTAAATGTGCAGGATGTTTGGTTTGAAAGTTAGGACGAAGAATATTTCAGGTCTCGACAGAAATATAATAACATGGTTGCTATGACGGTTGCTATGGACGCTGAAACCAGCAGCTTGCACGGCGTTTAAATCATGGCTATAAAACCATTGTCTTTGCTGATTATGTTATTTCATGTAACTGTGTAATGATGTTCTCTTATTTAACATGTTCTCTTATTTTCCTGTAGAGCTGGAGCCCCCAAGTTGATAATCACATGTGTCCTTTGAGACCCTCTTTGATATAAAAGAGATCCCGGGTCTATAGCTTACTGCTTGTCCTCGCCTCAGCCACCTATTGCATCACTTCCTTTAGGGCTTCGGCCTCCTAATGAATCACTTTAGTATATTTGAATGCCCTCTTTCATTTATATGACACCACCACCACTGGGACGTGGCAACAATTCTCAATATCCATATTGGGAGGGGGGGGGGTGCTTGTGGACAGTACGGGTACACTAGACATAAATAGGAAGCACACTCAGGAGGAGGAATGACCTCTCACACATGATAACTTAATAAATTGTTTCAAATAACATGCCTCGTTAAATCAATGAGCTTGATGTTTTGCTTTCACGAATAGCTTATAGGCTGTGTCACTACAAAATCTGTCCATGCGCATCTCTCAGGGTGACGTGACTAGCCACCAGACAGGGATTTAAAAAAAAAGTCTAAACTGCGGAAAATAGAAAGATATTCAAAGGTGAATTTTGAAGGACACCTTAGAATATCTGTTGTCTATTTCCTAACCAGCGGACCCTAGTTTATGACAGAAACAAAACAATTGACGGCAGCTCAGTTGCCGCACTTAACGTCGTTAATGTGGTTTGGAGCAGAGCTATGAATGAATGTTATGTTACAATGAATGTTTATGTTTGAACTCATGAAGTCGTTTGCAACGTGAACGGTGTGTACATTAATGTTCCTCATCACAGTGTCCCGCTCCTATCACAGGAACCTAGAATCAATATGTTTGGGATATTGTGCATATAATGCGTACATGTATTAAATGCAGGATATATGCGTGGATGTTACAGAAAATGAAATAATGGCCAGGTCGTGTAGTTGATGGCAACCACCATAGCGCCATGGAATCCTACGCAGCCTCCCCCATATTCTGTCTAAAATAATCTCCTGATTGAAATGCATTGGTTTAATATTGAATTAATTAAATATTAAAAAAATATATATATATATATAAATAAATATACAATTATTTAATCAGAATATTATAAGTAGACCTATGTAGCTTATCATTATAACAAGATCTGTATCTGACCATTGACCATTGACATACATATTTATATATGTATTTATTTATTATATACAGAGACCACCAGACCTCCTCAACAAAAATGGTACATTAACACGCTCTATTAAATCCCAAGAAAGAAGACGCCATACCTGCTCGAAAAATGTATTAACGTTTTTTTTTTAAGTTGTTAAATAAGAGAACACCGTTAGGCCTACACGGTTACATAAAATAACATAACAAGCAAAGACAATGGTTTTATAGCTATGATTTAAACGGCATGTGAGCTACTGGGTTCAGCGTCCATAGCAACCATGTCTTCCTAATAACTATCCAATAGGAAAGATGCTCACAACGTCTATTAGAGCCGTAGTCGGGTTAATACAGGAGTGAATGGGCTGCTGGAGCACCCGCTCTGAACGTCAAACATCGCCGGGGATGGCATTACATTGTAGTGAATTGAACCCCCTCTCCGACTGCAGACGACGCCGAAGGGTACTTTTCCCGTCAGTAGCCGCGTTTACATGGACACTTCTGTTCCGAATAGAAGTGGAAGAACAGCTCAATCGGAATAAAAAATGATCATATATACGCCTCAATCGGAATACAATTCTCTGATCGGAATACAATTCTATGCGGAATAGAAGAGGTGGTGTAGTGTATTGGTGTATACAGGTGTAGTGACATGTATACACTTATTCCGATTGGTTTGGGGTGGGTGTGGGTAACTTAGAGAGATGGCATCAGCAGCTGCAGTAGTTCGCAATTGGTCCGTCTGTACTTTTATGCAACCTGAACTTTCACTGTCAAGGAAAATGGCTTTTTTGCCTGATTCACGTCTGTGTATCACTCACTGCAAGTAGTCCGGTAACTTATCAAACCCAGCGGATTCGGTTGCTTAGCGACGTCAACGTCTTTGGCGGACTATTTCTCTGCTGATCAACACTACGAATGGTAACAAATAAATTATCAAAAGACACACCGTGTGAAGTTATTTTTTCGTTTCGGCAAGTAGCCGTGTAATAATGTATTAATTAATAATTTCCCGCATATAGGCTGCAACATGGATAAACCGCAAGCCTTTCATTTATGTATTTAAAAAAGCAGAATAAGCCGCACCCATATAGGCCACACAAGTTTCAAATGCGCTAATTATGTAATGAATGACCCTTCAGCCAAGTGATCACTGCAAATCGATGTTAAACTTGAACTTGCTTTCCCCCCCTTTAAGACCAACTAGGTCTACTGCTAAGTTGGCACGCATTATTTTTGTGCAGCAGCTATGGACCTGTCTTTCTTTAGGCCTAGGCTACTGTCTCCGAGTGCGTGTCGCTGTTTAAAACCTGACGAGGTGTTCACCAATGAGCTAGTTTACCATAATAAGACTGCCATACGAATCTGGAAAAAATTAATGAAGACAGCGAGGATGCAGGGAGTTCAGCAAGGCTACAGCTGAAGTTCAAGGTAAATAGGTGCTGATATATTTTAAACGTCAGCATTAGAGGAATTGACGTGTTCCCCGATGGACAAATTTAACGCACAACTGTGTGTTTATGCTGAGACTGCTTTGCTTTTGTCTACCTGTCTGTGCGCCGTGCGGGCTTTGCGCACCGTCAAGGGAAAGAGGCGGTGGTTGAAAAATAATATTTCGACCGCTTATTAAGTTCACTCGTTGCTTATAATGGTTTATTCGTTTCCCAGTATTTCATTAATTTAGAAGACAGTTTTGTTAATTTTTTTTTGTTGTTTGGTGAAACACAACACTGCCAATGTGGCAGTTCCATGCGCAACGGGGATTTATAAAGGTTACTGTACAATGGCGGAGAATGCGTCAGGAGCTGAATCATCACTACGGTAGAGCTAAGAAGTTTCTACGAGCACTTCAGACCAACCTTACCAACAAACGATACAAACAAAACCAACAAAATACATAAAAATGCCAAATAGTGATAACACTATTCGTCCATTAAGTCGCCGCCGGTCCAGATGTGTCAGGTGTGCGCGAGAGACAGAACGTTTGCTTACCACTTTTGGAAATGCCATGTATACAGTACGTTCGGATCGCATGACAGGAATAGATCTATTCCGATTAGAAATCTATTCGGAACAGAAGTGTCCATGTAAACGCGGCTAGTGACTGACGCTAAAGTGCCATTGCCACTAGTCGGAATTTGACGTTCTCGGAGTGAGACTGTGTTGCTCTCAGTGGTGTGTAATTGTTTTGTTTTCTCCTTGTTTCGATTTTTGGCTGTTTTTCATGTCCTTTGAATTCCACTATGAGGTAACAACCCTTAGTATTTGAACGAGTTCATGAATACATTACATTAGTCTTCACACACTCAGTTCAGATGCAGGCACTGCAGTAGGCTGGTCAGGTGGCCATTTTAGATGAAGGTCAACCTCTCAGAATGTCCTAAAATGTGATCTGAAAAACATGTACAGTGTCCTTACAAGGAGTTTTATGGTCATTGTAACCATTAAACACACACACACACACACACACACACACCGTAACTTTTTAACCTGAACCTCTCTCTCTCTCTCTCTCTCTCCAGCCTCCATCGTAGCCCAGAAGTGGTGGTGTCAGATGCAGCCGTGCATGGAGGGAGAGGAGTGCAAGGTCCTCCCCGACCTCACCGGCTGGAGCTGCAGTACGGGCAACAAAGTCAAGACCACCAAGGTTGGCGTGAACGCAGACACACAGACACAGACACACAGACACACACACACACACACACACACAGACTCACACACACACACGCACGCACACGTACACGTACACACACGCACGCACGCACTCAAGCACGTACGCACAGACACGCACACAAACACACAATGACGGTTTCTTCCTCTCCCTGACTCTTTCAACTGTATTTGTGGCCCACACACCCCAATTACACACGTACTTAGCCACAGATACGCTCACAGGCCCACTTCTGGGTGACCCACTTCCTCTTCATCGTATGTTTTCTGCTCCCTCTCCTCATCTGCTCCGTATCCAACCCTTCCCTTTCTCTCTCGGTCTCCGATCTCTCTCACTCCACCGCTCCCTCTCTCTCCCCCCACCATGCACACTGGGGCGGGATGCGGCGCGTCTTCCGGCAGAAACAATGCAAACATAGGCAGGAAAAAATAATAACCAACCTCCCACACACATCCCCTACTCCCCAAAACACAAACACACACATGCATGGAGACACGCCGCGGCCCAGAACGCGGTGCCCGCCCAGCGCCCCTCAGCGCCTCCTGCCCTGCTTGCCTAGATCTCTCTGGCACCGTATCTGACAACCGCCGCCGCAGCAGATGCACCGGAGCACTGATTGTCCCACCGCGTGTTTGTTTAAAGCAAGCTTAATCCCTGACACGACAAGACGTGCGTGTCCATGTGTGTTCGGTGTGTGTGCATGTCTGTGAATGCTTTTGCACGTTTTTTCGAGCGTGTCTGTTTGTTCTTGGGATGTATGTATGTATATATCGGCTTCTTTGTACTTGTTATTCTGCATGTGTGTGCTGCGTGTGTGTGCGTGTGTGTGTGTGTGTGTGTATGTGTGCTCACTCGTTCTACTTATCCTCCATCTTTGTTTGATTCTCTTCACACTGAACCTGAACCTTAGCAGCCACTTAGCTGTCTGTCAGGGAGAGAGAGAAGAGAGAGAGAGAGAGAGAGAGAGAGAGAGAGAGAGAGAGAGAGATGGAGAGAGAGAAAGAGATAGAGAGAGAGAAAGAGATAGAGCGGGAGCGAGGATAGCCCAGGACTCACCTCATTCGCTGTGTCTCTAACCCTCATCTTTGGCTCTCGATTATTCATGTCTGGATGAGTGTTGTTTTGTGCCTGAATAATGGATGGCAGGTGTGGACCGAGGAGGAGGAGCTCCTTGGGAACCAGAGGATGAGAGACAGAGAAGCGTTCTGCCCTGCTCTCTCGCCCTCCCTCACATTCGCTTCCGCTTACATGCTCTCGCATACGTTGCGCTGATTAACAACTTCCTGTGTACCTGTCACCTGTCGCAAAGTTGAAGGGGCCTCCTCATGTCCCCATGGCAACGCGGGTCGCCGTGCGCCACTACATCAGCGTGTCTCAGTCTAGGACAGCCAATTACAGGTGGGACAGGACACTTCAGAGGGCAGAGAGAGCGAGAGATGGACAGAGACAGAGAGAGAGAGAGAGAGAGAGAGAGAGAGAGAGAGAGAGAGAGAGAGAGAGAGAGAGAGAGATGGACAGAGACAGAGAGGGAGAGAGGAGAAAGACACATGTAAGGGAGGGAAAGGATCTATCTTCCTGAATCATAAATGGCAGGATTAATGGGCTGGCAGAATTACAGAATTATTAAATGTGAGACTTTTTGAAAATACATTTTAATTATTTCACATGGATTTGAAGAATTGGGCTTTTAATCTTGTGATGGGCTGATTCCAGCACAACGAAAGAGAAAGAATATGTTTTCAGACAACCTGTTATAGCATTGATTCTCTTTGCTTTGAGAGGAGCACAAATATTTGCTGTCTCTCATGTCCAGGTCTTTGAGCCACGATCGGTGTGTGTGTGTGTGTGTGTGTGTGTGTGTGTGTGTGTGTGTGTGTGTGTGTGTGTGTGTGTGAGTGTGTGAGTGTGTGTGTGTGTGAGTGTGTGTGTATTGTGTTAGTCTGATAATGAACGTGTACTTTTCTTTCCCCTGGTGTTACACGCTGAGGTCAAGATGCACAGCCTCCAGATCAATAGCATCGAGCGCTCTCTTACAGTCCCATTAAGGCCGGCTCATAAATTGAAATTGACGATAGAGTGAGAGACAGAGAAGAGAGAGAGAGAGAGAGAGAGAGAGAGAGAGAGAGAGAGAGAGAGAGAGAGAGAGAGAGGGCAGGGATGAGGCAGGGGAACGGGAAGCGGCAGAAAGAGATGTTTGGTACATTTGTAAAAGATAAGAGACCAAGACCCTAAAAGAATACATGGTTGGAATTTAACTCAGAGAACGTAACACGTGGATCAAACATTAATGTCTCAACTCGTCTGAGACGCGTTCGACTTTGGCATGAGGTGAAAAGTGAGTATGTTGAGACAAGAAAGTGAGCGAACGCCGAAACCCAGAGAGGTCCGCCTTCCTCCGTCCATCTGCTCGTTCACAAACAGATGCAGAGGAGGAAGAAGAGGAAGAGGAAGGCAGAGGGAGGAGAGAGGGAGGTGATGGAAAAACTACTCGATCAATTCCAAACATCATATGGACGAGCAGACTGAATCGGACACATTCCACTGCCCCCGATCAGCAGCATACATATTCATGCACACATGTTCATATGTACCAGTACCTTTGTGGCTAGCATACATCAATAATCATTAGGCATATTTGCAACACAATTCTTGACATGTTATTGTGCTAATAAAACACTGTGACTTAGCTCATGCATATGCAGTTTAATGTCACTTTGAATGTCATTGAAACAAAGTTCAGTAACTCACGATGCAAGCATGCTAGGGATTTCTGTTGTTTGTTGGTTTCTTTACCTCATTCAGGCTTCAGGGAATGTATATAGGCTTTAGCTGAGACCGATAATCTCCTTTATTTGGCTTGTTGTAAAGTGCCTCAGTAATAGTGCGGTAAGGCCATTCATCTAAGTGAGTTACTCATGTGAACAACGTAACAATAGGCCGATAGACACATTTACAAAGCTGGCACAGCCAGCTTTGTAAATGGTGATCTGATGGCCCTTAGCCCATTTTAAATGGTCACAGAGTAGAGCTACCCACGGGCATGATTAAACATGGAAGGGTAGGAAACACCTAAAGGGACTTTAGTGGCGGTAGCGGCCCGGGCACAGGGCGCAAGCTGTGGGCGTGCACACTGAACTGGCTGCAGGACAAGCGCCCAGAGTGTGATCAGCCACAGTAATAGATGGTGCTGAAGGCAACCAGGGTTGGATAACCAAAGCGTCCTGGAGAGGAGAGGAGGCCAGGGAATCAGATGAATACTAATATGACTGCTACTATTTCTAATATCAACACTTCAGATCACAGCGATACTATTTGAATGGTTACATATGTTTTATCATCTGTTCATCGGTTAATCATTTGATTAATCTTGGCATGGAGATGGAGGTTGGTGTTTGCTTACGGTGAAAGGCAGGTTCTTTGAGTATTTGAGTCAACTTCACTGTCTGCAGGATGGCTGGTAGATAGGTAGGTATGAGTCTCTTGAAATGTATTGAGGTAAGTCTTGGAGGGTAGATAGGTAGGTAGTTCCTGGAAGGTAGGAAGGTCGATAGGTAGGTAAGTATGCCTTGGAAGGTTCTATAGGTTGCCAGAAGAAAGGAAGTG
>NC_140285.1:15863068-15865568 GCF_964030765.1 Micromesistius poutassou
CACATCTCTGCCAGTAGTCGCGTTTACATGGACACTTCTGATCCGATTAGATTTCTAATCGGAATAGATCTATTCCTATCATGCGATCCAAACGTACTGTATATATGGCATTTCCAAAAGTGGTAAGCGAACGTTCTGTCTCTCGCGCACACCTGACACATCTGGACCGGCGGCAACTTAATGGACGTGTTTTCACTATTTGGCATTTTTATGTATTTTGTTGGTTTTGTTTGTATCGTTTGTTGGTAAGGTTGGTCTGAAGTGCTCGTAGAAACTTCTTAGCTCTACCGTAGAGATGATTCAACTCCTGACGCATTCTCCGCCACTGTAGGCTACTACAGTAACCTTTATAAATCCCCGTTGCGCATGGAACTGCCACATTGGCAGTGTTGTGTTTCACCAATATACAGTACATTAGCCTACATATACGGTACAGCAGGCAAGGTCAGCTCGACTCTCTTCCAATAATTGAACAACATAAAAACTCGCAACTTCAAGAAAATATTGTAGGCCTATTTTTTTTACAATTCAAAAATTAACAAAACTGTCTTCTTAATGAAATACTGGGAAACGAATAAATCATTATAAGCAACGAGTGAACTTAATAAGCAGTAGAAATATTTTTTTCAACCACCGCCTCTTTCCCTTGACGGTGTGCAAAGCCCGCACGGCGCACACAGACAGGTAGCAAAAAGCAAAGCAGTCTCAGCATAAACACACAGTTGTGCGTTAAATTTGTCCATCGGGGAACACATCAATTCCTCTAATGCTGATGTTTAAAATAAATCAGCACCTATTTACCTTGATCTTCAGCTGTAGCCTTGCTGAACTCCCTGCATCCTCGCTGTCTTTATTCATTTTTTCCAGATTGGCGGTCTTATCATGGTAAACTAGCTCATTGGTGAACACCTCGTCAGGTGTTTAACAGCGACACGCACTCGGAGACAGTAGGCCTAAAGAAAGACAGGTCCATAGCTGCTATGCGTGTTTGATGTGCTCTCGCCGTTCTCCTGCACAAAAATAATGCGTGCCAAGCAATAGGCCTAGTTGGTCTTAAAGGGGGGAAAAGCAAGTTCAAGTTTAACATTGATTTGCAGTGATCACTTGGCTGAAGGGTTTTATATGCCTATTCATTACATAATTAACGCATTTGAAACTTGGTTTATCCATGATGCGGCCTATATGCGGGAAATTACGGTAGGCCCCAACAGGGCGAACCGGACCCCGACTTGAAGCGGAGGTGTCTTGCTTCTCCCTTAAGGGGCTTATTTTAGATAATAACCGGCGACGTTCTATAGGCTACATTATTACACGCCTTCTTGCCGAAATGAAAAAATAACATCACACGGTGTGTCTTTTGACAATTTATTTGTTACCATTCGTAGTGTTGATCACCAGAGAAATAGTCCGCCAAAGACGTTGACGTCGCTAAGCAACCGAATCCGCTGGGTTTGATAAGTTACCGGACTACTTGCAGTGAGTGATACACAGACGTGAAAAAGCCACTTTCCTTGACAGTGAAAGTTCGGGTTGCATAAAAGTACAGACGGACCAATTGCGAACTACTGCAGCTGCTGATGCCATCTCTCTAAGTTACCCGCACCCACCCCAAACCAATCGGAATAAGTGTATACATGTCGATTATAGCGGACTACACCACCTCTTCTATTCCGCATAGAATTGTATTCCGATCAGAGAATTGTATTCCGATTGAGGCGTATATATGATAATTTTTTATTCCGATTGAGCTGTTCTTCCACTTCTATTCGGAACAGAAGTGTCCGTGTCAACGCGGCTACTGTAGCAGGTTGTTCCATATGGAGCTGACTCTCTCCCCTCCCACCCCCCCCGGTGTTGACCTGAGGACCTGTGTGTGTGTGTGTGTGTGTGTGTGTGTGTGTGTGTGTGTGTGTGTAATGTGGCGAGTGGCGCGCCCCGATGACCTGCAGCTAACGACCCATTAGTGGCTCACCTCCAACCGGAGGGGAGCCCACATTTATTATTATCCACTATTAATGAAAACGTTAGATGCATGCGCGCACACACACACACACACACACACACACACGCGCACGCACGCACGCACGCACGCACACACGCACGCACGCACACACACACACACACACACACACGCACACACACGCACACGCACGCACGCACGCACGCACGCACACACACACACACACGCACACACACGCACACACACATCGTCTGGTACACACACGGACATGCAGATACGTTGCTGGTGACAGACATAAAGAGATGCTCTCACAAACACACACACACACACACACACACACACACACACACGCACACACACATCGTCTGGTACACACACGGACATGCAGATACGTTGCTGGTGACAGACATAAAGAGATGCTCTCACAAACACACACACACACACACACACACACACACACACGCACACACACATCGTCTGGTACACACACGGACATGCAGATACGTTGCTGGTGACAGACATAAAGAGATGCTCTCACAA
>NC_140285.1:15870568-15885568 GCF_964030765.1 Micromesistius poutassou
CCATGGTGACAGCTTTCATTAAACTGTGTGTGGCTGTCTGTGTGTGCAGTGTGTGTAGTGTGCATTGTGCTTGTGGGTGCTTGTGTGTTGTGTGTTGTTTGTCTGTTTGTGTGTGTGTGTGTGTGTGTGTGTGTGTGTGTGTGTGTGTGTGTGTGTGTGTGTGTCTGTGTATTGTATGGTATGCATGCATGTGCAGGCAGACATACACAGAGAGAACATTATCTTCTATCTATCTGTGTGTGTGTGTGTGTGTGTGTGTGTGTGTGTGTGTGTACCCCAGCATCAGATAAATTAAATCAAGATTCCCATAAAAATTACTGCATATTTATGAATGGCAGTCCTATGGATAAATATTTAAGGGGATTATTTTATGGTTGGATTATTTTGGGATTTAGGAGATTTCGCAGATAGCTCTCAGGGGAGTTATCATAGCGGTGGAGTAAAGCGGTGCTGACAGTAGATAAAGTCCATAAAGATGACTGGTGCACGGTAACCACAATGAAATGAATGTCCTAAATTTACTTGCTGGCAAAGAACCAAAAAAATAAATTTATCAACATCATATTGAAATGCCAAATGTCTTCCTCAATCATCTCAGCGTTATGACCAATCGACCGCTTTAGAATATTTGTTTTACCTTCTTCACAAAAAAATTGACTTTTCATTTTATAATATTTGACATATAATCACAGTGTATTTTCAAAGTCAATTTGAAACAAAATTGAGTGTTGAAACATCTCAGTGTTTTAAATTAATAAGTAAGAAACTTTGACCCCCTTTAAACTGACGGTGAAATTATTTTCTCTCTGCGTTGAATACAAGCCAGTGTAATCACTGTTGGCACGTCAGTCAGATGCTGATGTATCCGTGGCCTAGAGGCCTACACAGGCCTGCACACTCCGCAAATGGGATTACTTATGCTTTATAATGAACACAATTTGTCGTCATTTCATATACAGGGATACTGTGCATCGGGAGTAGTTCTACCTTTCCAGCAGGATTCACGCTACATTCAAACCCGAGAAGCATTGTCTTGAAACAAAACTAGAAAATGAAGAAACAAACAAAAAACAAACCCACAGATATGGTCCCGGTGTATCTCCTATCTATCTCACGCACAGATTGTCTGCTTCCTGTCAGCTTTCAAAACATTGTCTCCATCTTCTGCCTCCAGAAGTGAAGCCTGGAGAAACAAACAGCGGCGCTTTGGAGACGCTGATGAGAGGAACAAAGGAAGGCGGAGTGAAGCCGGAGGGAGAGACGATAATGAAACAGAGAACAGAGGCGAGGAGACAGGGAGACAGCTGAGCGACGCGCTGGTAGAGACGAGGAGGGGGGGGGGGGAGGGGGGGAGAGGATGGGGGGGAGGCTGGAGGTGATGGGGAGAGATGGGAGAGATGGAGGTTGGGGGAGAGATGGGCTGGAGGCGGGGAGTGCGGGGAGAGGGGTGGGGGGGGGGGGGGGGGGGGGGGGGTGGGGGTGAGGATGGGGGGTGGGGAGGGGGGGGGGGGGGGGGGGGGGGGGGGGGGGGGGGGGGGGGGGTGGGGGAGGGATGTGGGGGTGGGGGTTAGGTTGGGGGAGAGATGGGCAGGAGACGGGGGAGTGAGGACGGGGGAGAGGATGGGGGAGAGGATGGAGGAGAGGTGGGATATCAGTGACTTGTCTTTTCTCATACTACAGCCAGGATGTGAATGAGATGAGGAGGGTAAAGTGAGATGGAGATTACAGAATGGGAAGGGTTGGGGGGCGGGATTGCTGCCTTGCAAACACACACACACACACACATGGCCATAGAATACATCTTGCCTTGGCCTACATTAATGGTGAATTCTGCCTAAAAGTGGCATCAAGAAGAAGAAAAAAACTTCTTCCCTTGAAATTGATTAGTCCCTGTGAGCATGCAGGCATCTGTCTCTGCCTGTGTGTGTGTGTGTGTGTGTGTGTGTGTGTGTGTGTGTGTGTGTGTGTGTGGGGGGGGGGGGTCTGGGAAAAAGCCAGTGTTGGGAGTAACGCGTTACAAAAGTAATGCATTACTGTAATGCATTACAACATGCTGTAACGCGGTAATGTAAGGCATTACAAAAAACAAATTGGTAATATTTTACTTGGCACAAATCTCAGTAACGTGCGTGACAACGTTGCCCCTGGCAACCGATAGCCGTGGATGCCGTCATGGCGGACGGGCTCAAACCCCTCCCCTCCCCTCCCCAAAAATCACGTGACTCCTCATTCTCAATAGCGTCAAATGTTTAATCTGCTGACAAAGCACAATACCTGTTGGTTTTTAGTTCACTCATTGTTCAGGGAAACACATTGTTAATGACATTGACGGATTGTGAATTTTGTGATTGACTCAAATTGTATATTTATTATTAAATAAATATGGTCACTTTATTTGAAGAGTCAAAACTGTTGTCTTGGCTTTGTTTTGTTCATAGTAGTAATGCTCATGTCATGATAAATCTGGTTAGGTCAAAACTACAGGAATATACTTTTTAAAGATCAATATACTGTACAGTAGTAGGCTCTAGCTCTATTGATTTCAATATGAATACCTAAAGTTACAGTATTTCTATTATAAAATATATTGCACCAAGAGCCATAACTGCGACCATTATATTGTACTTTTGTTGGCCTTAAGCCTAGCTCAGTCATTATGCCATACCACATCACCTCCTGCTGTGTAATGACCTGCATTGAACACAAGAAGATCTATTGAACACCAAATCCATATTTCCTTTTATTTTGGCGAAAGTAATGCAAAAGTAATGTAAAAGTAGTGTAATGCCTTACAATTCAAAGACAGTAATATTGTAATGTAACTAGTTATTTTTAAATGACAGTAACAAGTAATAAATAATGCATTACACTTTTGAAGTAACTTGCCCAACACTGTCAACAGCCTGGGAAAGCAGAGCAGGTGAGGGAAACAGAGGGAAACACGTTCACTCCTCACTTGTTTCTCCTCCTCCCCGTCTGTCTCTGTTGCCGTCCCTCCCACCCGTCTCTCTGCCCAGGAAACACACACAGGAATAGGTCTGTCTGTTCTTGCAATTTTTTGGTTTATATTTCTTTATTTTGAGATGTTTTAAAGATGGCTGATCTCCAAACCAAGGCTGAGGAGTGGCTGAGAGGGAGCGAGGCCCCGGGCTTTGAATGATGTTGCAACGTCTGTTTGTCTGGCAGCTCCCTGCACACAATTATATACATCAATATTAGGGCTGTCAAACGATTCCTTTTTTTAATTGCGATTAATCACATAGTATTGGTGAGTTAAATCGCGATTAATCACACTTTTAAAATTATTTTTTAAATCAACTCCAATTGAGGTTTAATGAGATGATCAAATGGAATGACACATTATCATTCATACCAAATGTACTTAATAAGAAAAAACTAGACCAAGTGATCTTGAGGGAGTTTTATTCACGGAACACCACAGATTTTGGAATTTTAAACATGTTAATTAGTACAATTGTAAATCAACAGTTACTACAAGTGTAGTTAAATTCAAATAAGTAGCAGCACAGATTTGGGAATTGTCACTTACTGCAAGTGTAACTGAATGTAAAGTAAGTGGAACTAAAAACGATATATATATCATATACGCGCTCATATACATTCCTAGATATCATATACACATATATTCATATCTATACATATTTACATATATCTAGTCTCAAGCAGTGATTGTGCAGTGTGTCAAGCAGTGTTTGTTTGTGTGTGTGTTTGCATGTATATCCATGAAAAGGAGAAGGGTGCTAATCCTGTTCAAATGTATCTTAATCTAATACACAAGTGGTTTATATGAATATTTAATTTAAGCTTTGTGTGGGAATATATTGTCAGCGTTTCTGTTATAAAATTGCACATTATCTGACACTTATTACACACACTCAAACAAATAATACTGCTACCAATGTCTATATGGTGTGTGTGTGTGTGTGTGTGTGTGTGTGTGTTTGTGTGTGGGAGTATTTGAGAGTATCCTGAAAGCCCCAATAAAACACAATAAAACAAACAAAGGCTTTCCTTCCAATAACAAAATGCCTACGGAGTCGTCTGTCCAAAACAAACACTCAATTATTTTGCCATAGATAAGTGAAATAGTTTTTGAGTGATTTAGTCAGAGTCCAAGTCAAGTCTCAAGTCTTTGGTCAGAGCCCAAGTCAAGTCTCAAGTCTTTGGTCAGAGCCCAAGTCAAGTCTCAAATCTCTTATGGTTGTAAAAGAGCACCGATCATATTTTTCATTAACGATACCAATTCTGAGCAACACATCTTTGAATTGGTTGATACCAAGACCCTCTCAGATAAAAATGAGTTTTTTTTCTTTCATTAAAAAGCTGAATATAATCATAGCCCATTTTCTTTGTCAAACATTAATAAATTGAATGGATACATACAACATAATGAACTGTATGCAATATAACTAATATATATGGGCTAGTGCAGAGGTCCTCTACTTCTGTTGTGGTTTCTCAGCTGCAGCTAACAAACAAGTTTGACCGTTCCATACTCACTAACGTATTGTGTGGCTAGATAGAATAAATGGTTAAACTGATTTGACTATGCGGTTCAAAATTGTACATGAAAATGGTGTGATCTCCAACGTACGCGTGTGCGTTCACACGCCTGTAATACAGGGCTCGTGCACCCAAGGCATAAGGTTACGCAGAGAATGATATTCACCTGGTCAGACATCTCCTTAAGGTTAATGCGCCAAAGTAAAATAAAGTTTGTTCACATGTCCAGAACCTGGAGTCCGAGCGAGTGTCAGGTCTTCTGAGGACGAGTCTCAAGTCGAGTCTCCAAGTCGCAGACGCTGGATCACTGTCATTTTAATCATTTTTCTACCGGATTGGAACAAGTACAGCCTGCATGCAGTGGCATCTTGTGATGTTTGTTTGGATAAAACAACAAAGTTACAGGCTTACCATCCTTGAATACCAATCCCAGTTTGTTTATTGACCTACACACTATGAAGTGCGTTTCAAAGATTGGGATTCTTTTTGCATAGTATTTTGCTCGGATATAGTTCTTGTAAAAACAATGGATTACTAACCAACTCAAATCAATTCAACATCTACTCCATAGATCAGACCCTCTATACCAGCTCATCTAGTAAGAAATAAAACATCTGAATATTGCAATATAGCTCTATTATTATCAGTAAAATACATTTGAACAAAGTGAGTCACAGCTGAACTTGTATTTTGTTTAATTAGTGAGATTAATCGGACGGTGGGCGTGTCTTGTGTCACATTGAAGCTTTAATTGAAAATAGCTGCGGAACTTCCTGCCGCGACACGGTCGACTTGTTTTTAAAAGCAGAGGTCGCATATTAATGTTCCCCTAATGAAAAAGAAGACTCTTCAAAGTTGGTTCCCTATCAATCTGTGCTGTCTCCCGACTGTGATGAAAGATCTTTTGACAGGAACAATCCAAATTAATGAGTGGTGTCGTGCCCTTACAGGAAACACTATGAAGGGATATTTCATCACTTGCTTGCTGCACACAGTCTGCCTCTCACAGTCCATCATCGTCACTGAGGGGCCTGATCAAAGACTTTGGAGGGCCGCGACTGCACGGGTGTTAAGGGCAGCACATATGCAGTTAAAAAAACACGCACACCCGCCTGGAACATGCACACACACACACACACACACACACACACACACACACACAATTACATGCATGAAAATACACATACATACACATGTATGTGTATTTACTCACACACAGGTCAATATGCACATTCACATGCACACACACGGATAGGACATTCATAAGTACACAGAAACACACAAAATTATTATTATTATTATTATTATTACACAAAATGAAGATACAAAAACACCTGTTTGCCTGTGTGTGTGTGTGTGTGTGTGTGTGTGTGTGTGTGTTTGTGTGTGACTGAATGCACAAGCACAAACACACAGACACACCTACCCACACAAACACACATACAAACACACGCAAACAGACACAAGCACAAACACACAAAGACACACACACACACACACAAACAGACACACTCACAAACACACACAGACACACACATACAAAGACACACACGCACACGCACACACATGCAGCCTAACACACTTGCATGCACACACACACACACACACACACACACACACACACACACACACACACGCACGCACAAACACATACACGCACGCACATCCATGGTGAGGGTGCATTTGACAAGCCGTAGGAGAATAGTGCATCAGGCGGGTGGAGTTAGAGGGCAGAGCAGAGCACAAGCACCTTCAATGCCTCCTGGCTCAAACAAGGAGCCATCTGCGGAGCACAGCGGTCTGTGAATACTGTGTACGTCATTGACTAGGGTGAAGGCTATGTGTGCGTCCTTGTGTGTGTGTGTGTGTGTGTGTGTGTGTGTGTGTGATCTCTGTCACATACAAACTCATGTTGTGTTGGCTTGTCACTCTTAGCTTTAACTTCATTGTGAATGCATGCCTTTGTAAACGAGAATGTCCTACTTCGTTGCTATGCACCAAGCCTTTATGAATCTCTATGAAGGGAACTCTGTGCACTTGACCACTGATTACATTTACAAATACTTGGAACAGATATTAATTCCATGCTTTGCTTGTTCTCTGTCTCTCAGCGAGTGTATAAAAGTGTCAACCAAATGACTGATTGTAAACAATATGTTGTACTTATTATGATACTTATTATTAGTCTTAGTTTACCTCCTGAGTAGACAAGACACACTCCAGTTCGCACCAAAGCAACTCAACGTTTTAATAAGGCAATACACGTTTTGAACTTTGGTTCTCTCGGCTTTTCCTTTTCTCTGTTGTTCATCTCTAATGATGAGCGTTTGCTGAAACAAAAGTTCAACCATTTTGGTGAATTGGAAGGGGGCTGGAAGATCCTCTGACCTTGCTTGGTAGACTGGGAACATTCCCTCCTCTGAACTCTCACACTGAAACCACCAGACGGACACTTTTTAGACAAAATAATAAAGATAAAATGGATGGTCGGAAGATTCTAGGAGAATACGAATGGTTTACAAAATAAAATACAAATGCACACCCACACACACACACACACACACACACACACACATACAAGCCAGAAACACACACACACACACACACACACACAAAAGCATGCCAGACACACACACACACACACACACGCACACACGCACGCACGCACGCACTCATGCACGCACACACACACCGTCTCAGTCCTCACACACACACACACACACACGCACATACACACACACATGCATGCCAGACACACACACACACACACACACACCCACACCCACACGCCAGACACACAAGCGCACACACAAGCCAGACAAACACCCACACACACACACACACACACACATGCTGGGGGGCAGACAGGGTGGCAATACGGTGGTAAGGATCTTGTTAGAGAGCCAGGTGATAAATGAGCCAGAAGTACTGGCCTTGGAGATGAGCAGAGGTGTGAAAATGTCACCACAAATAGCCTCTGGTCACTAAATGTCATTCCTCGTCTCCTCCCCTCCGCTGCCGCTCTCTTTGTCTCTCTTCCGTCAGCTTCTTTTCCAATCTTCTTTATACTCGTTTATCTTCCTCCCGACTCCTGCCCCGTCCTCCCTACGTCTCTGTTTCTGTTGCGTCTTCCCTCTCACCGTGTGTCTCCTCACCTCCACTATCCTCCCCTCATCGTCTCTCTCCCGGTTAGACCTCTTCATTCAGGGCCAAAAGATCTGCAATTAAATTCACGTTAGACTTTGCTTCTCCAGGTAGAAAATCAGACTGTGAGCACTGAATTAAAAGATAAAACAAAGATTAAAACCAGTCAAACCAGACAGGGCAAATCTATACACTGAGGGAAAAATACAAAAAGAAAGCTTGAGTGGGATCTAAAACATCACTTGACACAGATGTTAACGCGAGTATTTTCATCTTGGTATATCTGGAGGCTGGAGCGATGTGGTATTCTCAGCGCTGCGTTATTTAACTGATGCTGAAGGAAATAAGCTGCTCTTGACTCCCGCTCACGCGGTCAGGCGGACCGTGGGCTGGCCAGCGGCGGTCGTGACACTTTTCAATTCTTCCATGTGAAAATTCTTTCCTCTCCTCTACGCTCTGCTAACCTCTCCCTTCCACTCTTCTCTCCTCTCCTCCTCTTCTCTCCCCTCGCCTCCTCTCCTCTCCTCGACGCCCTGCTAACCTCTCCCTTCCATTCCTCTCTCCTCCTCTCCTCTCCTCTCCCCTCCCATCCTCTTCTCTCCTCTGCACCATTCTCTCCTATCCATTCCTTTCCTTTCCTCTCCGCTACACCCTTCTGTCTTCTCCCCTCCTCTTGTGTCCTCTCCTCTCCTCTCCTCTCCCCTCCCCTCCTCTCCTCTCCTCTCCTCTCCTCTCCCCTCCCCTCCTCTCCCCTCCTCTCCTCTCCTCTCCCCTCCCCTCCTCTCCTCTCCTCTCCTCTCCTCTCCCCTCCCCTCCCCTCATCTCCTCTTCTTCACTTCTTTTCATGTTGTCTTCAATAGCCTCACATCCCACTGCATACATTTTCTTTACCAACCACCTCATCCACAAACACACACACACACACACACACACACACACACACACACACACACACACACACACACACACACACACACACACACACACACACACACACAGTCAGAAGAGCAAAGAGACTGATCTTTCATATCAGAGAAAAAAGTGTGGTTTAGATATAGTTAATGATAGCTCATAGCACTAACCCTCCCTCTGTGTGGACAGCAGGGACAGGCGAGAAACACACACACATGCATACACATGTACACATGTAGAGACACACACACACTCACACACAAGCACCCACACACACGTAGCAGCATGAGTCACAAGGCTGTGTTTTGATGTCAAATCGAGATCAGAATTGATAGTGTGTTAAAAACAGCCTTTAAATGCCAAACAGCAACAGAGCAGCATACTATGGAAGCTGGCTATCCTTTCCGCTCTCTCTCTCTCTCTCTGTCTATATTCTTCCCTCCCTCTCTCTCTCTCTCTCTCTCTCTCTCTCTCTTGCTCTCTCTCTCTCTCTCTCTCCGTCTATATTTTTCCCTCTCTCTCTCTCGCTCTCTCTCTCTCTCTCGCTCTCTTGCTTTCTCTCTCTCTCTCTCTCTCTCCGTCTATATTCTTCCCTCTCTCTCTCTCACTCTCTCTCTCTCTCTCTCTCTCTCCGTCTATATTCCTCTCTCTCTCTCTCTCTCTCTCTCTACTGCTTTGGTCTGCATGATAAGCGTCAAGGTCAGCCCTGCTGGTGTGTCCAAGACAAGCAGGTATTTGTCATCTGCTGTAATGTTGGTGTTCGTTGTGAATCCTTTATCTCTTTCCAAACATACAACACATTCCTGCCGCATGCCTGCTCCCACTTACAGTTTTTCACAATTGTTTAAACACATTAATTGGAACATCAGACACAATGTGCACAACCTGAAACAACCCAATTCCCATTCCAAACCACACATTTTTCACAACCCTACACACAATTCTCAATATCTTGCACACTCTTCCTGAATTCCCTCTCTTGGTGTTCACACAGAACACACTGCCAGTCACATTTCTAAACTCCAAAGGCTGTTGTGCAATTAGCAATCTGCAATTTGCTAAAGAAGGGTCACAGAAGAAAGACATGACACTAGATAAGTAGACATTGCGTAGTATCACTCTATGAGAATGTTGATAATGGTGATGACGATAAACATTGTTATTCTCATTATGGTTATCATCATTATTTAGGATATTATCCATCTTATGGTGGAAATGTACTGGATACAAGTATTGACCATTATGGGTATGTGTACGTGTATGTATTTATGTAGGTAAGTGTATGAATGTATATGCAAACACACTGTATGTATGACATTTGTCTGTTACTCTTACTGTAAAGCAGTCAAAGGCCACATACAAGTGTTTATGTAAAAACAAACAACTAAAACATCTCAAAGGCCAGAGGGGTATTCCAAGAAAACAGCTAAGTGACAAACATGGGTAAGTTAAAGGACAATTCTGATATTTTGAACATTGAGCCCCCTTTCTGGTTTGTCTAGGATGAAATAGAGTGGTTGACACCGAAATTTTGACTATTGGTCCTGTCTCTGGTATTTGGTTCATTTAGAATCGCCCCTGCCTGCTTCAGAATCGCTGGCGAGTGGCGATGTGCATGCACAAACCTGTCCTTAAAACAACCCTGAACGTTCCTTTTCAGAAATGAAAAGACTACAACCAAACGTAAACAGCCCCCTTTTCCATTTCTGGCCAACGAGCAATAAGTCCTCCAACAGAAATCAATGGGATAACATTTTTGAAATTGTAATGAGTAACGATTAAGCACATGACAAATGTATTAAAGTAAAAGTATTAAACTCATCAAAAATATGTAGTGAAGTAAAAGTGGTAGTAGGATAAACAAATAATACTTCAGTAAAGTACAAATACAGCATTTTAGTACTTAAGTATAGTAGTGAAGTAGTTCTACTTTGTTACCATACATCTCTGGGTCTGCATAACAAGCTAACACATACAGAGACACCTGAGGGGTATTCCATCAACCAGGCTAAGTGCAAAGCCAGGCTTATTTCGCTTAGCCGGGCTTCTTTCAGCTAGAGTTGCGTTCCATGAACGTGACTTAAGGGAATTTCCGCTAAGTAACCATGGCAATTTATCCGACCAAACCAACCTGGTCGGGAGTTTGCATCCAGAGTATTTCATAGTGCTTTGGCGTTCCCTAATTAAGAATATTTCTTTCTCTAATTCTTTCTCTAGATTTCTCTAGTAATCCTTCCTATATTACTAATTATGTTGGGCTTGAACCCCGGACGACCGGGTGCAAGTCCGACACGTTAACTCAAATCCTTGGTCAAATCCATGGTCAATATTAAATTAAAATATGTTACGCTTAATACTTCTTATGCATCCAACAGATCGCAGATTTTTTTACCAGGCAGCCTCCCTGTTTTTATTAATGGTTACGGTGTTCCCTCTTTGAGTTATTATATGCGTGTACTCCTCATAGACCTCCACAAGCAGCTTCTGTTCTCCGCTGGAAAAGATCCCGTTCTGTCCTTTTCGGACATTTGATCCATGATTCGACATTCACGGTTATGGGCTGGTTACATATCTCGTGAACGCGCGTAATCCAGGGTAACGTTAGCCTGGCTTGAACTAACCTGAGCAAGGCACGGCTGAACTGCGTTGATGGAACGGCTTAAGCCCCAAGTGGAAGTTGGTGCTAGTTCTAACCGGGCTTAATCAACTAAGCGCCGCTTTCGTTAGCGACTTTGATGGAATACCCCTCTGGGATTATTAAACATCTCTGAGAGGCAGAGAGAGAGAGAGAGAGAGAGAGAGAGAGCGAGAGAGAGAGAGTGTGTGGGTGCGTGTGCGTGCGTGCCTGCTTGTATTTGTGTGTGAGTGCTTGCGTGCGTGAGCAGAATTCCTGACGGCCAAGCAGCTGCGTCTCCGGGGAGCGTTCTTTGTTGTTGTTTACCACGAGTGATTCAGACAGATCAGCTGCTGAGGGTCTGAGATGGACGCCCGGTGTCGGCCATGGATCAGGGGATCGATGGGGCTGATCGGCAGGGGGGGGGGGGACTTGTTCATTGACCAGCACTCTGAGACGGGGAGCGCTCCAAGACGAAGAGTGCTTTGGAGCCGAGTGTCTGCAGCAGTGCTTCACGCTGGAGTCAGCACAGCTGTGTGAGACGCCCTGAAGCAAGACGTCTCAGCCCTGAAGCCGCTCCGCAAAAACAGCTGGATCTGAGTTCACCGTCGCCTCGGATCAAGACGTCTGCTCACTGGTGAAGTAGTGGTGGCAACGCACACACGCACGCACGCACACATATATACACACACATACACACACAAAAGCACATGCACACACACACACACACAAACATGGACACACAGGAAAACACAGAAGCACACGCACACACACACACACACACACACAAACATATACACACACAAATAAACACAAAAGCACACGCACACACACATATGCACACACAAAAACACAAAAGCACACGCACACACACACAAATATATACACACACAAAAACACAAAAGCACACGCAAACACACACAAATATATACACACACAAAAACACAAAAGCACACCAATGTACAGATCAACGTGATGGCGGTGAATATGCTTATCCATTGCACGGTCAACACACCTTTCTTGTTTTTTCCTCTGGATTGATTTTCAATCCAACAGCGGTCCCAATAGACGCCACTGGAGGGAAAGGGTGTCGCATCCACAAGAAACTCATCTATTCTGATAAACAGCTCAGAAAGGAAGGAAGACTCGGTAGGAAGAGGAAAGAAAAGAAAATATTTGTGATTGATTTTGTCCCTGCTTAGTTTTACATAGTTTTTGACAATTTTATAATGACTTTTTGCTTTTTGACTCTATTATTTATGTGGCCATGATAACCTTGCGAGGGTAACGACCGTGCTGAGGGAGAAATGTGGCTCCAATTTTGCAGACCTATTCCAAGGGATTTAAACACATCCCGCAATCAATGCTGGCCGTGATCATGTGTGCGAGCGGTGTTTATGTGGGCTATTATCGACCACACCTGGCTTTTGCTTTTGAATAATATACCAGATACAGCTTAGAGTAATCCAAACACATTATTATTATTATTACTCTTTGGCTTTAGCCAGGACTTAAGATATCATATATTATTAATGGGTTAGGTTTGCAGTCAAACTCTTTATGTCATATGTGAATGTGATATAACAATGATTCCAGTTTGGTATTTTTAATAATAATTGCTTTGGTCAATCCAAATTCGGACAAGGAGCTCTGAGCCTATGTTTGTCATTTCTCCTTGAGAATACGCCTGCAAAATCACACACTCCACTGCATCTTCTACTTGTTTACCCAGAATGAGACGATCATAGAGAACCTGAGCTTAGTCAAAATACCATTATTTTCTTATTCAACTGAATTCTTTCAGAAACATTAAAGTAAAATACTTGCGGTGAGCTCCATTCTCATACCTTTTCCGTTGCATACCAGCCTGCTATAGTATAAATCTGTATGTCAGTCTGCATACCGGCCTGCTATAGTCTAAGCCTGTCTGTCTGTCTGTATACCGGCCTGCTATAGCCTAAATCTGTATGTCAGTCTGTGTACCAGCCTGCTAAAGTCTAAGCCTGTCTGTATAGCTGCTAGGCTATGTGTATTCCGTCTGTCTAGTTTTGTTTCTGATCAGATGTTGGGGCGATCTTTAGGGTGAAGAAAGACGTAGGCTAGGTTAATCACAAACGCAATCTGTGTGTTTATTCCTCTATCCCTTCTGCTCACACACACATATTCACACACTCACACACCCACCCACACACACACACACAAACACACACACTCACAAGCACACAACACAACACACACATACTCACACACTCACAAGCACACACACACACACACACACACACACACTCACAAGCACACAACACAACACACATATACTCCCACAGACACACACACTCACACACACACATACACACACACACACACACACACACACACACACACACACACACACACACACACACACACACACGCAAACCATGTCCTCATAAATCCTTCAAGGGTTTAAGGCTTCCATGATGACTTACTTTTACTTCTGAAGTGTGTGTGTGCGTGCGTGCGTGCGTGCCTGCGTGTCTGTGTGCGTGCGTGCGTGCGTGCGTGCGTGCGTGTGTGTGTGTGTGGGAGTGTTGTGTTAACCTGCACTGTGCGTTTTATTCCAACGGGGACTAAGAGAGACATCACATCAAA
The DNA here is from genome assembly GCF_964030765.1 of Micromesistius poutassou. Taxonomy (NCBI): domain Eukaryota; kingdom Metazoa; phylum Chordata; class Actinopteri; order Gadiformes; family Gadidae; genus Micromesistius; species Micromesistius poutassou. The sequence goes on from NC_140285.1 coordinate 15,884,391, forward strand.
GGAGGCACGTCGTATTATCCTCCTCTCTAAGGTATTGCCAGCATTACACCTGGCTGCTTCTATCTGAGCATGTGGATCTGTGTGTGCGTGTGTGTGTGCGTGTGTGTGTGTGTGTGTGTGTGTGTGTGTGTGTGTGCGTGTGTGCGCATGTGTGTGCGTGTGGCTGTGCTGCAGACAACAATGAATAGAGAGAGAGTGAATGAGAAGGAAAGCGTCTCAGAGAGAGACAGACACCCACGAGGAGAGGAGAGGAGAGGAGTGAGTCTGGTGTGTATGCATGTGGACAGGCGGGCGGGGTGGCTGACAGCATATAGGTGGACTAATTCCAGCTTCTAGATGAAGTGAATAATAATGAAAACCAATCAATAAAGAATGGAGGAGCAGAGAGCGCGGGCGACGGGACATAAGCCATCGGCTTATTGACTTGTCAAGTGACTTGTCAAGTGTCGCTGATGTGTTTGTGGGTTGTGGTTGGCTCTGTGTGAGTATGTGTGTGTGTGTGTGTGTGTGTGTGTGTGTGTGTGCGCGGTTGTGCTTTTTTGTGTGTGCATGGTTGTGTCCGTATACCTATGCACGTGTTTATGTGTGTGTGTGTGTGTGTGTGTGTGTGTGTGTGTACGTACACACATGTGTGTGTGCACATACGCGCATGTGTGTGTATACCAGTGTGTATGTGTTTGTGTGTGTGCGCGTGGCTGTGTGTGTGTATAATTACTCTATAGAGATCCTCTGTGTTGTCGTCTGACAGCTAATTACTTGTGCGTTCCCAGGAGTAAAGTCAGTGGGGGGGGGGGGGGGGGGGGGGTGGGGGTATTGGGTCAGTGGACCCGCTCTGTATGCGGTGGAGAGGGGGGGGCGGGAGGCCGTGCCCTGGTGAACCAATGAGGTAGCACCTGAAGACACACCAATAATCCACTACACCAAAGCCCGCACCTAGGGGCTGCTTTGCTAATCCATAGCTGGAACATAGATGATAGATAGACGGAGGATATCTCGTACTTTGTTCTGCTGTGGGTGGGGGCCGTGAGACGCGGGCGCCTGTGAAGGTGTCGGGGTGGGTGGGGGGGGCGGTGTGTTGTGTTCAAGCAGTCATCATTTATTTAAAATGTGTATGTTGTTGATAATTGCTTTTTAGCCGTTCCGCAGCTCTCTCAAACATTTGCAACGTCGTTATAGCA